>NC_063334.1:68866481-68941207 GCF_021869965.1 Rhincodon typus
AACATCAGCCTTCCTGCTCCTCTGATGCTGCTTGGCCTGCTGTGTTCATCCAGCTCTACACCTTGTTATCTCAGATTCTCCAGCATCTGCAGCTCCTACTATCTCTACATCAACTACGTGCCCATTATTTACATTATGTTAAAAACTTTAAAATTCCATCATGTATTGTAGCAAAGAATTCATAATATACAGGTATAGACCAACAGCCAAACTCCAGAAGTAAATCAGAATAGATAACTTCAAAGTATAAAATCATAAATCATGGCCAATTTCATTTGTAAAATAATATAGTGATTATCTACTGGACTAAGAGCACAGAAGTCAAAAACCACAAGAAATAGGAGGGAATGCCATTGGTCCATTGAGCCAGCTCCACCATTCAGTAAGATCTGAGCTAATCTAACTGTGCCTTCACAACTTTACTTTCTTGCCTTTCCTCTGCGACCACTGACTCCATCAAAAATCTAACTTAGTCTCCAAAACATTGAGATAGCTCCTAAATTCCAAAGGCTAATGATTCAGATTAGTAGTTCCTTAACTGTTTTAAATGGGACATTAATTATTTTCAAACTGCATTCCCCAACTCTCAATTCCCCCACAAGATGGAACACCTTCTTTCCATCTACTATGTCAAGTCAAATTCAGTAAATAGAGCTAGGAGTGGAGGGAAACAACTGAATTGTGATCATAAATCAACTAAACAATTAATAAGAATCAGAAAAGGAACTTTCCCTGGATGTGACTCTGGTCCGCACTATTTGGCCGACATAATATCCCATGAATGGAGATAATCAAAGTAGAAATGCAGTGGAAGACCAATACAATGTGGATATTGACACCCAAGAAGGGAAGCTGTGTTATAACCGGACGATGGACTTACTCCACATATACATACACTCCTGCATAAAGATACGTGCATATTGATTGGTGGTCTCAAATCACTTTAAGGACTCACTAGTTGGCTGATGCATACACTGTAAAACTGAAACATGTGCAGAGCATGACTTAGGTTAAAAGACAGAAAAACCAAAGAAATTTAAAAGAAGGAAACTTAACAAGAAAAACACAAATCCACTGTTTTAATGACAACAATGTGTCATCAATGCCAAAATCAAAAGGAATTCAGACAGATGGTTTAAACCATTCTTGAAATCTGGACTTCTGATCTTTGAAATTTTGTTTGCCATCTATTTTGTTCCATCTGTAATATGTCGGTTTTAACCATGAGCAAGGGTGCACAGATTTTGGGGTTTTAAAGGAACATAGTTTAAGTCACAAGTAGAAGTTTAGGAATCTTTTCTTATATCAGCCATTGGTTGGAGTTTTGTGTTACAATAAATAGGAATTATTTTATGTTAATGACAAAATGTAGTGTGAATTGCTTTTGACTCGAACAGCAGTCAGACAAATTAGTCATCCTGGTGATCCAATTGGGATTTTATACATTTTGTGACAGCTTGTGGAACAGTGAGGCATAACTGTCAGTGCACTCTTCCCTATTAAGTCATGACATAGGCAGGACATATCAGAAAGTCATCAAACCTATGTAATGTGTAGGGTGGAATTCTCCTTTGTCTTAAGCAATATGATGAAGGCAAGAAAGTTGAGCAAATACTGCATGAATGAAAAAAGACAGATTCCTGGCAGTGGAACGAATCATCCCATTAAGGTTTAAATGACAAATTCTGAACCTCACCAATAAGCACAGACTAGTTTATTTCCATACACAAACAACTTATTACTAGCTAATGTCACCTTAATTGTACATAGCTCTCAATCATCCCCTCCTTTCACAAGGAACTCGATAGCGATAATTTCTGATGTGAAAATCAGGAGGGTCACCTGGAGGCATAGCTTCTCGTCTGCTTCGACAAGCTTTCATCCAACTAGACTATCTCACTGCATACTCCGTGGACACTGTCCTCTTCCACCCCTGCCAAACTGCCATCCTCAATACATCATCATGGCTACTTTTGGACAAACTCCAGTCCACTTCAGCCCTCCAAGATCCACTTTTAACCTAAGGAACACTTATGACATGTGCACTTCTGCCAAGTGCTTTGTGAGCATCTACACATGACAATTCCTATGCCTCTAAGTGTACTTTATTCATACTTATCTGCATTGCGCTAATTTAGAAACTGCCAGATCTCTGTTGCTTGTATTGCCTTTTAGTGTATAGGATCTTCAGTATTCAATATTAAGTTGAACAAAAAAAAATTTAAAGGAGGCAAAAGTCAGTGATAGCCCCGAAGACTGGGATAAGTTCAGAATTCAGCAAAAGAGGACCAAAACGGTAATAAAGAGAAAATAAACTATGAGGGCAAACTGGTGAGGAATATAAAACCGACAATAAGAGCTTTTTTAAATATATAAAAAGGAAGAAAAAGATCAAAGTGAACCCCTTAGAAAATGATTCTGGGGACACTGTTATGGGGAACAAGGAAATACTAGAAGAATTAAACATTTTTTGCATCAGTCACTACAGTAGAAGATACTTCAACATTCCATTAATATTAAAGAATGCATGGGAGGAATTACAATCCATCAACATCACTAGAGAAGTAGAAGTTGCCAACTAATGAGGCTAAAGGCAGATAAGTCCCCCGGCTTTGATGGCTTGCATTCTAATATCCTAAAACAAGTAGGTGCAGTGTTAGAGGATGCATTGGTAGTAATTTTCCTAAAATCATTGGAGTCTGGCAGTTTTCTAACTTTTTGGTACTTTTACAATGTGACACACCTATTCAAAAAGAGGGGAAGTCAAAAAACAGGTGACTATAGGCTCATTAGCCGAATGTCTATTGTTGGAATAGTTTTTGAAACAATTAAGGAAGTAATAGCAAAACATTTGGAAATCATAATCTAACCAAGCAGAGTCAGCATGGCTTCATGTAAAGGAAATTTTGGTTAAGCCATTTATTTGAGTTTTTCAAAGAAGTCTCAACCAGAGTGGACAGATGGAAACCAACAGGTGCGTTACATTTGGACTTCCAGAAGGCGTTCAACAAGGTACCTCACAAAAGGCTAAGGCATAAGATAACAGCCCATGGTGTTGGAGGTAGTATATTGGCATGCATTGAGAATTGGCTAACAGACAGGAAACAGAGAATAGTGTTCTTTTTCAGGTTGGCAAACTGTAACCTGTGGAGTCCCAGGGGACTCAGTGCTGGGACCACAACTGCTTACAGATTATATTAATGACTTGCAGCAAGGCAACAAATGCCTGTAGCCAAAACTTCAGACAATGATAAAATGAGTGCAACGGCAGGTTGTGAGAGGGATACAAACAGTTTACAGACAGATAATGATAGGTTATGCATGTAACAAAAAGTTGGCAAATGGAGTATAATGTGGGAATATGTGAAGTTGTTCATTTTGGAAGGGAGAACCAAAGAACAGTTTTATTTAAAAAGGGAAAAGCTACAGCACAAAAATCTTGAGAGTATTTGTGCACAAAACGCAAAGTTAGCACACAGAAAGCAGCAGGTAACCAGAAGGCTAACTGAATTTAGCCCCTGTTTCAAGGGGCTTGACGTATAAGAGTAGGGAAGTCTTACTACGCCTTCTGGGAGTCCAAATAGAACGCACCTGTTGGTTTCCATCTGTACACTCTGGTTGAGACTTCTTTGAAAAACTCAAATTGCTTAAATTGCTTAACCACAATTTCCTTCTCATGAAGCCATGCTGACTCTGCTGGTGAGACCATATCTCAGCAGTGAGAGCAGCTCAGTCTCCTTATTTCAGGGAAGATATTACTTCACTGAAGGTAGTTCAGAGAAGGTTCACTAGGATAATACTCATAACACAATTCTGAAGAAGGGTCACTCGAGCCGAAACATTAACTCTGATTTCTCTCCATTGATGCTGCCAGACCTGCTGTGACTTTCCAGCAATTTATGTTTTAGTTTCTGATTTACAGCATCCGCAGTTCTTTCAGATTTTATTTAGTATTGAACTCACTGCCACATCTCTTCCAGGCATGCCCTCCTTGAAGAAATTCTGCTCCTCTCTCCGACAGGATTTCCATTCCTATCTTTTTCTCTTATCCACCATTATTAATTTCACTGTCCCTCCAAGAGGTCAGATAGACATCACTGAAACCCATTTCCAAGAGAAATGAACTGAGTTTGGCATTCCTTACATCGTGTAACTTTCTTTTGGTTCTATGGCAAGTAGCCCCAGGTCATTCATATACGTGGACTTTGTTATTTCTGTATTCTCGAACTTTTGCTGAATAAATGTTTTCTTATCTATGATGTATGCTTGGTATCTTCAGCTGATTCCATCTTCAACTATCTGCACATTACAGGTCCTCCTTACAGTTTGGATGGAAGCAGCAGTGAGACAAAGCAGAAATATCGTATGGAGCTAAACAATATCCAAGTGTTTGCACTGAAATCCCTCATGAGGCACCTCCTTTTCGCCCTTCCATCCTTAGATTATCTTCAATGTTTCATAGCTTGTCTGAATTGCTATGAAATGCTTGAGCATTATATAGTGCAGTGTTTAGAGCGGCAATGCTTTGTGCAGTTTTTCTCAGCAGGTCATTGAGCTGTGAGGGACAGTGAACATATGAAGTTCTCATTGTACACCTCCCAGCCTCAAAAGGAAGTGTACTCCTTTAAAAAGCTGAAAGATACACTGAAACATTGCCTACAGAGATACATGGAATCATCATTGATTCTGTGCTCTCATTCAAAGGGTGGGTGTAAATGTGGATGATCTATGTAGGGTAAGCCTCACCTATCCCTGCACATCGCTTTTTGTGTTGCGGCACTGAAGTGCAACGCCTTAGGTGCAGGCAACAACTTGACTGTTCAAGGATCCATGTCGTCTGATACTTTGTCTCCCTCTCATTTCACACTTCTCTGCATTCAACTTTATCTGTCACCTATCCTCGCACTCCACCCATGTGTCAAGCAGTTGTTGCTTGCGAGACCTGAGCAAGGCTTAGCCATTAAAATGTCTTTCATCTTTCAGATGTATAAAGATGCTGCTCATCTGAAATGGGCATGACTTCACTAGATCTAGCAAATTACGAAGTAACTTGAACAGATACTTTTATACTATAAGTGATCATATGTTCACAAAAGTGCAGGGTTATTTAAAATGAAATGTCATCTGTGCCGCCTACGTGCCCTCAGACAGATGGCGGCAGAGTAGGATGCTCTTGTCGGAGCTCCTGTTCTCTGCCTGTTCTTTTTCCTCCTTTTCCTTTTTACTGTCCCCTCTTTTTACTTCTTTCTTTTTCTTCTCTCCCCACAGCATTGGAGCTGACAGCAAGTCCAGAGCAGTGAGCCTTCATGCCCCAGAACACCGCGAGCAGTGAGGCCTGCAGCAATGCGGGCAAGAGCTCTGCAGCAGGACATGAGGAAGCAGCCCCGCGGTATCACGTGGGCAGTGAGTGCAAGCCAGCAGGGCAAGCAGTAGCAGGTGGGAGAAGGCAACCTGAGGTGGCGATGGACGGGCAGCGTCCCCAGAGCAATGGAGGGGCCGAGTCCCAGAGCAATGGAGGGGCCGAGGGACATTCTTGGTGGCATGGCGTGGGCTGGGAAGTCCAGAGCGGGACATTCTCGGTGGTACGGTGTGGGCCTGGAAACCTGTAGCAGGACTCTGGTGGCAGTGAAGAGTGGAAGTGAAGAAGGAAAGTTTGAACTCTCTTTTAAGTTCTTTTTTTAACAATTTTATTCTAAATTAATGTGAACAGCACTTATGCACAGCGACCGTACATACTTTTCACTGTATTTTGTATTGAATACTCGTGACAATAAAGGATGTTCAATTCAATCTTATTCCTTCCTTTCCCTCCTAATGCGCTTCCAAGCAGACACAATGGCCACAACAGGGTTGGAGAGAGCCTGCTCGGTAGTTTTCCCTGTAAGCCTGGAGGAGTTGGCTGATGTCCCACAGGGACGTTTGAGCTTGGAGGACCCAGGCTATCTGACAACTTGCACATATGCTGGCTCACCCTTCTCAATTTCTGCAGGCTTTGGCATCAAAGACACAAAGGAAATGGAGAGGGAAACACCTCTGGAACATCCCGAAAGGACGCTTCGGGGCCCTGTTTGTGAATCATGCTCCATCTGGGTGCTTACTAGCACTGTCATGTCTTCCTGAGAGGGTTACCTGGAGTGAGGTCAAGGTTCCTTGTTACCCTCAGATTTCAGACTTCTCTGCATTCAACTTCATCTGTCACTTATCCTCGCACTCCACCAATGTGACAATGTCCTTTTGAAGTTCTGCACTGTCCTCCTCACAGTTACAATTGACTCATTTTTTTTGTTATCTGCAAATCTTGAAATTATCCCTGTGCACCAAGATCTATATCATTTAGTTACATTCCAAAAATGCAAGCATACTGATCCCTGGGAACCTCATTATAAGCCTTTCTTCAGCCTGAAAAATACCCATTAACCATTACTCTGTTCCTCAGCCAATTACAATTTTGCTCCTGTCCCTTTTATTCCATTAGCTATAGGTTTATTCACAAGTCTGTTGTGTGGTACCGTATTGCACACCTTTTGGAATTCCACGTATACCACATCAACAGTCTTTCCCTCATCTCAATTTTTTTGAGATATTTTATCCTAATTTAGGTAGACTGTTGAGGTCTATAAGCAGCAGTCTTCAGCATCTTTGAGTTTGCATGATGCATTGCAAGAAATATTGTTAAGGGCGGTCATTAACCTGCAGGATACTTTGATGCACCGTTTTGTGTCAAGCATGCATGGTAAGGAAATAGTCTGGCCCATATTTACAAGAATATATTGCAACAGTAATTTCATTAAGGTGGAAGAAAGTCCTGACCTTTGACTGAAGATGGATAAGGTTGCCATTTTTCCACATTTCAGTTTCTAGTGTTTGTCCAGGAATAACCGGCTTTGCAAAACGAACCTGTATTAAAAGATTATTACTTCATAACTGCAACTTTTTCTTCATTGTTACTATCTCATAATTCAGATATCAAAAACATCGAACAAATCATTGCAGCTGAGTCCAACAAAGTCTCTGATAATCATTAACTTCTTTGCATATGTAAAATTCAGCAAAAACCACAAAAGAGATTTAAAATATATACAAAAGTTTAGTTCTGAGCTCTCCATGATTTAAAAAATGCTGAAATGCTACAGGTATTACACCTTTATGTGAAGACCAGCAGTCTTTTGTGTTTTTTCTTTACACACAATGATGTTGCGTAACAAGGACCAGCACAGTGGCTACTACTGCTGC
Source organism: Rhincodon typus (assembly GCF_021869965.1). NCBI lineage: Eukaryota > Metazoa > Chordata > Chondrichthyes > Orectolobiformes > Rhincodontidae > Rhincodon > Rhincodon typus. Next base: position 68,873,715 of record NC_063334.1, read on the forward strand.
CTCACAGTGCAAAAGACTCAGATTTGATTCCAAAGTGGCTGTCTGTATGGAATTTGCATGTTCTCCCAGTGTCTGCATGGGTTTCCGTTGGGTGCTGTGGTTTCCTCCCACAGTCCAAAGGTAGCAGTTTAGGTGAACTGGCCATGCTTAATGTGGGGTGATGGGGGTGGCTGGATGTGATGCTTTTCGGAGGGTCAGTGCAGACTCAATAGGCCGAATAGTCTCTTTCCGCACAGTAGGGATTCTATGATTCTATGAACTTAATTAACATATCCTACTGTTTTAGCAATTAAGCACAATTTTATACAAGCAAATTTTCTCTTGTACATGAAATTTAAATGTAAATTATTCTGTATAATAAACCACTAATATATTAAACATAAGCCTCATTTTTAACTCAAGGTAGCAGTCATGCAGTTGATGGTCAAGGCGGGTGGCAAACAGATCTGCCCTCTGCCATATTAGGTGTCTTTAGATCCCATCATGTTCACTGGGATTTTGACCCACAAATGAGAGATGATCTAATCAGTCCTCCTCATAATTAATAAAGATAACAAATAAAAACTACAACCTAAGAGCTAAACGTGCAATCTATCTAATGCTTCGTGGATGTTAGGTTATAAATTACAACACTACTTTGTACCTTGATAGCTTTGAATTTTGTCACATCATTATCTGCAAACTGTTTCAAGACATGCCGTGCTGCAAATCCCATGGAACACAACCCATGCAGAATTGGTTTTTTGAACCCTTCAGTGAAGAAAAAGAAGTTTTTTTCAATTACTTTAAATAATTCTATATGCATCACACAAATCCAACCTAACAGAGAAATATACATTATCTGCCTGTTAGCTAGTACCTGAAGTAAAGAACCATTTACAGTTTCTTCATTTTAATTTTTTGGCCAGTAACTATTTTTCATACTGGTAAAACCAACTTTAAGAAAGTATTTCAATTCAGTGCTTTGCCAAGTTATTCTTTGCTTTCCACAAATTAAGTATATGTGCACATTTTCTACATTTATATGACACCTTATGTGCCAGCTTGAAAATTTTGTTTTAAAACTTGTCCCAAATTTTACATGTACGGCATTATTTTGAAAGTAATTTCTGCTCATGCTAATACAAACACGGTTATGAATTCTGCAAAACATAACAAGGTTTATTCTTAGAATGACACCGCACGAGAACTCAAAGCAATAAAATTGCCATACAATAGTCTGAGTAATATTACAACATTAAATCATGAAATCACTTATCAGATCCTGTATCTTTTGTTGCAATTTAAATAAATAGCTATATAATTCTCATGATATAGAATACCAACTACAGAAAGTACTTAGCAATTATTAAGAAATAAATGCAATTCAGAGGATATAAATTTCACCAAATCACATTTTAAAATATTTTGATAAACGTTTTTTTTCTTCATTCTTACATAAATTCTATTGGGCCTGTTGAATGTCTGCAGAGTTGCGTTTTTATTCTACAACTTGAAACAAAGACTAACATAAAAGATTATTAGTACGTTAGGCTTCCTAATAACTTTCAAAAGTTAAACAATTTAAAAATATATCCATAATTGAAAAATAGTTCTGAATAAAGAACTATGACCGCAAAACTCTCCAGTCTTCTCTTACAACCCTAAAGCCTCCAAGGCTTTGCATCTTTCAAATTACAGATTCTTGCAGATCTTCTATTTCCTTCATCCCGTTATTGACTTGCCACGACTTCTTTAGCTATCTCAGTCTCACACTCTTGAATTTCCCCCGAAAACCCCTCTGCCTTTCTTGTTCCTTAGAACACTGAAAAATATCATTTTGATCACATTCTTGCTCACATCCTCGTGTCTGATTCTTTAGTTCAACATTAATTTATTTTTGCCTGATTACACTAGCGTGATGTGTCTTGGGGTGTTTTAGTGTTTAAAGCACCTTATACATCTAATTTTTTAATCTGGTTGAGCAATTTTGCAACTGATATTTATCAAATTCCATCCTGTGTAAAATCTTGAATATGAACCACAAACATATTTACTGTACAGAAGTATACTCACTTTAATATGTAAATACTTTGTTTTAAATGCCACCATTCTACACTGTGACAGATGCAACATTTTCACATTCTTATTTATTAAGTGTTAGAGTAGATATTAATTCTGTCCTCACAAATGTTGCTCGCTAAATAATTCCATTTCCAATGCAAATGAATTCTACTTCATCAATCAATTTATTAACAAAAAGATGACTGTACTATCCGATGCAAAAATCACATGTTTTATCACTCCTTGTACATATAGATTTCACTCTTTGACAAAAATGTGACAAAAATCTAAACCTATTTTATTTCCTAGGAGGGAAACGATCTACATAAAAGTGTGTTGACCCTTAAATATACATTAAAAAAAAACATTAATCTTCCATTACATGTATTGCATGAAAGAAATGCAATCATGTTTCCTTGTGGAACAGCTTGATTATTGAAAAATAAACTGGATAAGACAACATCAACAATTTAATTTAGTCTCAGTTTCCCTACTCAGCAATAAATATACAGTCTGCTAAACAGCAATCGTGTTCGGCCTTCCAATCTGAAATGATGTTTTTGCAAACATTTTAAGATTTCATTCTATATGCCTTTCAAAGTTTAATTTCTAACGCAACCTGTATCATTTAAATTAATCTCATCTCCAGCATAATGCCAAAAACAAGTTAGGCAAGTGTTAATTGCAATAACTGTTATCTGCATCTTTGGCTACATGCAATATGATTAGACAATGTATTCCTCTTCATCCAAAATTAATTTTCCTTGTTAATAAAATTGTTCAAAATAAAATTACAAGTGAATAGATAACAGAAACAAAATATACAGTTCAGTGATTAGTGTCAGACTTCTTTTACCTTTCTGTTTTAAACAAAACAGATGAAGTCTTAAGTATTTAACAGCAAGAAAGGCAGTTAGAAACAGAAGTAAAACACCATTTGCATCCTAATTTTTATCACAACAGATCATATTCAGTTTCTTTCTTTTAATTTTAATTTTTGTTTTTAAAAGTCTGACAGGCGTGAGAGTTGAATGAAAAGAAAGATAAGAATAGTTGCCCATAACATCATGAAGCATTCACCTGAACACTAGGAGTGTTAGCAAAACAAATCAAAGGAGATCACAGGAATAGCTCTCCAGTGGCTGGAATCATATTAGATGCATAGCAAGATGGTTGTAGTAGTTAGAGACCAACCATCGAAACCTTAAGTGATTACTGTGGACGCTCCAGAGGCAATTACCTTTGCTCAAACCATTTAAGCTGGTTCAATAAATTTATTATACGGTAAGGAATGCTGCTATTTACAAGTGATTCCAGTAGTCAGCTCTATTAACAAACTCTTCCACAGTTGAAGCAATATGTTAACCTGCAGCAACAAGTTCTAAGGAAATTATTTGTACATGAAAGTTCAATATCTCATATTTTCTTAATGAATCATGCCTTAAATTTTGAGGTAAGGAGCAAGTGGTTTAGAGGGGAATTAAGGAAAAATCCTCTCGTCCAGAGAGTTGTGGCTTTGTAACTCACTGCCTAAAAGGATGGTACAGGTGGTAACTCTCAAGACATTTAACTATTTGCATAAACACTTGAAACTCCATAGCATACAAGGCTAAGGGCTAAGTGCTAGAAAATGGGGTGAGAATAGACGGATGTTTGTTGGTAGGCATGGTAGGCCAATGGGCCTTTATGCATGCTGCAAAAACTCTGACTCTAAATTCTGTGCATCCCCAACATTTTCCATTTCTAACCTACAGGCTTTGGTTAAAGAGTGACAGGTAATGTGCAGAATGCATGAATGCTGAGCAATGACTAGATTTAACAAGGGAAAGCCAAGTTATTGCTACTGACTTCAATAGCATCAGCATCTTTTGAGTTTCCTACCATAACATCTCAGGTGAATTCAGAGCAGAATCTGACTGGATCAGCTCTGTCAACATTGGTCTACAAGAGTAGGGCAACAGATTGGCATTCTATAACTGATAGCTTGCCTCCTTCCTGGCCCATAAAAGTCCCTCTACTACCTACAAGGCTCAACCTACCACTTCCCTGATTGAGCACAGCTTCAACCACATTCATGAAGCTTGACACTATTCTGGAAGCAGCAATTTTCTTAGATTGATGATTGTAACACAGGAATTAGAATCAATCACTCCCTCACTATTACAATGTGTAGTCCTTCAAGATGCACTGCAGCAACTCAACAACTTTACACTGGCAACATCATCATCTTCTGGGATCTCTACTACCAAGAAGGACAAAAGCAGCCTTAGGAACGTTCATCGCCACATTCCCTGCCCAAGTCACACACCATTCTAACTTGGACACAAATCACCATTTCTTCTAGGGGTTGAAATCTAGAATTCTCTGTCTAACAATGTAGGATTACTCTAATCAAAGGGACAGCAGGGGTTCAAGGAGAGGCCACTACCATCATCTTAGTGCAACTGGAGATGGGCAATAAATACAGCCTTGTGAGAATCTAACACATTCAGAGATGATAGTTGTCATCAACCTGTATTTACATAGTGCCTTAACCATAATGTTCAAAGATGCTTACAGGAGCAAAAGATAACACTTAAACACAAAAGGTATTTTAGGAAACATTACCAAATAATTGATCAAACACTTTAAGGAGCAACTCAAAGGAAGAAAGAGAGGTAGAGAAATGAAGAAGTTCAGGGAGGCTACAATTTGGAGAGCACAGCTGTCTGGAAGCACTGCTAGGATGGAGGAGATTACAGAGATAGGGAAGGCTAGGTCATGGAGGGATTAGAAATCAAGGAGGAGAATTTTAAACTCAAGTTATGGCTTAATTGGGACCCAATGTGAACACAAGGGTGGCAGATAAACAGGCTTGGTGCAAGTAAAAACATAAACAGAAAAGTTTTAAATTATCTTAAATTTATAATGGCAGAAGGTGGGAGGCCAGTCAGGATTGTACTATAATACTCAAGTGCAGAGATTACAAAAGCATGATTGAGAGTTTCAGCAATGCTGTGATCTTATGGAGGTGAAAAGAAGAGATCTTTGCAGTGCTACAGATGTGTGATTGAAAACACATCTCAGATTTAAATCTGGCTTGAAGGTTGCAAACAGTTTCAGATAGCTATCAGCAAGACAGATGGAGTTAGGGGTTCAAAGCAAAGCAAAGTTTTGCAGCAGACGCCAATGAGAATGTCTTTGCTTTTTCCAATATTTAACTGGAAGGGATTTCTGCTCACCCCATACTAGAGATCAGACAAAAAGTTGAACATAATGAAAACAGTCAAGAAAGATGATACTGATATAGAGCGGGGTGCTACCCCTGTGCAAATGTAAACTATGGCTATGATTTTGGATGAAGTCACCAGAGGTAGCAGGCAAACAAGGACCCAGAGGAAGCCAAGGATTAAGTAGTTAAAGAATGATAGCATAGATAAGATCAAGTAAGAAATGGAATATGAGAAATGAATAAATGACTGTAGTTTTATCATAATTATTCATCCGTCAATACAGAAATAATAAAATCATTAAGAAATACAGTTGTTTTGAATAAATTATTTCAATTTACCACTAAATTACCTCCAAAAGCTGCAAAATTTGGATCAATGTGCAAGGGGTTCCAGTCTCCATTCAGGCGGTATAGAACAGCCTGTAAGATGGGGAAACATGCCCTAACTTACTTAAACAGAATACAGTATGTATTTCAAAAAATATAAATATAAATGCACAACAAAATCATTTCAACATATGTTCAATAATCAACTAAATTTGCAAACCTATTTGACCGAGTAGCTTCTAATATTTAGGTATTGCTGAAAAAGACACATTTCATTGAGTTTTCAGCTTGCACTCATCAGAACAATTCGGAAGAATATACATACAAGGGGAAAACCAACATTTATACAGCATGCAAATTTATTCTTGCAAGTTGTCCTATTGAGTGCAAGATGTTTATGCCCATCTAATAAAATAAGTAGAATGAATGATGTGCAAAATTTGCTGGCGTACAAATAAAACATTACTGACGTGAACAGTTAGTATCTTGCAGCACTTCCAGTGATAAAACAAATGGAACATGATGTTAAGAACAGGGTCATTTATACCATACAATAAACTTTGTATTAATCTGCAGTTTAAGTGAAATACATGAATTAATGTGTTTCTTTGGGACCACAAAGTACAAGGGTTGTACTTAACTGAAGTTTTTTAAGAGTTAATTTCTCCTCTCATCAACTAAAGAAACAATTGCAGTCTTCATCTATAATGTCACAAGGAAACCATTAGTGATTAAAATGATATCTTTTGCCCCTCTTTCATTCAAAATACAGTGATTATTTTCATATGCACTGGTGTCTCACTAGAAGTGTTATGGCTGTTTCCAAAATAAAATAAAAATAATTGTCCAAATAATCAGCAGAATAAGGACTGATATCTACCTCTGTCCATTAATTTAGGATAACTTTGCATGGAAAAGGCAAAGCGCACAAGTCTTGTCTTGTGAATGCATATTCTTGCAGAATACTCAGGCTCTGCATGCATTTGTTTTAAAACCAATTTCCCTTTTCTCTAGCTGCGGTCTTAGTTTAATCCCATTTTCCATTTACGTGTAAATCCACTGAGCTGGTGTTTACTGGTTTTGAAAACATAGTTATTCCATTTGCTTAACATCAACCAAGTATCTCCCACAGACTTTTCCTCTCAGCTGCATTAGCACTAACTGAAATCCCTCGAACCATTTTAACAAGCTCTCTCAGGGAAGACCATGCAAGTAGATGATTAAGACACCCACAAGTTACTTAAATTTCAGAAAGCGAGCCCCAAAACTTCTGGTTAAATTGCAAATCATACTGCCACATGTAGGTGGAAAACTAATGAAAACCAGTAGATTTCCACCACTAAATCATGTTTCTACCAATCTCTGACCAAATTTATGGGACCAATCAAGAAAAAAATTAGGAAATAATATACAAATCACTAATATTTCACTTGGCTTCTGCTGAAATGTTGAATAACATCTCCCTAATTGAGTAATATAAAAGAAAGAACTGCAGATGGTGCAAATCATAAACAAAAACCAAAATTGCTGGAGAAACTCAGCAGGTCTGGCAGCATCTATGCAGAGAAAGCATAGTTAACAACTAAAGTCCAGTAAGCATTCTGACAAAGGTACAGAGGTGAATAATATCATCTCTGAACAGATTGAATAAAAAATATCTTAATAATCGAGTCTATTTGAAGTGCTGAATACCTGATCTACACTTGTTACGTCACTCACGATGGCATCTGGAGGTCTGTTGGGAGGATTCTTAGTAACCTGGATGAGACAAAATTTATATTAATGTTCTTAAAGGATAGGGAGTACATACAACAAGGATATTAATAATGAACTGATATATAGATGACTATCACACAAAAGAAGAATTCATCATTTGTAAGCATATTAAGAGAATGCATTATATAGATTCTTACTAATAGGTTTTCACAGAACATTCTACTTGCAACAAAATAATGCATAGATATATTATCTTTAGCAGAATAAAACATTCCAAGGTTTTACTCAGGAACACAACCAAAGAAAAATTGACACAGAGCCAAAGGAGGAAACCAAAAGTTCACTCAAAGCGGACGATTTTATGAATGTCTTAAAAGAGGAGCACAAAGGTTGAGGGTTTCAGGGATGGATTTCTAAAGAGTGGAACCTAGACAGGTAAGGCCATGGCTTCAGTAGTATAGGAAGGTGGGAGGTGCACAAGAGGGCACAGCTGGAGAAAGAGAGACAACAAGGTGCAGAGCTGGATGAACACAGCAGGCCAAGCAGCATCATAGGAGCAGAAAGGCTGACGTTTCGGGCCTAGACCCTTCATCAGAAATGGGGGAGGGGAAGGGGATTCTGAAATAAATAGGGAGAGAGGGGGAGGCGGATAGAAGATGGATAGAGGAGAGGATAGGTGGAGAGGAAACAAACAGGTCGAAGAGGCGGGCATGGAGCCAGTAAAGGTGAGTGTAGGTGGGGAGTTAGTTAGGGAGGGAATAGGTCAGTCCAGGGAGGACGGACAGGTCAAGGGGGCAGGATGAGGTTAGTAGGTAGGAGATGGGGTGGGGCTTGAGGTGGGAGGAGGGGATAGGTGGGAGGAAGAACAGGTTAGGGAGGCGGGGACGAGCTGGACCGGTTTTGGGATGCGGTAGGGAGAGGGGAGATTTTGAAGCTTGTGAAATCCACATTGATACCATTGGGCTGCAGGGTTCCCAAGCAGAATATGAGTTGCTGTTCCTGCAACATTCGGGTGGCATCGTTGTGGCACTGCAGGAGGCCCAGGATGGACATGTCATCTGAGGAATGGGAGGGGGAGTTGAAATGGTTCGCGACTGGGAGGTGCAGTTGTTTATTGCGAACCGAGCATAGGTGTTCTGCAAAGCGGTCCCCGAGCCTCCGCTTGGTTTCCCCGATGTAGAGGAGGCCACAACGGGTACAGCGGATGCAGAATACCACATTGGCAGATGTGCAGGTGAACATCTACTTGATGTGGAAAGTCTTCTTGGGGCCTGGGATGGGGGTGAGGGAGGAGGTATGGGGGCAGGTGTAGCACTTCCTGCGGTTGCAGGGAAAAGTGCCGGGTGTGGTGGGGCTGGAGGGGAGTGTGGAGCGGACAAGGGAGTCACAGAGAGAGTGGTCCCTCCGGAAAGCAGATAAGGGTGGGAAGGGAAAGATGTCTTTGGTGGTGGGGTCGGATTGCAGATGGCGGAAGTGTCGGAGGATGATGCGTTGGATCCGGAGGTTGGTGGGGTGGTACGTGAGGATGAGGGGGATTCTTTTTTGGTTCTTATTGCGTGGACGGGGTGCGAGGGATGAGTTGCAGGAAATGTGGGAGACACGGTTGAGGGCGTTCTCGACCAGTGAGGTGGGGGAAGTTACGGTCCTTGAAAAGCGAGGACAACCGAGATGTACGGGAGTGGAATGCCTCATCCTGGGAGCAGATGCGGTGGAGGTGAAGGAATTGGGAATAGAGGATGGCATTTTTGCAGGAAGGTGGGTGGGAGGAGGTGTATTCTAGGTAGCTGTGGGAGTCGGTGGGCAAACTACAGCTGGAGAAAGACAATTTTTAGAATGTTGTAGAGATGTAAGAACTTAAAGATAGGGAGGATCAAGGCCACAGAGAGCCTTGAGACATGACAGATGGACAGCACAGAATTTCTGGCCAAATGGGACTCTGGGTGGAACGCTGTGCCAGCAATAGAGGCTTCAGTCACTTACTGGAGAGTTGCTATAACTCCTGGATCATCTCTTTCCAGTAAGGCCCACAGGTATTACTGGTCAATCAGGCAGATGACAGCCAGTGCCTGGCCTTGCCCCAGGATCAAGACCCTGAGGCTGGTGTCCTGCCTAGGATCACTGACAAATCCTATGGCCAGCAACTATTTCAAATCGCAGTTGCTGGAACAACAGGGACCTAATGCCACAGTGAGTGATGGTGAAATGGGGTTGGCAACCTGAGGGAGGATGGCGAAGTGGAGATGGCAGAAAGGTCTTTGGGGGTGGGGGAAAGACAGAGCAGCAGGGGGAAAGGCGGGTGTGGTTAGTCATCTCTTCCTAGTACTAGGTCCCTCATTCACAAACCGAGTTCCTTTGCAAGCAAGTGCACCAGGGCTGGCTTGCCATGCATGTTGCAAAGCAAGTCCCACAACAACCGCTGTCTTCATTTCAGCACTGGCAGGACTAGTTGGCAGTTGAGGGGGCCTTCCCCAGCTCCGCCCACCAAAGACTTAAATCAGATTGAGCAGAAAGGTGGTGGGATTCCTACCTGCACCTCTCATCTGATTAAATGCCTCTTCTATCATCAAACTCACCACAGAGGGAGGCACAGGATTCCATGCTAGATGTGAGTTGGTGTAGAGGCAACAGAGATTTGGACAGAGATGTAAGAACTGCCGATGCTGGAGGCATAGATAACACAATGTGGAGCTGGATGAACACAGAAGGCCAGACAGCATCAGATGAGCAGGAAAGCTGACATTTCAGATCGGGCCCCTTCTTGGACAGTAGTTTTTGAAGATTGGAAGATGAAGCATGACCATACAGTAGAACACTTGAATAGTCATGTCTGGAAATAACAAAAGTGGACATGTTTTCCAGCAGATTGGGCAAAGAGGAGATATTTCAAAGGGATGTGGGGTCAGAAACATGATTTTGGAGACATAAAGGATGATGCTGGTTTAGCCTAAGACAAGCCAAGAAGCAAACAAACTTGGTGAACCTGGATCAGAGTTTGTGGATGTCACTGAAAACAGTAGCTTTGATCTTCCAAATACATTTAATTTTAGGAAAATGGACTCGTCCAGGACCAGCTGTGGGATATGCAGTCTAACAGTGGAAGGACAGAAGGCATGGCGATAAATTGGGCTAAAGTTCCAAAGCTTGACATTGCACCATAACAGCAAAGGATAAAATTAAATCGCAGAAAATGGGACAAAGATTCAATTTTAAACTAGCATGCTTCAAAAGAGAAGAAAAATGGCTTAATATTTCTCACATATCTATCACTAAACCTCAATACCGCAGAATATTACCAGTAATTCAATTAGTAGAATGTAACAGAGTGCAGTTTAACAACTATTATGAATTTCATAACTATTGAAATAACTGCACATAAATATTGTGTTGACGGAATAGTAAATTTTGAACTTAACAACATCCTCACCTTCCAAAGGGAAAGTAATTGTGTCCTGCAAGCATGCCTATACATAGTAATTTGAATAATCTAAACTGAACTTGATACAAGTGATCTCAAAAACTGCTTAAGACGTGTGCAGACATTTACCTTAACTTTATCCGATGTCCTTTTACCACCGAAGCCTCCAGCTCCCACAGCAAATACAGAGAACTGATTATAGCAGACCAAGTCTTTCCCATTGTATGTATGAACTGAAACAAAAGTAGATCTATAATCAGTTACAGATATATTTAGTGCAGATATTGTTTAACTGTAGGTCTTTTTAAAAATACTCTAACTGATGTCTACACAACACATGCGTTCACAAAATTGAGCCAAATCCGCTGGATATTCGTCAACACATCCAATCACCAAATCTGCCTTCAAATCTCAAGTGCATGAAACTAAAAATCCTCAGTCTCTCGCCATGATTTTCATTCTGCTTTCAAGTTACAGGTCTGATCAGGTATCTTACATGTACCTTTACTGGGCAGAAGTATCATGTTTTTAAACAGGAAGCATTTAATAGCATTACCATGTTCATCTAATACTGTCCTTGTCACAAACAGGCAATGCATTTGCACATTTTGAAAGACAGGAAGCAAACCAAGTTGTCAATTTTTTAAAATTGAGCCATTCCCAGTAAAGTAAACAAAAACAGAAGTTGCTTAAAAAAGCTCAGCACATCTGGCAGCATCTGTGAAGAGAACTCAGAGTTAAAGTTTTGGGTCCAGTGACCCTTCCTCAAACCTGTTGAGCTTTTTCAGCAACTTCTGTTTTTGTTTCTGATTTACAGCTTCCACAGTTCTTTCAGTTTTTATTCAGTACTGTAAAATTTGTTTTGCAGAGATTCAATAAAATAATGGCAGACAAATAAGGAAGAAATAGAAAAACATAATAAGAGCCAAAGATCAAGTGGGAGTACAAGACTGTCCCAAGTAGATTACCATCAAAAACTCGCTAAAATGATACAGTTGGCATCTAAACTTACCATCAAGTAGTATAACAGCACCTGATCCTTTATCAAGAATATCGGCAATAACACCCTCCGACTTCAGTGTCCCTAACAAACATAGGAAACATGATTACTCAAATGATCTTTGTTTCTCCCAACTAATTTCCTGTTTTTTGGAACGGAGGATCACCTTACATCAGATTAGTGAAGTCAATTTATGACATTAATAATGTTGTATTCTATACACTATAACCAATATTTAACAGCTATGTTCATAATAAAATTTTTATGCAAAGATTGACAATACATGTTCCTGTTATCTGAATTAAACCATGCAATATTACAAAATTCCTGTTTGTTTTAATCACCAGCAAGTGACCAAATCTGATATCAAGCAACACCAAAAACTTAGACTGCTCAGGCACTCATTATGGCCTAGCAAGCCATTCATTGACATAAAACATTAAAGTGTGATAGAAACAAAGCCAGATTGACCAGCAAATGACAGCAGCACACCTAGTTCTTCCAACCCTGAAAGTGCTCCTAAGATCTGGACACTTTTGCCATAATTAGCCTATGGGACAGCTTTGACAGTCAGGTCTGACATTGTCAGTAAGGAATGATTCCATGAAAATTTCCTTGATGCCACAATCACCTTCCTTGAGAATGTCCTGTCACATCAAACAGAGGTGGTGGCACAGTAATACAAAAATTGGTCATATGCAGCAGAAAGAGTTGCCCTGGGAGTCCTCAACATCTACGCCAAATTTCATGAAATCCCACGACATCATGTCAAACACTCCAGCTGATTGCCACAACGAGACTCCTTGGCTGATGAATTAATACTCCTTCATAGTGAACTCGGAAGAAGATTGAGAGGCAATGGCACAGTACGTACTGACTGATGGACTTCACTGTCAACCATCAAAAGTATCTCGCTAGAAGCACTACACCTGAGCTGGTCCAATCATAAAGGACACAGCTGCTAGACTGGGCTATCTACCTATCACAGCTGCATCTGCACATGTCAGTATTGGTAGGAGTGACCATATAAAAGAGACACAGTTCAGCCTGCACAAATCTTCCATCATGTTGTGTGATACTATCAAAATAGACCAAGCCACTCAAAACTGGGCAACTTTGAGGCACAATAATCCATCAGCGGCACTGGATACCACAAAGTTATGGCACATGACACCACTCTGTCTACAGTACCAAAGTGTTCCTCCAGACCTAGCTGCATCCCTAGCCAAGTTGTTCCAGCACAACTACAAAACTATCAATCCAGCAATATGAAAAATGTCTGCTAATGGTCCATACACAAAAAGCAGGAATAATCTGATTACTAACCCAGCAGTTAACTCTTATCTGACATCAAAGTAATGCAAGCCATCTGAAACTACATATTGCATAAGGCATAATTGACAATCTAGCCAAAGATCCCTGGGGGAACATAATAAGATAGAATTCTACAATAAGATAGGGAGTGACATACTTGATTCTGAGACTAGGATCCTAAATCTAAATAAAGAAAACTATGATGATATGAGGCACGAGCTGGCTAATGATAAATTGGGGTACATTTACTTAAAGGGATGACAATGGACAGGGAATGTCAAGTATTTAAACAGCTCATGGAGGAACTGTAACAAAATTTTATTCCTATCTGGCATAAAAATAAAACAGGAAAGGTGGGCCGATCGTAGTAACAAGGCAAATTAGGGACATTGTTAGATCCAAGGTAAAGGGCATACGAACTTGCCAAAAAGCAACAGACCTGAGGATTCAGAGTAGTTTAGATTTCAAAAGAGTAAGACAAAGATTAATTAAGAGGGGGAAAATAATGTACAAGTGCAAGCTTGTGGGGAGCATGCAAACTGATTGCAAAAGCTTTTATAAAATGTGAAGAGAAAAAGATCAGCAAAAACAAAAGTAGATCCCTTCCAGTCAGAAACAGGAGAAATTATAATAGACAACAAAGAATTGGCAGACCAATCAAATACATAGACAACAAGGTGCAGGGCTGGATGAACACAGCAGGCCAAGCAGCATCATAGGAGCAGAGAGGCTGACGTTTCGGGCCTAGACCCTTCATCAGAAAAGGGGGAGGGGAAGGGGGTTTTGAAATAAATAGGGAGAGAGTGGGAGGCGGATAGAAGAGGGATAGAGGAGAGGATAGGTGGAGAGGAAACAAACAGGTCGAAGAGGCGGGGATGGGGCCAGGAAAGGTGAGTGTAGGTAGGGAGTTAGGAAGGGGATAGGTCAGTCCAGGGAGGACGGACAGGTCAAGGGGGCGGGATGAGGTTGGTCGGTAGGAGATGGAGGTGCGGCTTGAGGTGGGAGGAGGGGATAGGTGGGAGGAAGAACAGGTTAGGGAGGCAGGGACGAGTTGGACTGGTTTTGGGATGCGGTGGGGGGAGGGGAGATTTTGAAACTTGTGAAATCCACATTGATACCATTGGGCTGCAGGATTCCCAAGCGGAATATGAGTTGCTGTTCCTGCAACCTTCGGGTGGCATCGTTGTGGCACTGCAGGAGGCCCAGGATGGACATGTCGTCTGAGGAATGGGAGGGGGAGTTGAAATGGTTAATACATAGTTGGGTTTTCTCTTCACCAAGGAGGACACACATAATATCCCAAAAATGTTGGGGAACACAGAGTCTAGAGAGAGGCAAAAATCAGCTTTGTGGGGAAACTCATTGGATTAAAGGCTGATAATCTAAATCCTACAGTACTTAAGGAAGTGGCCTGAGAAATTCCAGATGCATTGGTAATCAGCTTTCACAAGTCTATTGACTCTATCTCCTAGAGACTGGAGGGTAACTAATGCAACCTCACTGTGTAAAAAAGGAGGTAGAGACAAAACTGTGAATTTGACACCAATTAACCTGACAACAATAGTAGGGAAATTGCTAGAGTGCATTAAATAAGATTAAATAAGATAAATAAGATGCAGAGTACTTGGAGAACAGTGACAGAGATTGGACAGAATCAGCTTGGATTTACATGAAGGAAATTATGATTGACAAAATGTACTGGAATTTTGAGAGTCTGTAACTAGTAGAGTTGATAAGGGGGAGCCAATGGATATGATTTTTCTTGACTTTCAGAAGGCACTTGATAAGTTCCCGCATAAGAGATTATCATTTAAAATTAACGTTCATTAGGTAGTGTACCGACATGGATTGGGAACAGGAAACAAATAGGAAATAAATAGCTCTTTTCCTGACTGGCAGGCAGTCACTATCAAGGTACGGCAGGGATCAGTGCTAGAACTCTATTTATTCACAATAAATATTAATTACTAAGATCAGAGAAGGAAATGTAAGTTTTTTGACATATAATCCCTACAGTACGGAAGCAGGTCCTTCGGCCCAACATGTCCACACCGACCCTCAGAGCATCCCACCCAGACCCAAACCCCTAATCTTCACACCCCGAACACTATGGGCAATTTACCATGTCCAATCCACTTCGCCTGCACATCTTTGGACTGTGGGAGGAAACCGGAGCACCCAGAGGAAACCCACGCAGACCCGGGGAGAATGTGCAAACTCCACACAGTCAGTCGCCCGAGGGTGGAATCGAACCCGGGTCCCTGGTGCTGTGAGGCAGCAGTGCTAACTACTGAGCCACCAAGCATGAAGATGACACAAAGTGGGTGGGAGGGTGAACTGTCTAGAACATGCTGAGATGTTTCAGTGTGATTTGGACAAGTTGAATGAATGGGAAAATACATGGAAGACATAGTAAACAATGGATAAATGTGAGGCTATCCACTTTGATAGCAAAGCAGAGGGCAGATTATCTAAATGGTGAGAGATTAGAAAGGGAAAAGGTGCTTATACACCAGTCGCTGAAAGTAAGCACGCAAGTGCAGCAGAAACTGAAGGAGGCAAATGGTATGCTGGCCTTCATAATGACAGGATTCGAGTACAGGACTTTGGTGAGACCACATCTGAAGTATTGTTTACAGTTTTAGACTCCTCATCTGAGGAAGGATGTTTTGGCTAAGGAGGGAATGAAGCAAAGGTTTACCAGAATAATTCCTGGGATGACAGAACTGATGCATGAAGAGATTGGTTAGGACGACATTCATTAGAGTGTAGTAGAATGAGGGGTGAATCTCATAGGAACCTCTAAAATTTTAACAGGACTAAAACAGGATAAATGCAGAGAGGATGGCTCTAATGACTGGGGAGTCCAGAACCAGGAGTCACAATTTAAGGTTATCAGGTCAGCCATTTAGGACTGAGATAAGAAGAAATTTCTTAATTCAGACAGTGGTGAGCCTATGAAATTCTCTGCCACAGAAACCAGTTGAGACCATAACATTGAATGTTTTCAAGGAGTGAGATATAGTTTGTTCAAACCAAAGGGATCAAAGGGTACGAACAACAAGTGTGAACAGAGTACTAAGTTGGATGATCCAGCTACTTTGCTACCTCAATATGTTGCTACGCTCTTAGAGCATTCAATGAAGGTCATTAATTATTTTTCTTCAGCTGGCTACCAGTCAAATGAGAATATTGACTTGCTTGAAGATTTCATATTTTTATTTATCATTTTGCAATGTTTGTGCTAAGAATAATGAATTAATCAATATATATTTACAGCTTATGAAAATTACAAACGTTGCTATTAGTGATCAGTAGAAGAGACAGCCAGGGTTCAGTGGTAGCATTCTCAGAGTTAGACAGTTGTGGATTTAAGTCCCATTTTCTAGATTTGAACAAGGAACCCAAGCTGACATGACAATACTGAGAAAGTTCCACACTGTCTGAAGTGCTATCCTTCCGATGAGATGTTTAAAAGGCAGATGAGAAAGTCACTGCCATTATTTGAATATCCCTCATTCAATATCTTTAAAACATATATTTTCTCACATTAACATTCCCTTTTCTGTGCGTAAAATGGGTGCCACATTTCCAATACTGCAATGCTGACTGAGCTTCCGAAGTTTTTTATCGGCTTTAAAGTTCTTTGGGATGTCCAACAAAGGGCAGAAAAAAAATTGGGAAACTATGCATCAGCAACATTCAATATTGTCTGCTCTATATAGTATTTGTGCACCAGAAAGTGCTACAAGACCACTGGAAACCTCTACTCTCTTGGCATCAAAACACTCAAGAACAGAGATAACAAGGTGTAGAGCTGGATGAACACAGCAGGCCAAGCAGCATCAGAGGAGCAGGAAAGCTGACGTTTCGGGTCTGGACCCTTTTTCAAAAGTCACACACCCACAGTCAAGAACAGGAGGAGTGAAGATAAAGGCTAGTCATAAATGACAAAATACAGCTTTTCTTTCACAGAAATTTTCCGAATTACAGCAATGATACAAAGTATTCTGAGATAACAAGGTGTAGAGCTGGATGAACACAGCAGGCCAAGCAGCATCATAGGAGCAGGAAGGCTGACGTTTCGGGCCTAGACCCTTCATCAGAAATCCTGAACTCAGTAACATTTGCCTTGACATTCAAATGTGCTTTAATTTCTTTTATCTGACATATGGAAAGACAGAAGCCAACTAATAAGTGCACAGGAGGGAAGCATAGAATTGGTCCACCAGTCTATTTAGCATGGTGACTGCAAACTGTAGATTCTGGTAGCAAACTCCATAACACCTGACCACCCGGTTAGGAAGATTAGCCAACAAAGACACAAACCAAGTGCAAGTTTTGGAAGGGTGGGTGGGATAGTAAATGAGGTGGTGTTGACAGGTAGTGCAGTTTTAATTTGGAGCTAGAAACTAAGTGAAACACATTTCAGTTACATCCCCTCATATGTGAATGGCCTTATTCTATTGTTTGACCTTCCCCACCTTCATGTCAGCTCATCTGCTGGTGAAACACTTCAGCACAGCTTAGTGAGCTCTGAACTTTACTATTTCAAACTCTTCCAGCTGATATCAATAAATTTGAAGTTATTTCAAACTTGCAGCAAATTCCATTCCACTACCATCCTATGTTTGCAGATCAATATCAGCTTCCAGTCTTGATTTTAAAATTCCAAACCTTTTTTCCAAATCCTTCCATAGCTTTGCTGCACCCCCTCACCCGTCACACCCACACGGTCTCTCATCTTTGACATCTCTTCCAACACTTCAACGCTCCAAGATGTCTGCTCTTCTCTAATTCTGGTTTACTGTGTATTCCCAATCATAACTGCTCTGCCATGGGTTACCTAGAACCCATACTTTGGAATTCCCTCTCTGCATCTGTGTCATGCTATTTTGTTATTCTCCTTTCAGACATTTCTTCAAACCTCTTTCTTTGAGCAAACCTTGGTCATCTAACCTAATATCTCCTTATGTGACTTGGTGTCAATTATCGTCTTTTAACTCCACTGTGACTCTACTGCAAGTCAGATACTTTAGAGACTTTTAAGCGACTTTTGGATAGGCACATAGAGGATAGTAAAATGTAGGGTATGCAGGGTAGATTGATCTTAGTAGGAGAACAGGTCGGCACAACATCGTGGGCCGAAGGGCCTGTACTACGCTGTACTGTTCTATGTTCTATGTTCAATGAAACCTTCGGACATTTCATTCTGCTAAAGCATCGCAGAAATATAAGTTGACATTGTTGTTTTACAAGATTGCCGTTATTAGGTCAGATCAGGTAGAAGTGGCAGCCCTTTACTGAAGGACAGTTGAGTTTCACAACAATCCAGATGCTTTCATAGACAGTTTTCTTCCTGCTGCTAGGCAAGAAAAACCATGATTTCTTATGGTTTCAAGTTCACACCTTCTAGGTTGTAAGTTCAATAACATACCCACTGGCTATGCTACCATTTGCTGTAATCAAATTCTTACCAATAACATTTCACTTCAATAGTAGCCTCAAGGCAAAGCTAACCTCTGTAAAGGTCTTTCAAATGTAATCTGTCAAAGTTCTCACTGATGATTTTCACGTTGCACTCACAGGCAGCGTTGGGAAAAATTGAATCAGAGATAGTAGGAACTGCAGATGCTGGAGAATCCGAGACAACAAGGTGCAGGGCTGGATGAACACAGCAGACCAAGCAGCATCATAGGAGCAAAAAGGCTGACGTTTCGGGCCTAGACCCTTCATCAGAAACGGGGGGAGGGAAAACATGCTTTTTAGGATGATACAGCAAAAAATCTTTTGGCCAACTGTGGCCATTCCAGCTCTTTGAAGGAGCTATCCAATTAGTTCCATTCCACTGCACTTTCCCCATAGCCCTTTTTTTTCCATTTTCAAATATATCCAATCTCACTTTGAAAGTTGTTATAGGCTACCTATTCAAGATCATCAACAATTTTCTGCACAAAATAAAAATCTCATACTTTTCTGGTACTTTAGTCTTCTATTTGTTTCTTCTAATTATTGACCCTTTGCCAATGGAAACAGTTTCTCTCTGTCTACTTTTATCAAAAATCTTGCACTATTTCTCATCCTTTATTGAAATGAACAGTTTTGAAGGCATATATCACAAGAATATACACTGAAACACAGTAGTGTTTAGATTATTATTCAGGAGGAAATCTTCCAAAATTATTACCTGAAGTTGGTACTGGTTTGTACATCTCCAAATATTGCTCACCATGTAACACCTGCAACATGTACGAACAACCCATTACATAATTGTGAATCCTTAGTAAGGCCAGAAAGGAATGTTTTCACAATCTTCACTTTTATATACTTTTTGCAAAATAAAAGTTTGTCATTCTCCTAAGACAATTCAAAAAATAAGATTTTTTTAACAGACAAATGATTTCTTAAATTGGTGTTGTCCCAGTCGAAGTCGTGGTTCTCCTTGTCCATGTGGATTGAGATGAGTGAGTATTGGTCATGTCTTTTTGTAGCCAGTTGGTGTTCGTGTACTCTTGTTGTTAGTTTCCTTCCTGTTTGTTCGACTGGGACAACACTAAGATCCTGGGACAGGCTAGGCAGAGACAAGCACAAGAATTCTGGAAGCATGGCACTCCATGAAGCATGCTATTAATAAACACATTGAACTCGACCCCATACACATTCCACTATGGAGGAAACCCGGAAGTGAGGCAACCCATCGCAACGGACCCCAGAGTTTAAAAACCAGGCGGGAAAACACACCGACGCTTCATCAGAGGCTACACTGAGGATGTTACCAAGCACGGTAACGAAACATCTGCGGAACAACAAACCAGCTCGGCGAGCCAACCAACCTCAACAGTACAGATCTTTATTCATTAGAGTTTCAAAGATCAAGGGGTGCCCTTATTGAAATACACAAGATTCTGAGGGGGTTTGGCACAGTTGGTGCTAAGAAAACATTCCACTCAGAGGGGAATCTTGGACTGAGGACATTGTTACAGATTAAGGGGACACTCATTTATAATTAAGATGCAAAGGAATTTCATCTCCAAGAGGGTAGTGAGTGCCTGGAATCTTCTACATCAGAGTTGTGGAGGCTAGATCAATTAAAGTATTTAAAAGCAGTAGACAGATTTTTGAAACATCAGGGAGCTAACAGCTATGCTAAACTGGCATAAAGAGGAGTTGAGCCATGATCTTGATGAATAGTGGAACAGGCTTGAGGGGTTGAATGGCCTTCTCCTGCTTTGTTTTATATGTTCTTATTGCAAAATCTACATGGTGCACTTCCTAAATATTATAGTAATTTTACAAATTTGTTCCTGAACGTCGTATTTGATATTAAATCTTTCAGGTATAATCCAATTAACATTGTGTACCAAAAGTTAAAATCCTGGAACACTTCACCCCTAATGACTTAGGTGCAAGTGGACCCACAGGACCTTAATGGTTCAAGAAGGCAACTCATCACCAACTTCTCATTAGCAACTAGAAATGGCAACAAATGCTGGCCCAGTCAGCAACACCCATATCTCCTGAATGAATTTTAAAAAAATGGTTATCCTTAGTCTATGATTGGTAATGTTCTTTCTGCATCCCAACACCTTGAAGATACGCATGGGGCTGGATCTTGGCCTACCTTCTCAACAATTGATTTGAAAGCAGAGGGTCTTGTAAAATCAAGCAGATGGATTTCCAATGCTCACTCAGCCCCAATCTGCCTGAAATTTTGCAAGGCCACATTAAGGCCTTACAATCCATCCTTGCCAGTATTTTTTTTTCACAGCAAGGGAGACCACACCATGCAGGAGGCTTTAGCTGTGAAGTTGGTGTTGGCACAGTATGGAAAGTTCCTACTTTATGGGTTCTCTGAGTGCATCAGAGGCATCTTCCTCTTGCAAAACATCAGCTCTTACACCATCCACTAAAGTTCAAAATTCCCCATTTTAATTTCCCTTATCACAGCCTCTTAAACCCAATTCCCCACACCCCTCCTCACTGGAGCCTACCAAATTGGCCTAAGAGAAACCCCAGGCATATCCAAGTCTGGGTTCATCTTTATCAGGACTGACAACAGAGGTCACCACTCCCACCTGATGCTTCTAGGACTATAAAGCTGCTGGTCATCCAAATAGTCAGCAACTCTATAAGCAGGACACTTTCAAGATGACTTCAGCATCTCGTTAAATCCAGTCCATCTGATCAGTGTAAGATGTACTAAAACTATTACACCTCCCAGAATCTGACGATGTACTTTCATAATATTAGAGATTCAGCATTACATTTATATAATTTAGTCCCCAAACAGTAGCAGTCTAACTTTTCCTTTGATTTCAGTCAAAAAATATCCCCTGGTTAAACCTCCCTTGGAAATATTAGATGCGCTATTTGCCAGTGGAAAAACGATTTATCAAACAAACCTACTCCTCCTCAGCATTTAAACTGGGACTGCTTTTTCAACGAGGTGCTGATCTTTTTAGAAATCTTTATACACTGAAGACACATTAAATTAAAATATACACCAGCAGGAATTCCATCATTTCAAGATGAGCGTGGAGGGACTAAAGGAGAGTTGGTTTTAAAATGGGTTAGTTCATAATTAAGACTTCCAAATGGGTGCTTACAGGAGGAACAAGGCATCAAGGATGTTTGTGGTAGAATTTGTACAAATAAATACAAAACTTCTTCAAATTGAGACGATGAAAGAAATTGCATTTGGAAACTTGAGAGAAAGTACATAATAACAACTTCACAGGTGATATAAATATGAAAATGTATCAGATGCTTTGAAATAATATTTTAATACAGTGTTAGGTAATGGTGCAACATGTTAAAGTCAGTTCCTCAAGCTGATGACAGGATCATACAAAAAGCTAGCTTTGTAATTACACACAAATTTGTGCAAGATTGTCAATAAAACAAGCTACACTTGCCTTTGTGAAGTCAATGTTCAGTCCAGGAATCGATGCAAGAGCACCATTCATGAAACCTTGGGCAGGAATTACCCCAAAAGTAGGCAAACAGGAGAATTCTTCGTTTCTTTCAAAAAGGAATTTCAAGTGGTCTGGGTCCTTTGTTGTCATGCCAACTCCCAGAGCATACAGAATAGGCTCCAGATTGGTGTAGGTATATTCAGTGAAAGGAATTTTTTTACCTACAGCTTCAGCCTATAAGTTAAAAAGACACATCAAATCAAATATTTCATTTTTAAAACATTTTAATTAAGTCATTCAGGAAATCGAAAAAATTGTAGTCTCAAAGTGATTGCTTAAAGGAAAAATAACACTAACTGTATTGAGCAGCTCACTGGCTAGAATTGTGCAGTCCCATTCTCTCAAGAACAAGCTAGCAGGTTTGCAGGAGAGCAACATAATGTGCAATGGCATAAAGAGAGGGTACCATGCCTACCAATTACCTGTGTTGACTGGAATTTTAACAGTGACAGGACAAGAGTAAGGTGGCCTCAATCAAGGCCTATACATTGCCAAATAATGGTGTCTTATGGGCATCTCCATGCCACCTGTGATATTTTACTACTTCAACAATGTAGCGCCTCTAACACAGAAAAAAATCCAATTCATTTCAAAGATGCAAAAAAAACAAACTAACGTCAAACAAAGGAAGACATATTTGCAAGGGTGACCAAATGCTTGGTCACATGCAAGACCCTGAAAGAAGCCTTGATTTATTCACTCATGGGATGCAAAAAATGGTGAGCATCATACCCATACACCAATTGATCGTCCATAACCCATATGCCCTCAACAAAGTCATTTTCTTCAAGCACAGCACTTCACATAGCAGCAATGTGGCAACATCTAAGGTAAGTTGGGAGTTCTAGTACAAGACAGAAATTGCTGCAGAAATTCAGCAGGTCTGAACATTCTGAAGGAGGGTTACTGGAGCCAAAATGTTAATTCTGCTTTCTCTTAACAGATGTTGACAGACCTGCTGAGTTTCTCCAGTGATTTCTGTTTTTGTTTCAGTTTTCCAGCATCTGTAGTATGCTGTTTTATACTAGCAAGTTCAGAATTTTGGCCAAGTAGCAATGAAGGAAGAGAGATACATTGCCAAGTCAGGATAATGCATGATTGGAACAGGAACTTGGAGGTGGCAGCGTTTATGTGCAGCTACTGACCATTTCTTTTTTGATGGTAATCATCTCAATTTTGGAAGGAGCTCCTGTGGTGGGTAGCCACAGTACACTTTGTATATGCTGCACATTGTCACCATGCTGTGCCTTGGGTGGAGGGATTGAACGTTTAAGTTGATGAATGCGTTACCAATCAAGCACATTACTTGGCCCTGAATGATTTCAGAACTGCACTCACCCAGGCATATAGAGAGCACTTCTTCACAACAATAAAAAGTTCCATTTTCTATGGTACAAAGAATCATAGAATCCCCACAGTGTGGAAACAGGCCATTTAGCCCTTTGCATTCACCTTCCAAACAGCATCCCACGCCGACCCAGCTTCCCACCCTATTGTTGTAACTCCGTACTGACGAAGCCTGATCTACCTAGCCTGCACATTCCTAGACTCTATAGATACTTTATCACAGCCAATCCAGCTAACCTGCAGATCTCTAGACACTATGGACAATTTAGCATGGTCAATTCACCTAACCTGCACATCTTTGGAAACACGTGCAAACATGGGGAGAATGTGCAAACTTCACACAGACAGTCGTCCAAGACTGGAATCGAACCCAAGTCCCTGGCGCTGTGAGGCAGCAGTGCTAACCACTGAGCCACCGTGCCACCCCAAAGGTCTTGGGGATTCAGAATGCAAATCACTGCAGAATGCCCAAACTCTGACTTGCCCTTGCAGCATTTGTGAGATTGGCCTAATAAAGTTTTTTGATAAATGATGAAGCCTTTGCATGTTGATGGTGAGAATTGGACTGAATGCTGTGCAATTATCAGCCCATAACCCCACTTCTAAAATTAAGATAAAGGAATTTCAAAGCATGGGACATGGATGGCCAAAGAGAAGAAAGGGCACAAGACGATAAAATAAAGAATGTTAAATAGAAAGCGAAGATTATAGAGATGAATGCTGCTTCAGTGGGTGCTAGGGAGGCACTCAAATACAAAGATGAAGGTTTCAAAGATTGAGATGCTGAGGTAGAGCAGAAAATAAAATCTGAGGGAGGTATGTATGAAAGACAGAAATAGAAGCAGTGAGCTCAACTCATTAGCAGTAACTAAAATGAGATATTAGTGCTGGAATCAGTGTTCATGAAAGGATACAGCAGTCAAAAAGGTCCAAATAGATAAATTATCAAGATTATTTATGAATCTTCAGAAAAGCTCTGATGGACAAACAAAATAAGATTACATTTAAACATTAAATATGTAAAGCTCCTTTAAAATGCCTAAGTAATAGATTACTGAACAAGTCAGTCTATATAGTAAAATGACATTGGCACATTATACAACTACATGAGACCTACTGGATTGATGCCTGAAGTGCTTGTTTGTTTTGAGCCACTAGTAGGATTTGTTGACACTCCTCGTTTTGTGTTTAATTTGTTCAGGACTTCATAAAGGTTGCTAATTGATTCTGCAATCAAAATACAAAAGTGGAACCAGAATTAAACTCATGATAACTAAACAATTTAAATTCTCTATAACCAAGCTTAAATTCCAAAATTTCTTGGAAATTGACCCATTAAGGGGAAATCAAAACGAAGGTCTATTAATGTCAAATAGGAACCAATAAATCCAGTAAGGAATTCTGGAGACATTTCTTTATTTAAAGACATGACCAAGATGTAATAAATGGATACAATGATAGGGTGAAGTGCAAAATGGTGGAAAGAAGCTCATGTAGCCATAAACCAGTTCAGTGAAACATGAGATTCTGTGTTCTAACTCCCATGAAACATTGTCATGAGCTAGCAGTTAGAGTTAGGTCATTTCTGGCAACAGCATATCTTTTTTTTGAGTTATCTTCATTGGGTAGCTTCTCAATTCATTTATCATTGAGAAGTAACTCATTTCTGTTCTTAATCATGAGTGCCTTTTTTAAAGCAGAACTATACATGTTGCTGCACTGATGAAATTCAAATTTGTGACTGGAAGACGAGCAGAATTCATATGTTATAGGGAGTCAAACAAACAATATCTGTAATGTACTGTATTTGTTTAGAAGACCTCCATTGGATGGTTTATAAAAAGGAATCAAAGTAAAACCTGCAACCAGATAAGAACTGCAAGTCATTCAATCATGCCTTAAAACAATTATGCTTATTATGGGCAAAAAGAGGAGAGATAAACTTTCATTCATCTTAAAAATACAAGTTAAGTAAAACACAATGTAGTAATATCCATTTATTTGCAAAGTTTAAAAGGCATCTAGAAATATACATAAATTCAACTTACCTGTGTTATTTATACCCAAAGTGTAAAAAACATTCAGGAAGTTTTATGAATAAAATAATCATTACAATCTGATGCTGTGCGTTCACATAAAAGGTTGAGCTAAAGATTTGAATTAGAATAAAATGCACTGGCAAGACTTCAGAGCTTCACCTTCTCCCTCATCAATGTAGCAAGTGCTAGCATTAGTTCCTTCCAATCACCAGAAGGAACATGTGGCATTACTTAGAGCAGTAATGTTCAACTGCATTGATAAAGTCACAAGAAACCTTTACCAAAGAGACAATCACAAGACCAGCACAAATGTCAGGCTGATTTGTACATTTTCTGATTTATCATCAATGCTCAGACATACTGATTGACCCATGTTGAAACTAAATTACAAACACATCTTTTTTTCTTTATAACATTCAAGACACAACTGAATTAAATGTTATAATACCACCTTGGTCATGTCATATTAACTGTTCTATACTAAATAGAATTCCAATGTAAAACAAAAAAAATAGAAACATAGAAATTAGGAGCAGGAGTTGGCCATTCAGCCCTTCAAGCCTGCTCTGCCATTCATTACAATCATGGCTCATCATCCACCTCAATAGCCTGTCCCTGTTTTCCTCCCCTATCCTTTAATCCCTTTAACCCCAGGTGATATAAGAAACTCCTTATTGAAATTTTACAATGTTTTTGCCGTGACTGCTTTCTTCGGTAGGGAATTCCAAAGGCTCACCACGTTCTGGGTGAAAAAATTTCTCATTTCTGTCCTAAATGGTTTACACCATACCTTCACACTGCAAATCCTGGTTCTGCACATCCCGCCATTAGGAACATCCTTCCTGCAACCACCCTGTCTAGTCCGGTGAGAAACCTATAAAATCCGAGATCTCCCTTCATTTGTACTGACACCAGCAAATATTGCGCACCAGTATTTATTGTGGAGAAGGGTATGGAAGATGTTGAATGTGGGTGAATAAATACTGACATCTTCAAAAATGTCCATACTATAGAGGTGGTGGTGGTGCTGAACAGCTTAAAATGCAGAAAAGTGGATAAATCCCAGGACCTGATCAGGTGTACTCTAGAACTCTGTGGGAAGTTAGGGAAGTGATTGCTAGGCCCCTTCATGAGATATCTGCATCATCAGTAGCTACAGGTGAGGAGCCGCAAGACTGGAGGTTGGCTAATGTGATGCCACTATTCAAGAAAGGTAGTAAGGACAAGGCAGGGAGCTATAGATTGGTGAGCCTGAAAATAGTGGTGGGCAATTTTTTGGAGGGAATCCTGAGAGACAGGATTTACCTGCATTTGGAAAGGCAAGGACTGATTAGGGATAGACAACGTGGCTTTGTGCATGGGAAATCATGTCTCACTAACTTGATTGAGTTTTTTGAAAAAGTAACGAGAAGGATTGATAGGGCAGAGCAGTGGACATGATCTATATGGACTTCAGTAAGGCGTTCAACAAGGTTCCACATGTTACACTGGTTAGCAAGATTAGATCACACAGAATAAAGGGAGAACTAGCTATTTGGATACAGAACTGGCTCAAAGGTAGAAGACAGAGGGTAGTGGTGGAGGGTTGCTTTTCAGACTGGAGGACTGTGACCAGTGGTGTGCCACAAGGATCAGTGCTGAATCTGGAGAAACACAGCAGGCCAGGCAGCATCAGAGGAATAGGAAAGCTGACGTTTCAGGTCAGGGCCCTTCTTCAGTTCTTGCTGTCTCAGTGCTGGGTTCACTGCTTTTTTATCATTTATGTAAATGATTTGGATGTGAACACAGAACGTATGGTTAGTAAGTTTGCAGATGACACAAAAATTGGAGCTGTAGTGGACAGCAAAGGAGGTTACCTCAGAGTACAGATCAGATGGGCCAATGGACTGAGGAGTGGCAGATGGAGTTTAATTTAGTTAAATGTGAGGTGTTGCATTTTACAAAGGCAAATCAGGGCAGGACTTATACACTCAATGGTAAGGTCCTGCGGAGTCTTAGAGAACAAAGAAACCTTGGAGTGTGGGTTCATAGTTCCTTGAAAGTAGAGTCACAGGTAGATAAGATAGTGAAAAAGGCATTTGATATGCTTGCCTTTACTGGTCAGTGTATTGGATATAGGAGTTGGGAGGACATGTTGAGGCTGTACAGTTCATTAGCCAGGTCACTTTTGGAATACTGTCACCCTGTTGTAGGAAGGATGATGTGAAACTTGAAAGGGTTCAGAAAAGAGTTACAAGGATGTTGCCAGGGCTAGAGAGTTTGAGCTATAGGGAGAGGCTGAATATGCTGGAGCTATTTTCCCAGGGCAAGTGGCAAATGGGACTAGATTTATCTAGGATAATGGTCAGCATGGACAAGTTGGGGCGAAGATCTGTTTCCACGCTGTACATCTCTATGACTCAAAATAATCAATTAAACCTCTCCTCATACATCTGGTCTAATTTCCCAGTAATTAGTCTGGTAAACCTTCACTACTCTCCTGTTATAGCAAGGAAACCCTTCCTCAGATGAGGTGACAAAAACCAACACATCCCTATTCCAGATGCGACCTGACCAGATGTGGCAAGCTATTTCAGTGCCTGTATTTGAATCCTCTCACTATTTACATTCCTGTTTCTGCTACCAAAGTGGATAGCCTCACATTGATCCACATGACACTGCATCTGCCACGCATTTGCCCATTCACTCAGCCTGTCTATATCTCACTGCATTATCTCTACATCTTCTTCACAGTTCACCCTCCCATCCAGCCTTGTCATCTGCAAACCTGGAGTTATTACATTTCCATCATCCAAAAATCATTAACATATATTGTGAATAGCTGTTGTCCTAGCACTAATGGTAGCCCATTAGTCACTGCCTAACATTTGGAAAAAAGACCCATTTATTCCTGAAGAATTTTCTGAAGAAAAGTCTAGACCCGAAACGTCGGCTTTCCTGCTCCTCTGATACTGCTTGGCCTGCTGTGTTCATCCAGCTCTACACCTTGTTATCTCCTACTATCTCTGAAACCATTTATTCCTACTGTTTGTTTCTTGTCTATCAACTATCCTAACTACTTCCAATCCCATGTGCTTTAATTTTACACATCATTGTGTGGCACTTTGTCAAAAGCTTTGAGAGTCCAAATAAACCACATCCACTGGCTCCCCCCCATCAATTCTACCACAATAAACAATTATGAATGCAATGATTTTTACACTACTTTTGGATAGTCTATCCTGTAAACCTTTCACAGTTTGCTCCCAGGAGTGTTGGCATGTACAATTCCAGCCAATGAACTCCACAATACACCTAGAGAGCTTTCTTTCCTCGGGAGAATCACTCTGAAACTACAGCTTTTCCCATTTATCGATGGGATTTTATCCTGTATGGTGCAGGTCCATTTGACCCTTCTCCAAAAGTAATTTTCATCTGTCTTTCTTTTTCCTCCACTAAATTCCCCCTCCAACCCAATGTGGTTGCTGGGCCCTCAACTGAATCTGATGCATTCCCCACACTCTGTTCCCACCACATTCCTCCCACCAATAGCCAGGATAAAGTTCCTCTTCTTCACTCTACCCTCCCCACTAGTCTCTGTATTCAGCAGATCACCCCCCTCCATCCTGCCACCCTTGTGTGAGTTAACTGCTAAATACATTTCCCCTCCTCTCTTAACATATTATAGATACTATTCCTCATTGGCACTCTGGTCGACTCCAATCATGGACAACACTACCTGCCCTTCACTCAGTTTCTTTTGATGCAACCATACAAGATGAACACAGGGGTTAGCACTTTCTCCATCCTCACAGTCCAAGTGTCCAAATACCCCTTCCAGGTGAAGCAGAGATTTTTGTGGACTTCTTTCAATTTCTCAGTTGAATATGCAGTCTTCACTATATTAGAGACACCAGACAGAAACTAGGTGACCGCTTTGCAGAACACCTCAGTTCAGTCTGCCAATTGAAAAGCTGATCAAAGTGAGAGAAAATGCATATAAAGCTAAAGATTAATGGTTGCCTAGAAGAGTAAGATCTTTTTAAGCAATCATGACTAAAAAGAGATATTAGAATGTGAGATTAAACTAGCAAGAAATAAATACTAAAAATCTCTACAAGCACATAGAGAGAGCAAATAGTAAATCAAAGAAAGTGAAATTGAAGAGTTAATAATGTGAAAACTGGAAAGTAGCGGATACTTTGAACAAGTATTTTGTAATTATCTTCACAGTAGAAGGTATAAAAAGCATCCAAGGAATAGTTAAGCAATGAAAACGAAAAAAAAGAGACAGGGACTTAAATCAATGACCATGACTGGAAAAAAAGACTAGGAAAACCAGCAGGACTAATGTCAGACAAGTCCCTCAAAACCTGATGGCCACCATCTTCATCTCCTGAACATCCGAAGTTCAGCAAACTGGGTCTGATAGACAGGATTGATGCAGGTCAAATGTTTTCCTTGGTTGGGGAGTTTAAAATCAACGGGGAAACTTTGATAAAAAGGAGGTGCCATGACGACCAAGATGAAGAAAAATTATTTTACACAGAGGTGGTGAAGCATTGGGATTCTCCAACACAGAGGGTAGTGGAGGCTCAGGGAGTTTTAGGGGAATAGCAGGATGCAGTTGGCGTAGCCCTTGGCAAGTCAGAAGTTCAGTTTAACAGCTATCCAAGATTGAGACCAGGTTTTCAATTCCTCTAACTTTCCCTGGATATCTATTAAGTGAGTCAGAACTTAAAGAGCTTTCTTGAACATTTCCATGTGCAGCGGAATTGCCCACTGGAATTTTCAATTTCCCAGAATTCTCTCAAAGTCAGCTGCAGTTCTGGGAATTTGCATGGTTCTGACATGCAACTCCAGTCTAAGCTGCTGAAACAACTGTCTAGTGATTGGAATATTTGGACCGAAGTCAGAATAAATGAGTCAACTTCAGGTTGGGAAACTAAATCTTGGAAAACTAAAGCGATTAGAGCTGGGACCTCAACTATTAATAATCTACATTAATGGCTTAGGTGTAGGGGCAGACTGTATTTGTTGATAAAAGGAAGGTAGATAGAGAAACAAGTTGTAAAGAGGGCACAAAATTATGCAAAGGGATATAGACAGGTTGAGTGGGTGGACAGAATTGACAGTAGAAAGTGAGAAAATTTCTTACTTCAATGAAAAGAATAGAATAGTATATGCAACAGACGGATCAAGCTGTCCTTGTACGTAAATCACAAAAAGTTAACATACAGCAATTAATTAAGAGGTTAAAAAATGTGTTAGTTTTAAGGCACAATTGCCACGCTAAATGGTATAGACTTCGAACAGATTGAGCAACTCAGGTCTAGGCTGCTGTGGGTCATCAGCAGCAATAAAATAATGCTCCAACATAATCGGCAGTCTCGTGGCCCAGTATTTCATCACTATTATAACCAAGAAGTTAGGAGATCAACCCTGGATCAATGAAGACTGAATGAAAGCATGCCAGGAACACAACAGGCATAAACTAAAAATGAACGTCTTAGTTTGGTGAAGCCACTGGACGACCTGCTTTGTAAATACTAGAAGCAACAATTCATAGACAGTCCTAAGCAATTCTACTTGAAAAATCTAGAGTACAAATGCAGGGAAATCCTGCCACAGCTCTACAGGTCATTGGCAAGACTATACCTAGAATGCTGTGTGCAATTTTGGTCTCCTTATTTAAGGAGTGACAAACTTGGATTGACAGCAGCTCAAAGGAGGTTCAGGCTGATCCCTAGGATGAAGGTGTTATCTTATAAGGCTACTGAAATAACTCCAGAGGCCAGTATCCTGTCACCGAGTCATCCTTTATTTACACATGCATAGTACTTGACATTAGTCAGCCTACCTCAGAACCAGCTCTCTGACTCTCTGTTTATATCTGTCAGCCAGGATTCCCTGATTGGACTAGATTAACCGTCCCTGTTCTGTGAGGTCCATCTGGCTGACCTTGTTACAATCACTACATCCCGCCCCCTCTGAGTTCAGGCCTGGTCTTGTTCTTTTCTTGGGGCATTTTCAAACCAGATCTGGTTCCGCCGCCTCAGCTTCGGATACGGGTGGTGTGTACCGGACCGCAGCCTGCCTCTTGCCCAGACAGTCTCAGAAGAAATTCATCCTCTTCTTCAGGCGATAAATGCATCAAGGCTGCGACATCGCAGTGTCCATCTCAGGCTCTGAGGTTTCTTTGGATGCTTGAGGATGAGGGAGAACCCAAGAGTTCCGACAGCCCTTTCAGCTGTTCTGAGGGGTGGGTATGTTTTGCTCCTGCCCGTTTGAGAGTTTGCAGCTTTCATATGGTCCACATGCTTGTTCAGAACAGCTCCTGGTTTAATTACTGAACATTTTTACATTTCCCTTTATCTGTAATTTGCAAAACAATTTCCAACAGCTGCTCTATTCTCTTTTTTGTTTATTTTCCAATTATTAAACTTGCCTTCTCCCCCTCCTCCTTCCATTCTTCCCACCACATTTACTTATTCAAAATCCTCGTGACAATTATTTATACTTTTGACTAGAACCTGGTGGAGTCAGTTCCAAAATATAATTCTTTCCTAGTCCAGTATAAGTGCTAATGTCAATAAAATTAAACTCCTCTTTTCCACCACATTCCTTGCGCCATGTATTCACCTCCATAATCAGTTTATTGCGGTGCTAAATTTTATGTGGCTTGACTGCTAATAGATTTCAATCAAAACACTCTCATTTTATTTTGGCCTGCACAGGTAATTGAACTGTATGGTGTAAAGACTGAATCTTTAAAATTTTTCTTTACTTTTAATTGTGGTCTAGGAGAGGATTGTTTTAAAACCAAGGACTGTGTAGGAAACTGCTGCACTTTTGTAAACCATTTCCTCATTGTGAATTGCATTTGGTCTGTTACTTTGCAAGAGAAATCAGATAAGATGGCACAGCACCAGGATGTGCACACACAGAAGTCTGGCCAGGAACAAGTAGCTGATTGGTTTCTGCAATTGTGATCCGATTGTTCATTAGCTCACCGAGCTGGATTTTCACTGGATAGTCACTTTGTCCCAGTCAAACTGATGGCCCTTATTGTCTGCGTGTATCGAGACAAGTGAATATCAGTCGTGTCTTTTTACTGACAGCTGGTGTTTGTGTATCCTGGTCATCAGTTTCCTCCCCATTTGTCCAACGTAATGTTTATTGCACTCTCTGCATGGTATTCTGTATATCATGTCGTGACCCATTGTGGATGCAAAAGATCATCAGCCTGACAATATACTCTGACTTGTTCCTGAACAGCTGAACAACTTGTGGGTGTGAATGATACAGGGCAGAGTGGAAGAAACGCTCTCTCTCACTCTCCCTCTCATACAGTAAATTAACTCAAGCCTGAAATCAGTTGGGTTTTCTCTCCCACACTTGATGTAAGCTGTTGATTCTAGCA
Organism: Rhincodon typus; assembly: GCF_021869965.1. Taxonomy (NCBI): domain Eukaryota; kingdom Metazoa; phylum Chordata; class Chondrichthyes; order Orectolobiformes; family Rhincodontidae; genus Rhincodon; species Rhincodon typus. The sequence goes on from NC_063334.1 coordinate 68,906,504, forward strand.
GGGACTGAGAGACTGAACAATTAATGTGTAAATCCCCATGAATCCTCATACTCCTTCTTATTTGTGTTAGATTATTCGGTCACTTCAGCCCCTTTGTGATCCTGTACATCTCTGAGAGGTGACCAACATCTACTGCAAACTGTCCAGATACTTCCCAACCTCCATTATTTTGTACTCCAGCTCAATGTCTCTGTCTCAAATTTCTCTCTCAGAATCACCTACTGCAATAAATTAACCAATCAACCTTTATCTTTCTCTGTGCACTCATTTACAATAAGTACTAAAACACTGGACAAAATATTGAATAATTACTGTCTCAAGTTTGTGCATGAAACACAAAGTTAGCGCACAGCTGTAGTAGGTAATCAGGAATGTTAATGGAATCTTGGCTCTCATTTCAAGGGGGTTTCAGTATAAAAGGGAAGTCTTACTACAACTGTACAAGGTACTGGTGACACCACATCTGGAGCACTGTAAGCAGTTTTGTTCTCTTATTTAAGGAAAGATATTGTTTCATTGCAGGCGGTTCAAAGAAGATTCACTAGGATGATCCCTGGTATGGAGGTTTTTATCTTATGAACTAAGGCTAACCAAGTTAGGCCTCTAATCATTGCAGGTTAGAAGAAAGAGAGGTGATCTCATTGACACGTACAGGATTCTTAAGGTGCTTTACAGGGTAAATGCTGAGAGGATATTTTCCCTCATAGGAGAGTCTATAGGACCAAAGGACATAGCCTCAGAATAAAGGGGTGCCAATTTAAGACTGAAATGAGGAGATGTTTCTTCTCTCTGACGGCTGAGAGTCTGAAACACCTTGCCTCAGAGAGCTTTGGGTCAGAGACCGTGTGTATACTTAAGGCTGAGAGAAACTGATTGTTAATTAGTAGGGGAATCAAGGGTTACGGGGAAAGAGCAGGAAAGTGGATGTGACGTGATCCTACTGAATGATGGAACAGACTCAAGGGACCACACAGCCTACTCCCGCTCTTGTTTCTTATGGTCTAAGCTTACACAAACTGCTACAAATAAGGGAACAAAAAAAAAAAAGCAGCCCCCCTTTGCTCCTATGAATTTAATTCCGACTCATCAAATTCCCATGCTCATGATTCACATTGTTACAGCCACTCTTTCAAATACCCTCTAAAATTTACAATTGGTTATAACACTTCGAAGCTAAGGGCTACACTTGGTAATATCATTCCTTCTTTTAGCCACGTTATTAATTGCATATCATTTCAGATCTGTTTCCAGGCAATTCTGAACATTTTCAGAATTCACAAATTGCTAACTTGACACAATCTCCAATAAAAATATATACCTTTGTTGCTTTTGGGTTTAGTAGCATTCTCGAAGTCACAAATTTGGTCCCAGCTGTCACGCACTGCCTCAGGTGTCATTTGTTGATCTTCCTGTCTTACAATAGCACCCAATGTTCGTTCCCAACGCACTGACAAAAATTAAAATGCATTTACACAGTTAATGACTCACAATAGAAATGAAGCTAATTGTTTTCAAGACTCAAATTAAAAAGAAAAAGACATTGATTTGAAATTCAGTTTCCATTTGCAGACAATTCTCAAGAACAATATTTGAATAAGTATCTGCCCTAAAAACACATAAAATGTAACATTATTAAATTAAAATTCTAAATAAGCTGAGCCTTCAAGTGTGTTGCTGATATCGGGCTTCAGATATATCACTTGGTTTAAACACATTAGTATAATGCATTCATTAGAAAACCAATCTTGCAAAGAAATAAATAAATTTCACTGAATGCATCACTGCTCAACACAAAATGGATTTGGCTCTTGCCACACTGCATTTTCATAGAGTTGGAGACACTGCATGGAGGGTTCAAAATTCCTCAGGTTGCTGATCCTCAGCTGTAGCCTTCAAGTTTATGATTTGTGCACTCCCAACCTGGCCAGCTCCTTTGCAGGCATCTGCAGGTCCTTGTACTCCACAATTTTCATGCATGCGAACCAGCTTTTCAAATACCCATGGCTGAGGGCACGCAGGATGTGTCACAAACCACAGCCTGAAAACGGTAATCTTTTGAAATGCAAGTTAAAATGTTTTTATACATGCATCCTATGCTGAGTTATGCTGCGCAACCCCCGCCACCCCAACCACCACCACCTATCCCACATGATTTGCCAGAGGTCGCATGCCAAGTTTTGTACCACTATATTATGCCTGATGCCTTTCATGTCAAGGCATGGCCTTCTGCCAACTTCCCACGTCAAGCTATGGCACTTCCATGCTTTTCACCCACAATGCAGAAACAATGAACCCAAGAGCTCAATAGGATGAGTGTTTTTTTTTTAAATAACCATTCAGAACTTTTCATTTTTAAAAAATCTCCTGATACAGTTAGCCATAAAAGTGTCAGTCTCTCAGACACTTCAAAATATCAACGACAAAAATGACAAATACTGAAAGGTCTCTATCTTAGGTGAATAAGTATTGCGTAATTAAAAAAGAAAACCGGAACTGTCAATCAAACATTCTCTTCCCTGGGGTGCAGCAGATTCAACACACTAACGGTTGTTTAGGCTTATAAACCAGAATACTTAGTGAGGTTATTATTGGCCGATAGTAAAAATGACACTTTCCTATTTTCTAAAACGTTCTGCTGTCACTATAACTTTCATACAATGTACGGTGGCTGTGTGGACAAGCAAGTGCCACAGCTTGGCAACTGGAGGAGGGCAGGGAAAGACATAGCTAAGCATGGAGGTATTATGAGCTATGAAAAGTAAGAATGAGATCAGAGATTATCATGGGGACGAAAGGTGATGGGATGGGTAAGGGTACAGTTTGCCATAGGATGAACAGGGTCATTGGTGGTTTGGGTGCAGGTGGCATGGGAATTGTGCTACAGCTTAATGATGTGGGAAATGAGAGCTGCCAGATTTTACAATTCTCTGTATAACTGAGACAATGTCCCACAGCACCAAAGCAATTCTTATAAACATCTCACCACTGTCCATAACACTATGTGTAAAAGTGACCACAGCACAGTCTTTGTGGATACAACATTCTGCTTTCACATTGAGAACATCCTTCATCGTGCTGTGCGGCAGTATCATCGTGCTAAATGGAACAAACTTCAAACAGCTCAAGACTGGGCATCCATGAGGCACTGGGGGTCATCAACTACAGTAGATCTGTGCTCCAACACAATCTGCCACCTCATGGCCCAGCATATTCCCCATTACCATCAAATCTGGGGACCAACTTTGCTTCAATGGAGCGTGTAGGAGGGCACCAGGCAGACCCAAAATGAAGTGTCAACCTGGCGAAGCTACCAAACAAGACTAAATTGCATACCTAACAGCAAGTGATGGATACAGCTTAGCAATCCCACCAATCTATGGATCTGATCTAAACTCCACAGTCCTGTAACATCCAGTTGTGAATGGTGGTGGACAGTTAAGCAATTCACTGAAGGAGGAGATACCAAGAACTGCAGATGCTGGAGTCAGAGTCAACACAGTGTGGAGCTGGAGGAACGCAGCAGGTCAGGCAGCAGAGATGTAGGAAAGCCGATGTTTCGGGTCAGGACCCTTCTTCAGAAATGGGGGGAAGGGAGCTGGGAAATAAATACAGGGAAGAGGGGTGGAGCTGGGGGAAGGTAGGTGGGATGGTGATAGGTGGATGCAGGTAGGGGGTTGTAGGGATTGGTCAGTAGGAAGGGTGGGGCAAAAAGGTGGGAAAGAAGATGGATGGGCTGTGCCACGACCAAAGAGATATTTCCTTCCTCACCCCTATCTGCCTTTCGTACTGCGCTCACTCCGCACTAACCCCAGCACACCCGATACCTTTCCCTGCAACCACAGGAACTGCTACACCTGTGCCTACGCCGCCCCCCTCACCTCCATCCAAGGCCCAAAGCAAACTTTCCATATGCAACAGGGGTTCACTTGTACATCCTCCAACCTGGTCTACCGTATCCGTTGCTCCTGATGTGGCCTCCTCTACATCAGTGAGGCCAAGCACAGACTCGGGGACCATTTCGTGGAGCACCTGCACTCTGTACACAATAATCGACAACATCTTCCAGTTGCTAACCATCTTAACTCCCCCTCCCAACTCCCTGGATGACATGTCCATCCTGGGCCTCCTCCATTGCCACAATGGCACCACACGCAAACTGGAGGAGCAACACCTCATATTCCCCCTCGGGAGCCTACAGCCCAATGGCCGGAACATGGAATTCACCAGCTTTAAAATCTCCACCCCCGCCCCACCACCACCCCCCACCTCATCCCACGTCCAACCCTCCCTCTGATCCCCATCTCTTTGACCTGACACAACTTGTCCATTTTCTTTCCCACCTATCCACCCCACCCATCCCACTGACCAATCTCCACTACCCCCTACCTGCATCCACCCAACACTATTCCACCTACCTTCCCCTTGCCCCACCCCTCCTCCCTCTATTTATTTCCCAGCTTCCTTCCCCCTCCCAAGTCACTGAAAGAGGAGGCTCCACAAATATCCCCATCCTCAATGATGGAAGAGGCCAACACAAGAGGCACTGGATACTGCAAAGGCTATGGGCCCTGACAACATTCAGAGCAATAGTAATGAAGACTGGTGCTCCAGAACTTGCCGTTCCCTTAGCCAAGCTGTTGTAAACAGTTACAACACTGGCAATAAGGCAACGATGTGGAAAATTATCTAGGTATGTCCTGTACCTAAAATGCAGGACAAATCCAACCAGCCAATCAGTCTACTCTCAATTATCAGTAAAGTGATGGAAGGTGTCGTCAATCGGGCTTTTAAGCAGCACCTGCTCAGCGATGCCCAGTTTGGGTTTCATGAAGGACACTGCTCCTGACCTTACTGCAACCTTGGTTCAAACATGGACAAAAGAGCTCAACTCCAGAGGTGAGGCAAGAGTGACAGCCCTTGACATCAAGACCGAGTATGGCATTAAGAAGCTCTAGCAAAACTAGAATCAAAGGGAATCCGTGGGCAAACTCTTTGCTGATTAGAGTCATGCCTGGCATGCAGGAAGATGTTTGTGATTGTTTGAGGTCAGTCATCTCAGCTCCAGGACATCTCTGCAGGAGTTCCTCAGGGTAGTGTCCTCAGCCTAAGCATCTTCAGCTGCTTCATCAATTACTTTCCCTCCATCATAAGGTCAGAATGGGGATGTTCGCCAACAATTGCACAATGTTCAGCATCATTTGCAATTCCTCAGATACTGAAGCATTCCATGTTCAAATGCAACAAATGGACAATATCTACACTTGGGCTGACAGTGGCAAGCAACATTCGCTCCACACAATTCCAGGCAACGACCATCTCTATTAACAGACAATCGACCCACCATAAAAACTGAAAGAACTTCAGATGCTGTAAATCAGGGACAAAAACAGAAGTTGCTGGAAAAGCTCAGCAGGTCTGGCAGCATCTGTGAAGAAAAACCAGAGTTAATGTTTCAGGTCAGATGGCCTTCTGTTTTTGAATCTAACCACCATCCCTTGATATTCAATGGTGTTAACATCACTGAGTCCTCCTCCTGTCAACATTCTGGGGGTTACCATTGACCAGAAACTCAACTTGACTTGCCATGTAAATACAGTGCCTATAACAGCAGGTCAGAGGATAGGAATACTGTAAGTAACTCATCTCCTGACTCTCCAAGGCCTGTCCACTGTCTGCAATGCACAAGTTAAAAGTGTGATGGAATACTCCCCACTTGCCTGGATGGGTGTAACTAGAACAACAATCATTAAACTTGACACCATCTAGGACAAAGCAGCCTGCTTAATTGGCACCACATCCACAAGTATCAGCTCCCTCCACCACCAACACTCAATAGCAGCAGCGTTTACTAAGCTACGCCACAGAAATTCGCCAGAGACCCTTAGGCAGCACCTTCCAAACCCATAACCACTTCCATCTAGAAGGACAAGGGCAGCAGACGCATGGGAACACCAGCACCTGCAACTTCCCCTCCAAGCCACTTGCCATCCTGACTTAGAAATGTATTGCTCTTCCTTCACTGTAATTAAGTCAAAATCCTAGAATTTCCTCCCTAACAGTATTGTGGATCTACTGAACGCACATCGTCTGTAGTGGTTCAAGATGTAACCCACCACCATTCTCAAGGGCAACTAGAGATGGGCAATAAATGCAGGCCAGTCCATGTCCCATTAAGTAATAGAAAAATTTTCTTACAAAAGAATCTCTGCATATAGATTTTTTAATTATCCTATCAACTTGGCTCAGTCTGGAGTGTTGTTGCCTCAGAATCGAGAAACTTTTGTATCAAAATTCACTCAGATTTCAGCACTTAATCTAACCCAACATTTCAATTTACTACTGAAGCAATGTTGCACTTGTAGAGTTGATGTTAAACGAAGATGCTAACTGCCTGTTGCGGTGGGCACAAAGGAATGCCTGACAACTTCTATAAGTAGCAGGATTTCTACAGTATTTTTCACACCAATATTGTACTAAACTGCATCACATTGACTGTTTGTGAGTTCATGCTAAATAAGTATTGGAAATCACATCTTCTTACAAAATAGTGAGTAACTTCAGAATTCACCGGACTCAAAATGCTTTCCAATGAAACATGAAGTAATGCAAGTGATTACTTTCCTTCTTATCAATATTAAAACAAAATTACATTTCTCTCAAAGCTCATCACTGTTTAAAGTTGCAGTTTCCTACCGAGGAAACTGGAAAGTGAAAACTGTACATCAAGAGTGAAGTTTACATACCCTCTCTCCCCCAACTATGTTTGCTATGATCAGGCGAGAATCTCTCACCATTTAAGACATATTTGTGAACTGATAAAGAAAGCCACCCATGATTGTGTTACGAGAACAGGAAAATCAACCAAGGAAATGGAAACCATTGTTTAAAAAACGCATTTAATGACGTAGGAGCTAGATTAAGGTAAATATTAAATCTTAAATATCATAAATCAAAAAACGTGAATGAAATTTCATTACTCCTGGAACTAATAACCACAAATACATTTAGATTCTTCTATAAAAACACAAGCAGACTATTCAACTCTTCAAGCCTGCTCATAGCTGATGTACTTCAACACACTTATCCTGCATGACCCTGTTATTCCTTGATGAATCCATGATGTAGCAACCTATTGATCTCAGTCCTGCACTTACAAAAGAACCTCTGCAGCCCCCGGGGCAGAGATTTCAAACATTCAACATTTTCCAAGTGAAGATATTCTTCCTCATCCCAGTCCTAAATGGCCTGCCCCTTGTTCTGAGACTGTGTCCTCTGGTTGTAGACTTCCCTCAAGCCAGAGAAAATACTCTTCAAGCATCTCTCCTGTTAATGTTTCTAAGAATTTTTATGTTTGAATGAGATCACCTTTCATTTTCCTAAACTCCAGAGGAAATTATCATAGTATATTTAATCTTTCCTCATAGGGCAATCTCTACATCTCAGGGATTAGTTTGATGAATCTGTGCGGCTTTCCTTCTACAGTAAGTATAATTTCCCTTGGGTAAGGAGAATAAAACTACACACAGTACACTGAGCATGGTCTTTACCAAGGCTCTATACAATTTAACTGAGACATCTCTGCACTGATGCTAAAATCCTTTCATTATAAAGGCCAACAGACCATTTGCCCTATTTGCTTTCCCTGCCTAATAACTTTCAGTAACTCATGAACAAAGACACCCAAGTCCCTTTGGAATGCAACACTTTCTAGCCTCTCACCATTTAAGAATTACTTACTTCTGTTTCTTCCTACCAAGACAGATATCATCGTAATTCTCCACATTTAATTCCATCTCCCACTTTTTCGTCCATGCTTTATCTCGCTAAATCTCCTCAAAGTACTTTTGCATCCTCCTCACAACTTCCACTCCCACCTAGTTTTATCATATCTGCCAACTTGGAAATATTATATTTAATCAATCTTATGTATTGGGAATGCTGGGGCTCAAGTATTGATCCCACTAGTCACAGCCTACTAACCTGAAAATGGCCCCTTTATTTTGACCATCTTTTGTTCATTAACGAATGTTTAAGCTATGCCAATATTCTTCCTAATGCCATGTGCTTTATTTTAGTTTACCAACATCTTATGTGGGACCTTATCAAAAACTTTCTGAAAATCTAAATATACCGCATTCACTGGTTTCACCTTCTCTATTCTGATAGTTACATCTCCAGTTAGATAGTTACATCTGCAACTGGTTTATCAAATACGATTTCCCTTTCATAGATTTGTACAGATTCTGCTCAATCCTGCCATTAATATCTAAGTGTCCCTGTTATCGTGTCCATCATGTGGATTCCAGAATTTTGTCAATGACTGATATATGGCTTGTAAATCTGTAATTCTGCTTCATAAATAAAGAATGAGGACAAGGTTTTGAACAATAAAATCCATAATCAGATGAAACCTCAAATCTCCAAGATTACCACAGCAGCTGAGGATAGGATTAGGCCATTCAGCCTTTCAAATCTGTGTAATATATTAGACATATGGTAAACTGCAGCCAAATCCATTAATGTATTGTGCCCACCATAGATACTGTGATGACTGTTGGGAGGAGTGCGCCAGTGATCAAGCCTACACTATCAGTCATATTATTACATAAATTTGACAATTCAATAACCCAAATAGTCAATTCTACTCCTTTCTACTACTACTACTATCCAGAACAAAATAGCTCACACCAAGCTCCTTAATGAATTCAAAATAATGATTTATAAAAAAAAATTCTTAAAGCAAGCAGCAACTGCTGGTTAAAAGCTACACTATGATCCAGAATTCAAAATTACGTGCCAGAATCTCCAAGTAGCTACAACTTCACACAGATTGCCTCTCCTGACCATCTGTGGAGGAACAACAAACCGTGCCCCCGTTTCACAGCACCCAGCTACCGTTTTCTGATTATTAAAGGTCACGACAGTCAGTTTGACAACTACCAGCCAACAGCAACAACATAAGGCAAGTATGATCTGTATATATGTGCGCGTGTATATGTCGGGTATGTGTTGGGCAGGGCACTGAGTAGGCGATAGGGTGTAAGGTGGCAAGGGAGCAAAATTAATGATGCAATGTTAAAGGTGCCTAGGAGAAATCAAGTTCTGTGGGAGGGCAGGTGGCTGTTGGGTCTGGGTTTTCTTGTAGCGGTGGGGGAGGGAAGAATTCCAGAAAAAGAGGAATTACCCAGCGGAATTTCAATTTCCTCAGCAATTCATTCACAGTCTGCTACATGGGGATTCCACAGGGTCCCAATTCGCAACTCTCATCTATGCTGGAATAACGATTGTCTGGAAAACGTAAAATCTGAGTTTGCTATCTCTTTAATCCCACACAGCTATGCTCAAACAACATAAAGGACCAATGTCTGCAGAGGTGATTTTTTTCTTCACAAAAATGACAAAGGGGAAAAAAAACCTGTTGGCCAAGGGTCTGGAAACAAAGGATAGAATGTGATGATTTCTCATATCCACTTTAACCTGTTGGCAAAGCCAGATTGCTGATAGCTATAGATTGATGACAGATGTCCAATCCTGACTCGAACCAACTTGAATTTGTGTCTTTACAACACAAAGACATAAATCTCTTAGCAGATTTGCAGGGACATCTGAGAACAGGATTTCAGGAGAGAACCTTGCTGCTTTAGGGGTATCTTCCTGACTTCAATTCTGGAGAACAAAACTTGAAGTCCAAAGAAGGTTTCGAGGCAACTCTTAACATCAGGGTCCCTTGTCCTCTAAAGACTAATTTTCTTTCCAGTAATTAGGACAATAAACCACCTATGTTATCTCCTTGAAAGCTTTGCTTAGTTGTTTCTCCAGAGTCACTTGACTGCCAGTTAGAAGGCAATCTAGGGTCCAGTGTCAGGGGAATCAAGGGTTACGGGGAAAGTGCAGGAAACTGAATGCAAGGAATGTCAGATCAGCCATAGTCCGATTGAATGGCAGAGCAGGATTGAATGGGCAAATGGCCTACTTCTATTCCAATAGGTCTTCTTCAATGATTCAAATCAGGACATGTACACTGGTCAAGTGCAACAATTCCACAAGCCTTCACAAGAATGTAACAATACAATAAACCACAAGATGATCAATTTGCTAGACTGAGTACTATTTAGGACAGAAGTAATTCATACTAGATTTGAACTTTAACAAAGGAATAACTTTCATAAATAGCAAAAAAAGTGAACTGCTAGCTTACTACTATCCAAATTTAAGCTTACACCTCTTTAAAACGCTGAATACAAACCATGAACATGACAGACCAAAACAGACACTAGGGTTATAGGTGGAAAAACAGGCAGGGTAAACAAATTACCCTGAGGATGAAATTCAGATCACAAAGCTGGGATGGGTTGTATCAATTTCTTTTTTTGTACTTTCAGCAATGATGGCATTATATTATCTGCAGAGTGACAGTTAATCTTTGATTCAGTTTTTGATTTAGGTGGATCTAGGCCTTGTCTTGCACAAGACATATCCCTGTATAGTTTCTAGATTATTTGTTTCACTCTCAGAGAAAAAGGGGAGTGCTGTTTATTGGTTGTTTCCAAGTGTACTGCCTTACAGGACTGTGAAATTGCAACTTAAAAAGCAGATTATGAAAGGCTATTGCTGGTGGTTTTTCCTTAACTCAAAAGATTCCTGGTACCAAAAATGTAACACACTCACATAGCATAAAATGTGCACCACAATCCTACTTGACCTTCAAGTTGTAAACGGTCTCTTGGTACCTTCAGCTACATAGCAGTGTCTAACTTCCAAATTCCAGGTTATAGTCCAGAAGGAAAAAAAAACATGGGTCTTGACAACAGCACAGATAAAACACAGAAACATAGAAAGCAGGAACTTGAGGAACCCCATTCGGCCATTTGCTATGGTCATCACTGATCATCCTACTCAGTACCAGTTCCCACTTTCTCCCCATACCTTTTGTGATCCTTTTGCTCTAAGAACTATATCTAACTCCTTCTTGAAAATATTTAATGTTTTGTCCTCAACTGCTTCCTGCGGCAAAGAGTTCCACAGGGTCATCACTCTCTGGGTGAAGAAAGTTTTCATCTCAGTCCTAAATGGCCTAATCGGTATTCTTAGACTGTGACTCCTGGCCCTTGGCTCCCCGGTCATCGATAACATCTTTCCTGCATTTGTTTTGTTTACAGCTGTTAGAATTTTATAGGTTTCTATGAAATCTCTCCCTTTCATTCTTCTAAAGTCCACTGAATAGAGTCATAACACATTCAGTCTCTCTTCATACATCAGTCCTACCATCCCAAAAATCAGTCTGGTAAATATTCATTGCACTTCTCCATAGATAGAAAATCCTTTCTTAGGTAAGTAAACCAAAACTGCAAAACACCTTTGGTCTATAGTCAAATCTTCTCGCTATGAAGGCCTGCTACTAATCTTTACTACCCGCTACGCCTGCATACTTACTTCCAGCAACTGGTAACAAGGATACCCATATCATATTGCACCTTCCCCTCTGTTACGAAGTTGTGTAGAGTAATCGTAAATTGAAAAGCAGGAAGCTAGAATTTGTTTGTTAAAAAATGAGTACGTGGTCCCTTCAAGAGGTAAAGTGTTTTTCTAAGCTTAGAGATTTACACAGAGAAAAAAATGTCTGTATGTAGCTGAAGATGTACAGCCAGTTCTAAAATTGAAACATGGCTGTGTGATTGGAAACCTTAGGCTTGTTTTGATGTTTTGACAACTAGTAGGGATCAGCCAATTAATTTAAATGAAGGACTAAGCAATTGAAAGCCAATTGAATTTAAATCTGATGATTTTGACAACCTCGGACCAATGCCATTCTAAAAAAAATTGATGTATCATCCAAGGTATATAAGGAGAAGGCTTTTGAAAATCAGGGAGAGACGAACTGTCATCTGAGAAATAAGCATTGGGCTCTCACATGAAATCATTAAGCTCTCTAAGAAAGCATCATCTATCCATAAAAAGGTACCACCTCGGCATTTCTAGCTAAGAGTCCGCACAGAGAGAACATCCCAGACAGCAGGATCAGCAGAAGAAAGGCTGGACAGACAGTGGAAAAAGTAGAGCATTCCAGAAGGCACATTCAGTGTGGGCTTTGAGAGATTAAGTTTTGATTTTTTTCTTACTACTTGGGTTACATAAATGGGAAATGTGTTGATTGGAACAGCATACCAGTATAATTTAGTTCAGTTAGGAAACAGTTAGGAGCTAGGGGTGAGTTGTCCAATTTGTTAGCAATTTTGTTAGTTTATTCACTGTTAGGGTTAAATAAATAAATTGTTACTTGTTACCTATAAAGTGAATATCAGGGATTTTCTTTCATTTAACCTCCCTTTTTCTGTAATACCTCGTCTAATCTGAATAGAATTCAGATAATAATCCACCTACCTATTTTTGCCCAAAGTGGACCTCACTTTATCATTCATTTACCATATATCTGCCCATTCACTCAACCTGTCCAAAACTGTTGGCTTCATTTCCGAGAAATCACAAGGTAAACCCCTTGCCAACTCAGGAATATGCAAATAGTCTAAAATTTTCCAGGAGTCCCCAGATAATCCTTGCATATAAATATAAATCGCCAAGAATACACATCACCCTACTGATGCTCTGGTATATTTTCACTGTATCACAAACTGTGATTCACCAAGAAATCTCCAAATTACTGACCAATTTTTGGCAGTTAAAATCTTTGGTGACTCTTTTAAGGATAAAATAGCATTAAAACAAAATATCTAAGAAAATGTGTTATCAAAATGCCTGTATATTACTAACAGATAACTTGCTTATGGCTGGAAACGTGCCTGGCTGTGTACGGAGAAAAAAAAATGCAAAAAGCTGGCAAGATGCCTGCTGGTTTACAAGCTGTTTCTGATGAGTGATGTGGTTGGCACACTGCCTGTATAAGGCAATGGTAACAGATTTTGAAGTTTTGACAATGATTACATCTCAGCTGGACGCCAAATCCTGTGAAACAGTATAGATAAATAGGCTCTAAGGATACCTAAGAATGAGATGCATTCAGGACAATATAAGCCTTGTCTGATCCACATTCTTGTATGAAGGAGCACACTGAATGAACAAAGAAAGGAAGCATTCTACACAGACCTCAAAAGAAATTCAGTATCACCACAAACAAAAAATCAAAATGATTCTCCTAATGGATAGTGAAGTACCTGAGGTTTCTAAATAAGTCTACACAATATGATACTTTTCTTAATTTTTAGACATTACAGAGGCTGCATAAACAAACACATTGGTGCCTGTGCCCAGTCACTATTCGAATGGAAATGTCAAACAATTAAATAAACTGTAGAGAAAGTGACTCAGGTATGTTCACTTGAATTCAGTATCAATACCTGGACAGCTATCCTTAAGAAGGCAACTTACAACCTTTTACAGAGCAATTAGGGATTGGCAATAAAAGCTGACCTGGCTAACAATGATTACAGCCCATGAACAAATAATAAAGTGTAAAGAGAACTGAAAAATAGTTTTTAGTAATTATACAGCTCATTGTCATCAGAAAGCAAGATACTTAAAGAAAAATTATGCTTTTGGATGGTGCTATTACCCTGACAACAATGATGTTAACTCTTTCAATTCTGATTGCTATATCATGAAAGATACTGATCTTAGGTAACACTGCCTCTTCTATTTAAGAAATTCAGGAATTCTTCCCAAAATGAAAAAAAATTCATGCTCCTGTAGTTCTTTAAAAGATACAATCAAATAATTGATTTTAAAAATTTTAATTTAAATCAAAAGATCCTAGTAGCACAATATGAAAATGCATAAAGGTTTTTTAAACAAAATAATGACTTTGATGATTTCTAGCAGATTGTACAGAATGGATCAGGTCCCTGAGTGACTGAAATTTCAGTGATGTGAACTACATGATCTTTAATGTTCTTGACACTTTCATTGTTAACATGTAAATTTTTAAAAAAGTCTTCTGGCATATTTGGATCACCTCAATACTGAGTAAAAATTCATATATACTGCAAATATATCACATGGAAGAGGGTGGAGAGTTGGGGGAGACAGACAGCTAACATCTCAACGTCTATTCTACAAATAGATGTGTTCATCAAGTGACTGGTCATTGTTAGATTATGCTGTTTCTGATAAAAATAATTAGTTTTGAATATGAAACATATTTTAATTTGCAAACCATATAGTTTAAATCTATAGTCACCAACTAAAAATCTATGTACAGCAGACGCTATTCAGGCCTCTGTAAATCTCTGTTTAGAATTTACACCTACCACCACGTGATTAATAACATGCCAAATACTAAGAGAATAGTAATTTATTACCAAGAACAAGTTTGGTCTCTTCTTCCATCCTTTTAAAACATTCACCTGTCAAGGCACTTCATGAGAAAATGCATTACTTATTAGAAAACACTTGCCTTTAATGCTGATTTGACAACAGTCTGAAAATATAGTTGCATTTATTCTCATGCCTGACCTACTATTCTAGTTAAAGTAAAGCACAAATGCCATCTAGCAAACAAAATGGATGCTACTCAAGCTAATATTGTAACACGCTTGGTACTATATATACCACCAAGTACTAGATACAAGTCAATATTGAAGGTTTCACTTTTATGTATTCTAATTTCTCAGTGACAGTATTTAGAGTTGTGGCAGCTTAGATATACAAACAAAAACTGATGAACAGATGGTAACTGCAATGAATTTAGACTAAGAAAAGCACCATGGGAAGTCAATCCCACTTTGGCAAGATTGTCAATCTTAGTAGTAAACATTTGGAAAAAGTGGAAGTCTTTTTAAGTTGGAGGAAAAGGATTATATTATTGTATAGATGCAATCAATGGAAAAATAAAGGAAAAGCTTTGCAGCCAAAGATACGGTATAGACAATCATGCTAACTCCTTCAAACTTCAACTAACACAATAAAATGTTACTTGTGGAAGTTTACTTCAATGCTGAAAGGAAGGAACCAGATTTTTATTTTCTTTGTAATCTTTTACTCTGGCAATAGCTATTCAGCGTCATGATTTGAATGATCAGCCATGATTATGATGAATGGTGGAGCAGGGCAAATGGCCTACTCTTGCTCCTATTTTCTATGTGTCTATACCATATTTAAACTGTGGTGCCCAGTACTGAACACAATACTGCAGTGAGGCTGAGCCAACATTTCGTACAGGTTTAAGTGTCGTACCTTTGCTTTTGTACTCTGCACCCTTTTTGATAAAGCCTAGGGCAAAAGAAATTAAGATAAAACAGAATAAACTACACTAGGCTACTTTTTATTTAAACAATAAGTGCAACAGTTGAAATTCTCCAGCCTCTGGCATCAACGCAATTCCGAGGAAACAAACGAATTATGGTCACTCTCCCCAAAGTTTACACTCATTTTCCTTTGTCAGATTGAATCCACCTCATTCAGTCTTGGTTCCTTTAAGTCCAAACAGCCTACCCAATATTCCCTCTTCTAAATTTAAGTGTCTGAACTGGACTGGAACTACTTCCTTGACATTAACAGATACAAAGTATTCATTAAGTTGCTCAGCCATATCCATCTGCCTACCTGCGTAAACCCCTTTTACAATCCATAACCAGCATCAAGCCTCCTTGAAATTCACCCTTTTACTACATGGATATTTTCAAATTCCCTTCATATTAGTTGCTAGTCCCTTTTCTCGCACACTTTTTCACCTTGTGTGGTTTTTCAATTCCCCTTCTGAATCTTCTAAACTCAGCCTGGTTCTTGAATGTATTAGCCACCTGATATCTATTTTAACTATTTATTTTAACTGTGCCTAAACTAGCTCTTTAATGACAATCTACTGTTTTGACTGTCAACCCTTACCTTGGTCAGATACATTCTTTCCCGGGTCAGACCCATTCTAACCCCACTGCAATCTGTTTTCACCTGTTAATTATTCTTACTCTGGAGTTTTCATTTGCCTGTTACCATATTCCATTTCAACTTTATGATACAATAATCATTATCCCCAAAATTATTTCCCTCCTGACACTTGTAATAATCTCAGATCTGACTGCCAAATGCATATCGCAAGCTCTCTCAGGACAAATAATCTTTTGCTTAAAATAAACAAAATATGAGCCTCCAAATACTAGTAGAACAAAGCCACAAAATTGAACAACAAAATTAAACTTTACTGTACAAAGTTAGAACAGCAATAAAATTTGTAATATACTTACAACATATATTATCACATTCAGAATTAAACTACAGTAAATACAAATAACAGAAAAATTATGGTTGAACATCCCACAGCAGGTAGCAAATGGTTTCCAGAGTCTGTGTACTCCTGGATCCTGAAAACTGTCCTCCAGCACAACTCCAGTTTTTCACAAACAGAATTCTTCATTAAGCCAGTTTTGTGCGGGGATATTTTTCCCAAGCTTTAGTCTTGTTCACCCGCACCAACTAGCTCCAAACTACTAACCATGCTGCACCCTCCGAGTGCCAGCTTCACAGAACTATCCATTACTCATGAGGTTCCTCTCTGAGCCCAGCAACCCAGAACCAAAGCTGTTCAGTTGCAATCGATGTAAACAGCAGCACTGATTAATGTGGAGTCTGTGTCTCTCTTTCTCACTCTCACACAGTCTTACATTGTCAGACCTCAACTGAGAAGTAATGCTTAAACCATTCTGGTTGACTTCTTGAAAACTTCACAACAAGACCCACCCTTATTCCTAAGCAAAACCAAATGTAGCAACTATTGGAATGTAGCTCAATGTGAATTAAGTATAACTAACATTGAACTACTAAGTTTCCTGAATACTATAGTTTCCACAGCTTGTTGGCTTACATAGTACAAAATGGATTCCAAAAAAAAGGGACTTCATCACACAGTTGATCCACTTGGCCCACCTCTTCCCAAGAAGTAGGTGTAGCTCTGCCTCTTTCCTCATTGGATAGGAAAACATACTGAAGATATCTATCCTGAACACGTGCTAGGAATTCTTGTCCCTCTCTACTTTTTACACTACTACTTTTCCAACCCATATTTAGATAACTAAAGTTCCATAAAAAGCCTACAGTTTGGGCCATTAATCTTAACAAATTGAGAGGTACAACCACGGTGCTGATTAAAATCGTGTGTTATAATTTAACGTAAATAATTAGCTTAATATGTCAGTTCAGGATCTAGCATTGCTGTGGATATGGAGTGACATGTACTGCAGACTGCCTAAGGACATTTGTGAACCAAATGAATATTTACACCAATCCTGTAGTTTTAGTCACTGTTACGATCCCTGCCAATGTTAGTACAAGAGCAGTTAGATCTCAGACTGAAATCTGGTTTGATAGATCACATTTTGATTTGTTTTGGTTTTAATGAAATGGTCTCTCACTGAAATATAAGCACACAATGCTGCAGATTTTGCTTTAACAATAAAACAGATGTGTATTAACAAAATAAATGAAGATCAAGTAGAATAAACTGAAATATCTACATTTAATATAAACTCAAAGATTTCTAGATACACAGTAAAAGTATAATCCCACTAATCTCAAAACACTCCATTATAAATTGAAAATAAAAAACAGTTTTTGTATCATATACAACTGTCACAGCACTCAGACCCTGGTAGGTTTAAGTCACTTAAACTCAGACTGGAACTGCTAATGGCATCATCCTGGAGCTATTATACATCTAAGCTTAAATGTACTCAGCTTTAACTAACCTCTTCAAGACTTCATCCCAAAAATTCTGATCTGGGACTAAAACAAACTGCTTACTCTAAGGTAATCTAGTTTCACTATATCTTTCCTTTCTCAAAAGCACTGGTCAATACAGCCATCTTCATCCAAGAATTGTATACCACTGCTCAAAATTCAAAGTAAAACTGAAAAAAAAACTCTCCCTAAGTTTACAGATAGCAAGAACTGCAGATGCTGCAGTGAGAGATAATACAGTGTGGAGCTGGAGGAACACAGCAGGCCAGGCAGCATCAGAGGAACAGGAGAGTTGATGTTTCGGGACAGGACCCTTCTTCACCCTAAGCTTTGGGTGCTTCCCTTATGCTTTAAAAAAACAGCACTGATTTTCCAAGCTGGAGCTTGTTCGCCTTCAATCCTAAATCCTTAGCAATGTAAACAAAAACCCACTAATTGTCTCAGACCTTAGCAATGTAAACAAAAGCTCATTAATTCTAAAGATAGGTCTCGGAATTGTTTCACCAGAAATCACCATGGCTACAGAAACACAAGATAATTATTTACTTCTGACATACTAAAAAAAACTATGTCCTTTATTAATTTAGAATCCAAGATGCCAAACTTGCAACAAATGATTAAAAAATTTCAGTTTATTTCATAGCCACTCCAACTGATACTTGTTTCTTCAGTAAATTTAACTTAAATTCCATAGCTTCATTAACGGAATCTAAACTCATGTTCCTGGAGCATTTCTCCAAGTCTTCTGGATTACTAAAATAGCATCACTGCCATATGAGATAGAATTGAAAGAAAACAACATAGAAAATAAGGAGTTTTCTCACTCTTTCTAACAGAAAAAGTCCAATAGAATTGATAAGAGACAGAATCTCAAAAACAGAGAAACAAATAAAGAGGGATACAGAATAGGTGCAAAGCTCAGTTGAAAAATCATTACGAATAACAGACACAAAAAAAGTTCCATGAAGATAGACAAATTTCAATTGTACTGTTGTGTGCAAATGATGCCATGGGAATTTGACACCTGTACAATAGTATTAGATAATGTAGGATAAGGCTAGGGTCATGCAGAGAATAAACAGCCCATATATAATTTAAATCAAATAATATAATCAAGCACCTCCAAACTAACACTAAACTAGAATGTCAGTCATACAATTGCAACTTTAAGGAACTACACCAATTTTAACACTTTAAAAAAAAAGCATTTTGCTATTTGCTGATAATTGTATTGAATATCCACAGCATATTTTGAAAACATTTTGTTGTTAGAAAGTTTCACTTAAAATATTTATGCAAAGAATTTCCATTCAAAACAGCACCATTCCATTCAACGTGCAATAATCTTTCTAGCACCAAGTCAATTTATTACATATCAACACCACGAATAATAATGGATAAGATCTGATATTTGCTTAAATAACCTAAAAAGAGAACAGTACAACATAATGAAAGCCATCTATCCAAATTAAACACACTAAATAAGGAATCGACATTTTTGTTTAAAAAATCTGTTACCACTGCTATAAAAAATTCACAACAGTTTAAACTGAAAAGTTAATTTAAAGAGTACAGTGCCTCAATCCTTTGTTGTTCCTTAGTCATTAGACTGTAAATTAGCTTTCATTCTAACGCATCTTAGAATGTAGTTTCAGAGTTTGCATGACTAAATGAACTCCATTCAATCTAGTTAGCAGAGGAAGAATATTACGTAATCTGTAAAGCATCACTTACGTTTCCCAATCCAGCCAGCGCCGACCTGAAAGAGAGGATGAAACAGAAACACAAAATTCAGATATTCCCGAATACATTTCAATATAAAGAAAAGTGATCAACGATAAATCGAACCTGGTAAATTGAGATAAATATCCTACCTCAAATAAACTGCCACTTTCTTGACAACTTTCATGACATAACCAAATCACCAAGGGAGCCACAAACTCAGGTTTCAAAGCATCCACTAATTCTAGATTAAAGAAGATTATATATCAAATCAACCTAACATGCACTGCAAAAGCTATTTTGTTAAACCAGAGAATACTGATCAATAGCAGTCATTTGAAGTGTCTCCAATATAAAGAATGTCTTTATTCAATGGTCCCAAGGCTCCCAGAAGCTAATTCCGCTAGCAAGAAGCACTTTGGAGGTATGACTTTTGATCACACATGTTCCCTGCAGTTGATGAAATCTACATGAAAAAAAGCTTACCACTTAAATATTAGGGTACAGACATACATCTGAAGCATCTGTCTTAATGAGGCACAAGTTAGAAAGGGAGACATTTTCTTTTAGGAATGAGGGGGTGACATTTGAAAGGGAATTAATCCTGACCATTTAAAAGAAACATCATGCAGTCTTCTTACAGTTCAGTATCGAATTCACATCTGTAGAACAGGTACTACTCAGGCTCAGTAATAACTATGGGCAAGCTAGCAAATGTAGCATTGAGCAGAATTCCCAGACTGTAACAGTACTTTAGAAATATTACATGTCACTGGGACGAAAATTCAGTCAATTCATGGTCAGCACAATGGAGTTGTCCTTCTCGCATCCCACAAATTGTCGAATCAATCTCTCAATTACTAGAATGTTTGGATAGATAGTAATCCAAAAACAGTGAAGAAATCCATAACCCTTCACTCCTGTGTATGGTCTTGGACTTGTTACCCAGGAGAGGATAAACTTCCCTTAGAACCTGAAAACAGTGGTTCACTAAGTCTGAGTCCTGGGATTGACAGACTCAATCTGTATATCTTTGAATGAAGAAGAATGACAGGTGATCTCTTTAAAACAGAAAATTCTCAAGGGGCTTGAAAAAGCAGATGCTTAGCCAATGATTCCTGTGACCAGGAACACTGGAGCATGGAGAGTTCACTCATCAACTCAAGCCTGCTCTACCATTCTTCATCATGTCTGATCAGCTATCTCAATGTCACATTCCAGTGATTTTTCCATATCCCTTGATCTCATTAGTTACAGGAACGCCATAAATATCTGTCTTTAACCTAGGCTAGAATCATCTCAGAACAAGGGGTAGCTATTTAAGACTGAGATGAAAAGACATTGTTTTCATCCCAAATTTGAGAATCTTTGGAATACAGAAGGCAAGAGATCCAGGGATGATTAGTTGTAAGATATCTTTAAGACAGAGGTCAATAGACTTTTGGATACTAAGGCAATTAAATGTGAAAGTAGGGGAAAGTACACTTCAGGGAGATCAGATACAATTGCATTGAATGGATCAAAAGGCTAAATGGTTAATTATTTTACATATTACATTATGTTCTGCATTTTATTTAAAGTTATGTAATTCAGACATTTTAATTAAACTACAAATGTATATATGGATATTAAATATATTGACTATGACACATGTAAAGCAGAATTTGCAACAGAAAGATTTGGATTGAGCAATATAGATATCTAACAGAAATACCTGTTAATAGAAACGTAAACTTATAATCAAATATACGTTAAAAGAATCTTAAACAATTAATGGTTTCTGCATTGCTAACAAATAACAGAACTTCAGGTCATCATTGTCAGTGTCAAGTATTTCCAGGTTGAAGAATGTAAACTAGAAAGACAGTAAGAAATCCTTATTTTTTACAAACTGCACATCTACCTCAATGTCAGATGAACACTTATACCCTTTGTGATATTGACCACTTCCTACACCAGACATCTGCATTACTCCCTGTGATGTTGTATATCTAGTGTAGAGAATGGAAAATTACAAGTAAATTTATACTAGAGATTCTCAACAACTAACATTTGAATTATTAAATATTAATAATTTAAATCTTTGGAACACACAGGACAATTTCCAAGTTTGAGGATAATACAAAACTGTGAGGAGTGCAGTGCAAAACTGGACGACACTCGGTCACGACTCTCATGTAGAGAGCCGACACAAACACAAGGCAAAAGGTGCCTTGTGCAATATTTCTGTGATTCTCTGAATTACAAAACTTGTGAAATACGCATTGGATAGGTTTCCTACAGCTGAAGACAGAGGCCATTTTAACCCATCAATACACCTTAACTCTGACTACAGAATTAAAGAGAATACAAATTTCCAAAATCATGTCACATTCCCAAAACGTTCTTTGGCAGATACGGTTAATATATTTGTCCATTCAATTCAGTCCTGTAGTTCATGCTCCAGTGGTAATATTAAATTGAATTGTAATTTTGTGCTCCAGGCACCCCAATTTGAAAGATAGTGAAGTGATTGGATTTATTCTCCAGCTACAACCAAGTCCAAATGACTACACTCCTCAATGTAACTACCTCAACTACAAATACTGTACTGCATTGAAGAATGAGCTTACATTTCGAGCTAAGATTCTGGAATGTGGTCGAACTCAAACCTTCTGATTCAGAAGTGAATGCTACCACTTAAATAAGGCTGACATTATGGGGACTGTCAACTGATTATAACTGGATCAGAAACTTTTGATTGCTATGTGAACTTGAATAGAACCTAGAAGATAGGAGCAGGAGTTGGCCAAACAACCTCTCAAGCCTGCTCCACCTTTCAATATGAGCATAGCTGATTATTGAGCTGAAGCCCCAGATCCAGCCCTTCTCCCGTATACCTTGAACCCTTTAGTCACAGAGCTATATCCAACTCCTACTTGAAAACACAATGCTTTGGCCTCAACCATTTTCCGTGGTAGTAAACTCCACAGGCTCACCAGCCTCTGGTTGAAGAAATTTCCCCTCATCTCCATCCTAAAAGGTTTATCCTTTATCCTTAAATAGTGACTCCTGGTTCTGGACTTCCCCACCATTGGGAACATCCTTCCTGCATCTAATCTGTCTAGTCCTGTTAGAATTTTATATGTTTCTGTGAGATCCTCCTAAATTCTTCTAAACTCCAGTGAACAAAATCCTAACTGACTCAATTTCTCCTTGTATGTCAGTCCTGCCATTCCAGGAATCTATTTGGTAAACCTTCACTGTACAACCCTCCATAACAAATATCCTTCTTCAGATCAGGAGACCAAAACTGCATACAATATTCCAGCTATGGCTTCACAAATTGACTATATAGTTGCAACAGATGTGCTTCTTTCTGTACTCAAATCCTCTCACTATGAAGGCCAACATATAGTTTTTACCTTCTTTACTGCTTGTGCACCTGCACACTTACTTTCAGCATGAGAATACCTAGGTTTAATTGAAAATCACCCCCTCTCAATTTACAGCCATTCAAATAGTAGTCTGTCATCCTATTTTTGCTATCAAGTTGGATAACCTCACATTTATCCAACTTACACTGCATCTGTGATGCATTCGCCCACTCACTCAACCTGTCCAAATCACATGGCGATATCTCTGCATCCAACTCACAGCTCACCCTTCCACCCAGCTTTGTGTCATCTGAAAATTTTGACTAATTACATTTAATTCCCTCATCTGAATCATTAACGCATATTGTGAATAGCTGGGGTCCTAATACCAATCCCTGCCGTACCCCACTATTCACTACCTGTCAATCAGAAAATGATCCATTTATGGCTACTCTGTTTCCTGTCCGCTAACCAATTTTCTATTCATGTCAATACACTATTCCCAATCCAATTTAATTTTCATGTGCTTTAATTTTACACAAAGGAAGTGCAAATAAAGCAGATGCACTGACTCTCCTGATCTACTCGTCACATTCTTGAATAATTCCAACAGATTTGTCAAACAGGATTTCCCTCCATGCTATATCTGAATCTACCATTTTTTTAAGCACTTTTCTATACAACCCTTGATCATGGACTCTAGCGACTTCCCCATTGCTGACATCAGAATCATTTGTCTATAATTCCTTGTGTTCTTTCTACATCCCATTTTAAATAGTGGGGTTACATTAGCTACCCTCCAATCTGTAAGAACTGTTCTAAAGAATCTAAAGCCTAAAGAATCTTGGAAGATCGCCGCAAATGTATCCACTACTTCTGGGGTCACTTCCTTTAGTACTCCGCAATGTAGATTATCAGCCTTGGGATTTAGCAGCCTTCAATCCCATCAATCTCTCCAACATCATTTTACCACTAATACAGATTGCATCAGTTCCTCTCCCTCACTAAGCCCTGTGTACCCCATCTTTTCTAGTGTGTTATTTCTGCCCTCCTTTGTGAGGACAGATGCAAAGAATGAATTTAGCTTGTCAACCATTTATTTGTTCCCCATTATAAATTCTCCCCTTTCTCACTGTAAAGGACCTATATTAGTTTTCATCAATCTTTTTCTCTTCACATACTCTTTAAAAACCTTTACAGTCAGTTTTTAAGCTCACCACAAGCTTACTATCATACTCTATTTTCACTTCTTAGTCAATCCCATGGTCGTCCTTTGCTGTCTTCTAAACTGCTTCCAGCCTTTAGATCTATTGATTTTTCTTGCCAATTTATATGCCTCTTTTTTGCATTTAATATAACTTCCCTTGAAAAAATGGTTTGGCCGTTGTTTTCTTTGCACTCTTGCGTCAGACAGGAATAAACAATTTTTGTAGTTCACCCATTTGAATGTTTACCATTGCCTATCCATGTTCATTCTTTTCAGTAGCATTTCTCAATTCATTACAGCCAACTCGCATCTCATACCATCAAAGTTTCCCTTATCAAAATTCAGGACCCTAATCTCAGAATCAACTACCTCACTCTCTATCTTGATGAAGAATTCTATCATATTATGGTCATTCATCCCCAAGGGTTTTCTCACAATTACATTACCAATTATTCCTCTCTTATTGCATGATACCCAATCTATGATGGCCTGTTCTCGTCAGTTCCTCAACACATTAGTCCAGAAAACTATCCCATATACACTCTTAGGAATTCCTCCTCCATGGTATTGTGACTAATTTGACTTTCCAATTGATATGCAGATTTCCTTTACCCCATGCATCTCTGATTTCCTGTTTAATGCCATTCCCAACAGCACAACTGCAGTTTAGTGGTCCGTATTCCATCCCACAAATATTATTTTTCCCTTGGTATTCCTCAATTCCATCCACACAAATTCTACAATATCTGAGCTAATATATTTTCTTAATATTGTGTCTATATCCTCTTTAACCAGTAGTGCAACTCCATCGCCTCTTCCTTTGTCTATTCTTCCTAAATATTGACTACCCGTTTATTTAGTTCTCATTGCTGGTCACCCCGTAGCCATGTCTCCTAATCCCAACTATGTCACCCTCATTTAAATTCATTTGCATGATTAACTGATCCATTTAATTTGGAACACTCCGTGCTTTCAGGCACAAAGCCTTTTAAGCCTTGCCTTTTTAACGTTCCTTGTCACATTCCCAGTTTTTTTTTTACTGTAACCTTGTTTGATTCCAGCCTTTGATTCCTCTGCCTATTATTTACTTAGTTCCCCTTTCTGTGATTTATTCTCATCCTTGATTTTCCTTCCCCTGACTCCTTGCATAGGTTCCCAGCCCCCTGCCAATTTAATTTAAATCCTCCCCACCCACCCTTGCAAATACTCCCCCCAGGGCATCAGTCCCAGTCCTGCCCCGGTGTAATCCATCCAGTCTGTACTGGTCCGATCTCCCTCAAAACCAGTTCCAGTGCCCCAGAATCTGAAACCTTCCCCCTCACACCACCTTTATAGCCGCATGTTCATAGAATATATTCTGCTATCTTTACTTTAACTAGAGCATGGCACTTGGTGTATTCCTAAAGTCACTACCTCAGAGGTCTTCCTTTTCAGTTTGCTTCCTAACTCCTTATTTCGCTTTTTGGATTTCATTCCTTTTTTTTAAAAAACCTACGTCATTGGTGTCAATGCGTATACGACCAGTGGCTATTCATCCTCCCCATCCAGGATATCCTGTAGCCACTCTAAAATATCCTTGACCTTACCACCAGGGAGGCAACATACCATCCTGGAGTCTCATTTGCAGCCACAGAAACTTAGTATGAACAATCACAATGAATTATCCTGTTGTGTTGTCAAATGACTCGACACAGCACTCAGGGATAAACTGTTCCTATTGATGGAGTGATAGAGAGCTAGGTAAAGCAATGGTGATAAGTTAAAAAAGATTAACGTAGCAAGTGGTTAGTGTCTGGAATACAATGCCCAACAGTTTCATAGATGCCTCTATTTAACCTGCTGCTAAGTGGAAATTGGATTATCTAAAAAGGCATATTGTACAGAGTTATGGAGATAAAGCAGGCAATTGTGAGATATGATTTATTCTATCAGACAGGAAGTACAGATACAACAGACTGAATGTCCTTCTGTGCTGTAACCATTCTATAAAGGCAGCTGGGTTAAAATATAAGTTCAACTCACTGATTTTCTTTCTTTCTCGTACATTATAATTAGAATATGCTTTTCCTCTGATACTGCCAATAAAATCAAGTTAAAAACCTGATCGGGTTACAGTTCTATCATTTCTCATGCCCACAATAAGATATACAGAAACTGAGTATTTACATTCTCAACCAAGTTTTCAGTAGATACAGTGCAAAGGTTTGTGGAACTTAACGATTTCACTGAGAAATAATTTAATACCAGTTGATACATCAAATGAAAACAACTGTTGTGGCTGCTCTTCTGTCATTCGGAACAAAGGACACAGGTATAGGCAACGCATATCTAACCTGCACTGTGCAGATCTGGGAATACAGGATAGTTTGCAAATGTACTAGGATGAAAAACGTACTCATTTTCTTGGAAATGACATTCCTAATGGTGAAACTGAAACCATTAATTTATTATTACTGCTGGATATCATCACATTTATGTCCATAATGAATAGTTTAGGTGTTCATTAAATTTAAAAATATTGGTTTATTAGCAAGGTGCAAGCTTTATATGCCACAAGAATAATATTTCAAAGACGGTATGAATAAAGTAATCTTTACAAAGCATAAATTCTAAAGGCACCACTGCATTCTTATGATACCTACCTTGAGGCAGAACAGTCTGAGTCAATCTGGAACCAGCTGTTGGTGCAATAGTGTTACACTGGATATTATATTTTTGACCTTCAATCGCTAGTGTATTTGAAAGACCCAATAGTCCAAGTTTTGCAGCACTGTAATTTGCTTGCCCAAAATTGCCATATACTCCAGAAGATGATGCAGTCATAATAATTCTGAAAAGAAGTGACAAATTAATTTTGTTGTTTCAAATTGTGAAGTTTTGTGGAGAATGAACCAAGTGTGTAGTTCAAAATGAGTACCCATAAAGTCTATAAAGATCAAGCTTTGATTTCTTTCTTACCTGCCATACTTTTGATTCTTCATGTGATTCCATGCAGCTCTTGTGACCTTGAATGAGCCCCTCAAATGAACTCTTTGAATTAAATCTTAACAAAAATATTTTTTTTAATTACTAGCCCAGTAACAAACATGTAATTAAAAAAAAGGTAAAAGAGCTGGAGTCAAAGGAAGTCATAACCAATTTATAGAAGGCTGTGATCAGTGGAGAATTATAAGTTTGATCCCCTCCCCCCGTTTCAGGTCTGAAGACTAAAATTTTAGATCTTTTCAGCTTAAAAGGAGACAGTCTAATCATGAAAGTACAATGGTTCATAATACAAGTAAGTAATAGCAAAGGCAAAAGCAGAATATTATTAGCATTACTTAGGGGAAAGGTCAGGAGAACTTACATTCAAATTGCTTGTACTGCAATAAAAATGGCTTTTATGATTAATAACGTGAAGTTCTTTTTGCAGACAGTGATTAGCCCTGGAATGAACTTAAAACAGAGTACTAGATGTGAGGATTCAATCTATGCATGAAATAAGGTGATGCCATGAAGGGGCCTGGGAGGGACTCTACGATCTTGCGGGGTGCATGATGTTTATTTGTACCTTTCTAAGAGTTCACCTCAAATAAAATTAAAAACTAAATTGAAACTTTCTGATCCAATACGTAATGGTCCTTACTACTAAAGATTTTGATTTTAACTTTAAATAGGGGTGGCATGGTGGCTGACTGGTTAACACTGCCGCAATAGGGTGCAGGCCTGGGTCAGGGTGGGATGCTTTTCGGAGGGTCAGTGAAAATTCAACAGGCTGAACGGTTTCTTTCCATGTTATAGAGATTCTATGATTTTATGAATTCTACATAGCCAACCAATCTTCCATCAGTATGATAAGACATTTGTCACATATATTTAACGAAATACAATTATAATGTTGATCTCAAAAACACCTATTTTATAAAGTAGGATCTACTTAATGTCAACTAATAAGAGAATAGTTTATACGAAGATCCCACAATAGCATCAAATGATCCACAAAGTTACGCACTGCTACGTAACAAACTTCATCCAATTAATTGAATAGTCATTACGTTGATACATTGCATCATACGCATATAACTCAATGTAACTCTCAGCTCACCCCAATCCAAGTCACTTATTCTTGCAAAGGAATGATCTCTTAAAATCCTGAAAAGATGAAGATAACTGCATTTAAAACAGAGATATGCACTAATATGGCAATAATGGCTTTATAATCCTGTGACACCATTCTGGACTCAAAACATTAATTCTGCTTTTCTCTCTGCAGATGCTGTTAGACCTGCTGAGTTTCTCCAACACTTTGTTTTTGATTGTTTCAGATTTCCAGAATCTGCAGTTCTTTGTCTTATTCTAATACTGGGAAGTGGTCATCAACTACCTATGTAAATAATGAATTTTATAAAATTTCCTAAAATACTGTAGATGAAGAAAACGAAACTTGAAGGTATCAGCATAAAGCCAGGCCCCATCTCTCAGATAATTTAGGCATCAAAAAGTCTCCAAGGTGGCTAAGATTCACCCAAATTTAGCCTAAGAGCATAAGAAATAGAAACAGGAGAGGCTGCTCAGCCCTCCCTTCTGCTCCGCCATTCAAAAGGTTCATGACTAATCCAACATTCCTCATGTCCACTTTCCTGCATTTCCCCATTACCCTCAATTCCCCTAATCATCAAGAATCTATCTACTTCAGCCTTAAATATACACAAGGACTCTGCCCTCACAACTCTCTGAGACAAGGAATGCCAAAGACACTCAACTCTCAGAGAAGAACTTCCTCCTCATCTCAATATTAAATTGGTGTTCCCTTATTCTAAGTCTATGTCTCTGGTCCGAGACTTTCCCAAGGGGGGAAACATCCTCTCAGCATTTACCCAGTCCCTTAAGAATCCTAAAAGACATTCTTCGTAAAAGTGTTAAAGGTTGCATTTGGAATGGCCACAAGGAAGATCATCAGGTAGTAAAGTTCCTATGTAAAATGCCTGCCAGTGCTCCCGGAAGAGACTGCACAGCATTTTGGTGACTTGTTCTTGACCTATTGGGCCTTCTTTTGCAGAACATTTCAAGTCATACTTAAAGATTTATCATCTTCTATTGTTAACTTACTGTTGGGAAATTCAAAGAGGAATTTCAAAACATATTGGTACACCGCTCAAACTCTTGGAAGAAATGCAGGTACATTCATTACAGAAATTTTGAGACTTCATCTAAAAAGAGCAAGTGCTGTGCTACTCTACAGGAATCACCAGGAGAAAATCCTTCAATACTTTGCTAGGCATTGTCCTTGGTCTGCAGTAAGAATGGGAGGAGGACACAAGGTCAGACAGAGCACAGCATCTACTGCAAAACAGAGGAAGAGGCGGAACATATACAGGATATGCTCCTCCAACAGAACCACCAGTGTGACATTCAAGATCTTGTAACAAGCCATCGTGCACCACCCAGTCCACTCCATGCCTTCAGTGGAAGTGGATGTGTGGAGTCCCACATATTGCTCCACAAAAATTGAATCTAACAAACACTCAATGACAAATATGTAGGTGAGATAACAAGGTGTAGAGCTGGATGAACACAGCAGGCCAAGCAGCATCAGAGGAGCAGGAAGGCTGACGTTTCGGGCCTAGACCCTTTTTCGGAAATCTCTGAAACAATTTTAACACACTGCGAAGCCATCTGCAGTTCCTGCTATCTCTGAAACAAATATGTAGGTGCCTGCTTAAGCACCTCCAGGCTTATTCAAAATATTCTAATTTGTTTCAGTCTGTACTAAAATCCGGCTTTCAAACAATTATGTCTTCTTATTCTAACACCTCTTTTCACCTTTTTATCTAATAAACCTGTGGTTTTTTGAAGGATTAGAGTATGTGAATTTTTTTTAAAAGAAATTGAATAAATATTGTACTCACCCAGCATTGTTAACAACAATATCTGCAAGAAAGAAAATCAGAGTCTACTTTAAAGTGATAGACTGTAATAATGTGGGAGCCTACTTGTGAAAGTAACTTATCAATAAATGAATTTTATATTAATATTTTAGAATTTATATAATAAAACTGTAGCCTCGGTATTAGCTTTTAATAATAAGCACCCAGCTCTAAGTCCATATCTTCTCAAAGAGAGAGATTGGGAAAAGCTAGAATTTTTGTTTATCTGGACGTCCCTGAACAGAAATCACAAAATTCACAGGCAGACACAGCAAGCATTTCGGAAAACAAAATGCATTCTAGCCTTTACTGTAAACAGTTGAAGTAGGATAGTAAGAAGTTTCACTGCAATATTCAGGGCCTTTGTAAAATCATCCTTCAAGTACTGCATAGTTTTGACCTCCTTGTACAAGTTTTAGGAGTGCAACAAAAATACACTAGATTGATACTTGGAATTAACAGATTGACCTTTGTGGGGAAGTTGATTTTTAGTCTCAGAACTGAATCTCACCAGAAATCAGCCAAGAATTAGTTTCATCAAGTTTCATGAAGGGTTTCTCTCCATGAGGTCTGGTGGGATAACCCAAAATTCATCCAAATTGAATAGTAAACTTCCTTTACAATATTACAGTTCCTCTACAGCCCAGCAATCTAGCTCCAAACTGCACAATTGAGTTCTCCTTCTTCCCTCCTGCAGCAATGAGCCGTGATAACGTTCTTTTACTTTTTGTAAAACTCCAGGATTGACCAGGACCCATCCTCAAGTGACTTAGCCAGACAGCCCCAAACGATGAGTGACAAGATCCCTCACATACCTGTGCAGCTCTGCCACTATTCCCCTGTCCTTGCACTGGACCCATAGGGCTGACCACAGCGCACTCCTCATTGCAGAGCATTGGATCCATAACCCTGACTGCTGGGACTGGTAGCAAACCATGCCCAAGCCCCTGGACTGATACTGGAGGTTGCCCTTGACCTACTGTGTCAGGACCCACTGCCTGAAGGGTGTATTCCTGGAGTCTTAGAATTTGAAACATGGCCATTAGCTTGAAGCACATGCAGTGTCTTTAGCGAGTATTATGCTGGCACATGATGCAGGTATAACAGTAACAGAACAATACACTGTACAAGAATATGACAATCACCTTGCCTGATGACTGCTGACAACCATGACAAACTACTTGGCTTTGTGGCTGCGCTTAACAGCAATGGCAAGACAGAAATACCGAGAGCCTTAAGGTCAGACTGAGGAGGCAAAGCACAAAAAAGGCAAGGCACGGATACTGTAAGCATCCAGGTAAACATAAAGTGAATGGGCACTAAGAGAGCGAGCTAGCGGCACTGATATACAGCTTTGTCCAGTCCACGTGCTGGGTGTCTCAAAGTGCACCATTAAAGTGCTGGAGCGTACTGTAGATGGTTCAGAGATGTGCATAATGATGCAGTAAGGCTGTTGTTAAATGCCAATGTTTGTGGACATAGGGTGCATATGATTGCTGACTATGGAGCATGCCCTGAGATGTTCATAATCGATGTCCAAGATGAAAATCCTGAAGATAAAGCATCAAGCTAGAGTCACCAGGCACTCAGTCTAACTTTATGATGGGAATTCTCAGCATCTATTTTTCATCTGACAAGTGGGAGAATGGGAGAGTGCATGTTTACGAGGTAAGACTAAGTAATAATGAGGGTGATAATAAGCAATAATCTGCACTAATAGGACTCACGCCACTCTCAAGCGAGAATCTCATTCCAACCTCCAGGACTTGGTTGGAAATTGCAACATTTTTGATCTCAATATTGAGAAGGGCCTGGCTTAATATTTCATCGGATCTGCTGAAATTTTTCATCGTAACTACACCTTTCAGGGCCTGGGAAGGTCATGCCCTAGGTCTATATTTCCTACTGTTTGGAAGAGTGAAGGATGATCTCATCAAAATATAAAAATTATTTAATAGGATGAACAAGGTGGATACCAAGAAAATGTTTCCTCTGGCTGAGGAATCTAGAACTAGTAGCTGATGCTTCAGAATAAGAGAGCTGGCCATTTAGGACTGGGATGAAGAGCAACTTATTCACTTCATAAATGACTCATAGATAGTTAGATACTGAGAGATATTGAAGGGGGCAGAGACAGTAATTATCAGTCATGATCTCCTTGAATGGCAGAACACATTTAAACCATCTCATATTTCTTCCATTTGTTCTGTATAAACATTGTATTAATGGATATTAAGGGCTTATTCCTCCCCTTATTCCAGTAAAATTTCAATTATTGACATTATATCATAAACCCACATGGTCACCTGTTCCTCAATAATTTTATTTTTCGGGTTCTGACATTTATGCACTTGCACTCTAATGCCCGGTCTTAGTCTGCTTCATATTTCTCCCATTTGATGTTTCCCAACTCTGAACTACTTTGTCTCTCACATTCCTATGAACAGTATGACAATAAGGACCCAGTAGATGTGGTGTATCTCGATTTCCAAAAGGCATTCGACAAGGTTCTGCACAAAAGGCTGCTGCATAAGATGAAGGTGCGTGGCGTTACGGGCAATGTTTTAGCATGGATAGAGGATTGTTAACTAACAGGAAGCAAAGAGTCAGGATAAGTGATTGCTTTTCTGGTTGGCAATCAGCAACTAGTAGTGTGCCTCTGTGCTCAGTGTTGGGACTGCAATTGTTTACAATTTACATTGATAATTTGGAGCTGGGGACCACATGTAGTGTGTCAAAGTTTGTGAATGACACTAAGATGAGTGGCAGAACAAAGTGTGCAGAGGACACTGAAAGTTTGCAGAGGGATATGGATAGCTTAAGTGAATGGACAAAGGTCTGGCAGATGGAATACAACAATGTTGATAAATGTGAAGTCATCCATTTTTGTAGGAATAACAGTAAAAAGTACTATTATTTGAATGGTAAAAAATTGCAGCATGCTGCTGTGCAGAGGGACCTGAGTGTCCTTGTGCATGAATTGCAGAAGGTTGGTTTGCAGATACAATAGGTAATTAAGGAGGCAAATAGAATTTTGCCCTTTGTTGCTGGAGGGATTGAGTTTAAAAGCAGGCAGATTATGTTACAGCTGTATAGGGTACTAGTGAAGCTACACCTGGAGTACTGCGTGCAGTTTTGGTCTCCTTACTTGAGCAAGGATGTACTGGCACTGGAGGGGGTGCAGAGGAGATTCTCTCGGTTGATTCCAGAGTTGACAGGGTTGGCTTATGAGGACAGACTGTGTAGACTGGGATTATATTCATTGGAATTTAGAAGAATGAAGGGGAAGTTATAGAGACATATAAAATTATGAAGGAAATAGATAGGATAGAAACAGGGACGATGTTTCCACTGGCGGGTGAAACTAGAACAAGAGGGCCATAGCCTCAAAATCAGGGGGAGCAGATTTGGGACTGAATTGAGGAGGAACTTCTTCACCCAAAGAGTTGTGAATCTGTGGAATTCCCTGTCCACTGAAGCAATTGAGGCTTCCTCATTGAATGTTTTTAAAGCTAAGATAGATAATTTTTTGAACAGTAAAGGAATGAAGAGTTATGATGAGAGGGTGGGTAAGTGGAGCTGAGGCCACAATCTTATTGAATGGCGGAGAAGGCTTGAAGGGCCAGATGGCCTACTCCTGGATCTTATGCTTGGTTCTTTTATTTCTCTGTAATGCTTCACCCTAACATACCTTTTCCTACCAAACCATCAGTTTAAATCATTTCCTACAGCACTAGTTAACGTCCCTTCAAGGTCATTAATGACAAACTTGACGCAAAGTTCATTCTCCTTATCAGGTCATTTATTATATTAGGTATCTGTCAAACCACTTACCTATTCTTCCATATGTATCCAGAGCAGTCTGTACAATCTTTTCACCTTCTTCCACAGAATCTGCAAATCACAGCAAAATCAGAATCTTTTGAATGAAAAGCAACCCAATGTGAGACACACAACATTCAAGCTGTGTTAGGAATTCTTTGAGAGTTCTTAGAGCTCTGAAATTATGTCAATATTCAAACAATGCCAACTGACCAATCATCAATCAAAAATGTTATCAAAGTCTGTTAAACCAACACTGAATACATGCCAATTTATATAGATTATCTCCTTCAAACAATATGTCAGCTGCCTAACAAATTCAATGAATTCTTGTTTCCAAATCCTTATTCAAATAGTTCATCACGATTCATCAATTTTAAATGAAGATGGAAACATTTGATCAAGCCAGTAGAAATGCATTTTTCAAAGATGAATTCGACTATAATCATTTTCTAAATCAATTCCAGAGACTTTCTGCAGGTCCCATTCAATGCACTTTCTGAATTGCTTGCATGTAACTGAGAAAGGAACTGAAGTGCTACAGTCCTGCACTGGCATCTAGTGGTGAATGAAGCTCAATGAAAATTAGAGGGAAAGTTTATCCAGTATCACAGTAATTTACAACTCTGGAATCTTGATCAGTCGGCACATCTGGTTGTACCAGTTCTTTGCTAAAGCAACCCGAAAATAATTCAATCAACACTCCTGATCAATATTACTGCACCAGTCACTGCTTCAAATATTTATTCACTTTTCCTTATAAGATGCAACTTTCTTTCACACAGAGGGATTAGACAGAGCATACCACATTCCAATTTATTGACTAAAGGCATTCCTCCAAACATATCATATAACAAGGTGTAGAGCTGGATGAACACAGCAGGCCAAGCAGCATCAGAGGAACAGGAAAACTGATGTTTCGGGTCTAGACCCTTCTTCAGAAATGACTGAATTTTCTAAAGAACAGTCTAGGCCCAAAACGTCAGCTTTCCTGCTCCTCTGATGCTGC
>NC_063334.1:68941607-68954343 GCF_021869965.1 Rhincodon typus
CAGCTCTACACCTTGTTATCTCAGATTCTCCAGCATTGGCAGTTCCTATCTTTCCAAACATCTCTCCTTCTTAGCAAAAATAGGAAATTGATTTAAATGTTTTATTGATTGTCCATTCAAAGGAAATAATTTTTGTTTCTAATAAGATTCATAATTTTCTAAAACGTCTTGAATGTCCTCAGTTTTCTCTGCTCTAGTGGAGATTGCGCCAAAATCACAAACTTCTTGTGGAGAGTGTTGAGTAGGAGGAAAGGAGAGGAGGAAAGGAAAGAGAGATGGTGGCATACCAGTCATGTCAATGGACTAGTAATCCAGACAACCAGGCTATTGTTGTGGGCATTTGAGTTCAAATTCCACCATTACCTACTGAATTTTAAGTTTCACCAGCTGCAAATAACCTTAAATTAAAAGTGAGTCTCAGTAATGGTGACCATTAAATTATCACTGATTGTTTTAAAAGTCCATCCGATTAACTAATGTCCCTTAGAGAAGCAAACCTGCTATCCTTATCTGATCTGGCGTACATGTGACTCCATAGCAATGTAGTCAATTCTTAACTACCCTCTGAAATAGCCTGACACATCACTCAGTTCAGAGGCAATTGGAAATGGAAAACAATGGCCTCGCCAGTAATTACCACATTCCTTAAAATAATTTTTAAACTGGCACCAATTATGCTGTGCATTGTCCGTGGCTTTCATTCCCTTGCTATAACGGGGCATCCAATGCTACAAACAATGCGGGAACCAATGCCCTACATGCTTTACATAAATTAATCAATACTTGCTTGCTCTTATATTCTGCGCTATTATTAAAATCTGAAAATGTTATTGATTTTATTTACCTGAACTTGGAGTATTTGGAAATAGTTTTTGAACTTCTAGATTCACTACCGTTCAAAATACCTCTGTTAAATATATGCTTCACCCCATGTTTTTAATCCTCCAATATAGTGCCTCATACTCTGGTGACGATTCACGATGATATTATTACTATGTGAAAATTTAGGGTTCTAAAGTGGGGGAGCCAATGTGTATCTTTAAGTTTGATTTGTTTTCAATACTGTGCACATTAAGAAGGCAAGGTACAGTTTGAGCTTATTTTGAGTTCTGTGATTATGGGCTGGCTGGAAATTTTTGAAGGTGTAATATCTTTCTCAAAAAACCCGAATAAAATGAATAAGTATGCTTTCCCTTTCACATGCTACAACAAAAAAGAAACTAACTTTTTGAAAATACAGAAGCTATAGAGCTCAGTAATGATAAAATCGCAGCTGCGATATTGCAGGGTTGAATCTATTGTTGCGATGAGAAGAGATCATCTTCCATTGAGGCGTGAAGTCTAGTTTCACAAGTGCTGTGATTACTGCACAGCAGTTACAAGTTCTTTAATATATTGTTGGTGATAAAACACTTAGAGGGGAAAAACGAACAATTAAACTAAAAGCAACAACTGACTTTTAAACCAGGAAGTCATAAGGGTTTGAAAATATGTTGAAAAAAGGGGAAGAGCCAAGCCTGGAAACACAATAGTAATATGATGCATTTCTAAACTGAAAGGAGGGGAAATAAAGTCGAACATAAAGTACCATAGTTAGGCACAGCTTTGCCGCCTTTAGCCCTTATCTCTTCCACCACTCTATCAGCAGCAGAGGAACTTTTGCCTTCTCCTTTTATGTTACCTCCAAGGTCGTTCACTGTGAAAAGAAAATAAATTAGAGATGTAATTTTGTAGTCATGCAACATTTTATTTCTAGAACACATGAAATTCCGGCATCGTGTTTAGAAACAGAAGTAACCAATACAACCTTTTTACCCTGCTCCACACAGTTCAACGTGGTCTGGGCTGATATCCAGTCAACTCCATTTTCCCACCTTTGGTCCATATCCACTGATACCTCAACCAAACAAATAGCACAACCAAATAATGGAGAGAGGATTGTGTTATGCTTTTGTTGTTGGACTAGCAATCAAGAGGGCCAGGTCATGTTCCGAAGAAGGGTCTAGGCCCGAAACGTCAGCTTTCCTGCTCCTCTGATGCTGCTTGGCCTGCTGTGTTCATCCAGCTCTACATCTTGTTATCTCTAATGTTCTGGAGACTTGGGTTCAAATCCCATCGCAAATGGTGGAATTTGAATTCAACTACAAAATGGAATTAAGAATCTCACGATGACTATGAAACCAACGTTATTTGTCATTTTAAAAAAAAACCATCTAGTTCTCCAATGCCTTGAAGAGTAGAAAACTGCCATCCTTACCTTGTCGGGCCTACGTGTGACTCTAGAGCCACAACAATGTGGTTGACTCTCAACTGTCCACTGCTATGACCTTAGCTAAAATTATTAAAAAGTCTCAAAAAAAAAAGAGGCCAGACGGACCACCTGGTATCAATCTAGGCATTGTAAACAATAAAGACAAACTCACCCCTGCGAAGTCTTCCTTACCACAATATGGCGGCTACTGCCAAAATTGGATGAGCTATCTCACTGACTAGTGAAGCAACAGCCTGACATAGTCATACTCATAGAATCATATCTTGCAGGCAATATCCCAGTCAGCACCATTACTATCCCTGTGCACGTCCTGTACCACTGGCAGGACATGCCAACCAGACACAGTCAGGAGGGAGTTGTTCTGGAGTTCTCAAAACTGACCTGTAACCCCATGAGATCTCATGGCTACAGGTCAAACATAGGCAAGGAAATCTCATGCCTGCTGAAGAATCAATTAGCCTCCAAATTGAACATGACTCAGAAGAAAGATTGTGGATGGCAAGGCCACGTACTATATTGTGGATGGAGGACTTCAAAGCCCATCGGTAAAAGTGGCTTGGCAGTACCACCACTGGTTGGTTCCTGATGTTCATGGCTGCAAGACTGAGTCTGTAACAGGTGGTGAAGGAACCAGTGTGAAACTCCTACTTGATCTCATACTCACCAATTTGCCTGCTGAAGATCCATTTGTCCATGATAGTGTCTGTAGGAGTGACCATCACAGGAAGCTACAACACTGAACTACTTGTATGCCAATCAACATAAGCAGCAACTTTAGAAGTTGTAGCCTAAGGAGTTTTCATAAATTTATGTAATGCATCTTGTGGATAACACACATTGCTGCTACTCAGCGACAAAGATGGAGGCAGTAAATGTTCACAGTTGTGGAGCCAAGCAAGTGGGCTGCTTTGTCCTGGATGGTCTTAAGCCTCTTGAACATCATTGGGTGACTTGTGTCTTGTAGATAGTGGAATGTAGGAGGGTTGATCAGTATACTTGCAGACGATACAAAAATGGGTGAGGTGGTAAATATTGAAGAGATTAGCCTTAGACTACAAAAGGATTTGGACAGGCTAATCGGATGGGCTGATCGGTGGCAAAATGGAATTCAATCTGGATAAATGTGAGATGATTCACTTGGGCAGGACAAACAAGGCAAGGGAATACATGATGCATGGTAGGAGCCTGGGAAGCACAGAGGATCAGTGGGATCTTGTTGTGCACGTAACAGGTCCCTTAAGGTATCAGGTCAAATGGATAAAGTGGTTAAGGTATCATATGGTATACTTGCCCTTATAGGTCGAGACATAGAGTTTAAGAGCAGGGACATTATGCTGAAACTGTATAAAATGTTGGTTAGGCAACAGCTAGAGTATTGTGTGCAGTTCTGAAATCCACATGATAGGAGGGATGTGACAGCAGTGGAAAGGGTGCAGAGGATGTTTACCAGAATGTTGCTTGGACTGGAAAATTTTAACTATGAAGCGATATTGGACAGACTAGGTTGCTTTTCTTACAGCAGAGAAGATTGAGAGGGGACATGAACAAAATGTATAAAATTATGAGGGGCATAGATAGGGTAGACAGGAAGGAACATTCCCCTTTGATGAAGGAATCAATGACCAAGGGCCAAAGGTCTAAGGTCAGGGCAGAAGGTATACAGGAGATGAGGGGAAAAACCTCTTCAGCTCAAGCATGGTGGGAAGCTGGAACTCACCGATTTTAAGGCTGGTAGAGGCAGAAACCTTTATAACATTTAAGAAGTATTTAGATGTACACCTGCAATGCCAAACATACAAGGCTTTGGGTCAAGGGTTGGAAAATGGCATTAGAATACAAGTCTCCCCGCCCCCGACCACATCCCAAAACCAGCCCAGCTCATCCCCGCCTCCCTGACCTGTCTGTCCTTTCTCCCACCTATCCACTCCTCCCACCTCAATTCCCACCCCCACCTCCTACCTACCAGCCTCATCCCCGCCTCCTTGACCTGTCCGTCTTCCCTTGACTGACCAACCCCCACCCTAACTCCCCATCTACACTCACCTTTACTGGCTCCATCCCCGCTTCCTTGACCTGTCCGTCTCCTCTCCACCTATTTGCTCCTTTATCCATCTTCCATCCGCCTCCCCCCTCACTGTATTTATTTCAGAATCGCCTTCCCCTCCCCCATTTCTGAAGAAGGGTCCAGACCCGAAATGTCAGCTTTCCTACTCCTGCTGAAGAACTCCTGCAGTCATGTCCTAGTGCTTAGATGATTAACCTTCGACAATGACAGCCATCTTCCTCTGTGCCAGATATGATGACGACTAGTGGATGTTCACCCCCCAATTTCCTTTGACTCCAGCTTTGCTGGGGCTCCTTAAGTTCACACTTGATCAAATACAGCCTGATGTTAAGGTAAGTCATTCTAATCTCACCTCTGAAATTCAGCTCTTTTACCGATGTCTGAAGCAAGATTGTAATGAGGTCAGGAGGTAAGTTACCTTGGCGGAACCCAAACTGGGTGTCAGTGAGCAGGTTATTGTTGCTGACAACACTGTTGATAACCACTTCCACCAATTGAGCAGACTGATGGGGCAGTAATTGGCTGGGGTTGAATTTATCCTAATTTTTGGGTACAAGATATACTGGGCAACTTTTCACATGTTTGGGTTGATGCTCATGTTGTAGCTGTACTGGAGCAGCTTTGGTAGGGGTGCAACAAGTTCCAGAGCACAGGTCTTCAGTACCAATGCTGGAATGTTGTCAAAGCCCATGGCCGCTGCAGTATGCAATGTCTCCAACTGCTTCTTGATATTATGTCGAGTGAATCAAATTGACCACACACAGGCATCTATGATGCTGGGTCCTCTAGAAGAAGTCCGCGATGGATCATCCACTCTGATGTACTTAACCCTCCCATTATTGAGAAATAGGATATTTATGGAGTCTCTTGGAGTAGTTAACTGTCACTCACTATCAAGGTTTACACATGAAAATGATTGCTTAGATGAGATAACAGTGCAATACAGCCCTTATAACAAGTCGTAGTTTCAAAAGACAGAGGATGAAAATGAGAGGAAATCTATGAAAATGATGCTTAAGAAAATATGCATGGTGATTTAATAGAGGTTTGAATTTGAACAGCACTTACCAACCACAGAAGCTCCTCTTTCTGCAAATAACAATGCATACGTTCTTCCTAAACCTGTAAAAAATCTTTGATTAATCTAGATGCAAGGTGCATAATTTTATAGTTAAATATGTACTTTTTGACAGACATGTGTAAAATTTTACATGTATGATGTTATGTAAACAGCAATGTATCTGGCCAGTATTTTTTTTCCAAATTTTGGCTAAATTGTTGCAGTTTAACAATATGTAAGGTTACCTATTTCAAATATAAAGTAATTGGATAATAAGCTGTTGCACAATAGTAGAAAACATTACAATGCTTTAAGTGAAATGCTACCACTGAAGTATGGCTAATCCAGTAAATTTCATCTAACATTGAAGAGCTCAATACTATTCTAAAATGAGCAGTCTTCTGTAACATCACGGTCTCAGACTAACATTATCACAGTAACTTATTATTTATCTCTATTATTATGCAATCCAATTGTTTGTTTGATTCACAGATTTCAACTAACAGTTTATGTGCTTTGCATGCAAAATACAACCATGGTGCAGTTTAAATTAACTGTTTTGGGAAAAAAATTAGATTGGGAAGCATTTTCTTTGCTGTGCACAAGTCTGATGATCAATCTTACATTTCAAAAATTCTCATGAATAGGTTAGCAGGAAATGTGTTGAAAGCAGGCAACAAAATTTTATCCATAGCTCAACTAATCAATAAAACTCAACGGCCCCAGTGTCAATACTGACTGTGTTGATTTCAGCTCAGACAACAGTAGAACGATACAAATGATACAACAAACTTTACAACTGTACTAGAATAGCGTTCCTAGCTGGCACCCTAACATCACACTTACCTTATGTACTTGAATATAGAGGCTGACTGTTGGCAAAGCAACCATGTTTTGCGTCCCTTTGATACTTCTATGCTACTTCTATACAACAGAATTTTCAAAATGGAAGTGCAGCTCCAGATTTTTGAGGGAGCCCCAAGCAAACTCTTCTCTCAGAAACGTGGAGCTCCCTTATTTTCCAAAAAGGAAAGGACAGAGAGGCAAGCTGCACAAGATCGCTCCCTCAGGAAGTGCGACTCGGTTAAAGAATCACATATCTAACTTTGT
The DNA here is from genome assembly GCF_021869965.1 of Rhincodon typus. NCBI lineage: Eukaryota > Metazoa > Chordata > Chondrichthyes > Orectolobiformes > Rhincodontidae > Rhincodon > Rhincodon typus. Next base: position 68,948,115 of record NC_063334.1, read on the forward strand.
TAATGGCTCAGCAAATAGTGCAGATAGGATCACAAAGAAACAACAGATGAACGTGAGTGAGCAAGCATAGCGGATGGAATTCAATGGAGGATTATAAGGTGTAATTTCACATGAGGTCAGAGACCCAGCTCTGGGCTGAAAAGTCAAGGACAAGTCCACTGCTGCAAGGCCAAGACAACCCGAGCTGATTCTACATCCAGTTACTGGCCTAGGATGAGATTTCTACTCCCCTCTGGAAGGGCAGCCTATTTGCAAGAACTGCTGGCCATCTCTCCAGTCCCAGCAACACCAGTAAAAAAAAGTGGTAACCACTGCTGGGACTGCACTAACAAAGACACTCTTCACCAACAAAGAACCTCGCAGGATCTGGATAACAAGATGATGAATGGACGCTTTGTGCCAGGACCAGACTAGCAGGATTTCCTGAGAGGGCTTAAGGGCACACTAGGAGGGAAATAAGCAGGGGTGCAGAGTATCATGTGGATTTTCTGTTAGATGTGTGAAAACATGAAGAACCCCAACCTGTTACAAGGGTTCATTCAGAACTTCAACATATGATGTGGACACCCCAAAGTAAACTACCAGCAGCAAAAATAGGAGGTACCCCTTAAGTGGCCATCAAATGGCCCAAGGGCATGCCACCTGATATCTCCTACCACCGGTAAAACAGGATGGACACAGGAAGGCATTATGCCATATGTCATCTGCCCATGCCACCCAATTTTACACTTCCCCCACCTCATAGGGGGAGGGCGCATGACGCGTAAAGTTCTAGTCAACCATTCTGAATAAGTAGATCTGATTATGAAAATTGAGGATTTCTGTCCACTAACAGAAATTACCAAAAGATAGAGGACAGATACAAAAACTAATTAAAAGGATTGCTGGACTGCAAGCCTTCAGCTCTAGCAGCAGAAATACATAAAAAGTGGCAGCTGTACTGCAATGGAAAAAAGGTTTTTCAGTTCATATACAACTGAATTAACAAGACTTGGAAAGGATATCGAATGATCTTGAAGCGGGGGAGGGGGGTGAATCTCAATTTCATGGGAATAATGTCTGCTAAGTGGGTTAAATTACGTGAAAAACTGAATACCTTAGGAATATATTTGCTTGGGCATAAAAAAATAAGAAAATTAATCCAATCTAAGGTGTTTCAGATTATTAAAAATTGCAATAGACTAAATAGAAGGACACTTGTGGTACAGTGGTAGAGTCCCTAGCACTGAGCCAAGAGGCCCAGGTTCAAGTGCCCCATGCTCCATAACATGAAAACAAAAAAATGCTGGAGATTACAGTAGGTCAAGCAGTATCCATGGAGGAAGAAGCAAGCTAACGTTTCAAGGCTACATGACTCTTCATCAGAGCTGAAGTATGGAGGAGGCAGCATTTATGCAATAGTGGAGGGGAGAGGAGGTTGGAGTGCCGGACAAAGATTGTTGGTAGTTCAGATTAACTGATCGGAATGTGAGAATGGCAGAACAACGGTGTGTCTAACTGCCAGACTGGAAAGAACAGACAGTCCCATTGGGGTGGGGAAGAGGCGAGAGGGTGACAGAGATTGTAACAAGCAAAGGTGAAAAAAAGGGAAGGGATGTGTTCATAATTTGAAGGTGTTGAAATCAGTATTGAGCCCAGAAGGCTGTAAACTGCCTAATTTGAAGATGAGATGTTGTTCCTCCAGTTTGTGTTGCAATTTGCTGGAGCATTGCAGCATGCCAAGGACAGACAAGTGGGCATATGAGCAAGACGCTGTGTTAAAATGACCGGCTACAGGAAGGTTGGGGTCATGTTTGTGCACAGACCAGAACTATTCTGCAAAGTAGTCACCCAATCTGCATTTAGTTTCTCCAATGTAGAGCAGACCACAATGGATACATCGAATATAATACACAAGATTGTAGGAGGTACAAGTGAAATGCTGCTTCATCTGGAAAGACTGTTTAGGCCCTTGGATAGTGAGCAGGGAGGTGGTGAAGGGGCAGGTGTTGCACTTTCTGCAGTTACGTGGGAAGGTGCCATGGGAAGAGGGGGGGTGGTGTTGGTGGTCAAGGAATGGACTAGTATATCCCGGAGGAAACAGTCTCTGCGAAATACAAACAGGGGAAGGAGGATAAGATGTATTTGGTGGTGGCATTCTGCTGGAGTTGTCTGAAATGGCGGAGAATGATCCTCTGAATGCGGAGGGTGGTGGAGTGAAAGGTGAGAACAAGAGCAACCTGATCACGCTGTTGTCAGTGATGGGAAGGGGCAAGGGCTGAAACACAGGTGATAGGTCGGATGCGGTTGAGGGCCCTGTCAACCACAGTGGGCGGGAAACCACGGTTATGGAAGGAGGAAGCCATGTCAGCAGCACCGTTTTGGAAGATGGCTTCATCTGAACACATACGACTTGGGCGAAGGAACTGGGAGAATGGGATGGAATCTTGCAGGGTGTGGGGTGGGAAGAGCTTTAGTGAAGGTAGCTATGGGAGTCAGTGGCTTTGTAGTGGATGGCAATGGATAGTTTATTCCCTGAAATGGAGACCAGGAGGTCAAGAAAAGAAAGAAAAGTGTCGGAAGTGGACAATGTGAAAGTTATACAGGGCTGGAAATTGGAGGCAAAAAGGACAAATTTTTCAATGTTCAGGCAGGAGCATGAAGCAGCACCAAAACAGTTGTTGATGTACCAAAAAAAAAACCGTTGTGGAAAGGGGCCTGTGTAGGACTGGAACAAGATTTGTTCCACATACCCCATAAAAAGGCAGGCATAACTGGGACCCATGCCAGTGGGCCATAGCCATTCCTGTGTGTCATAACACGTCTGGACAGGTTGACTTTTTATAAAGAGTAAATGGAAAGTGTCTCCCTAATGACAGAATTTTCACCTTGCTCCTGAGTATAAAACTTGGACAGCAAACAACTAAGTGGGAGTGGAGGTGGGAGCGGGAGTGGGGGTAATTTCTTACAAAGACGCTTTTATACAAAATTCAGAGCAGTCAGCAGGCTATGCATCAGAACTGATAAACTACTACAAAGTTGCAGTCTCGACATCTCCTCCTCCTCCTCTGATGTACACATTAAACCTCGAATGAGTGCACTATTTGTTAACGTATAGTGAAGTCTGGACAGACATTCTGATTAACTGAGCAATTCATATCGCGGGTGTAACGTAAGTAAATATTTAAAAGGTACAGATTTCATTTGTGGCTCTTAGTGGGCCGTCGACACTGTTTGGAAGTTTATTTTTTTTTAAATAAATGTGGAATATTTAAAACAGCTAAATAATATTAAGATCCATTTTTGCACCGTTACCTTCCGAAAGGTACAAACAGAAAAACAAAGCCTAAAGCGGAAGAAGTTTTAGCAAAGCCCGAGTTCGCAGCATTAAACCTGATCGTTAAAGCCGGGGAGGGGGACACAACCCGTCAATAAAGGATAACTGGTGGGAAAGAGAGAGAGGTTTAAAACACTGCACCAGGCACCGACCTCCTCCGGCTCCTGTCACCAGAACCACCTTCCCATCAAAGCGAAGAGGAAGAGCAGCTCCCACAGCCGCCATGTCTCCGCCGTCACAGGGAACCCAGTGCGCCGATGCGGGCCGCACTGCAACCTGGGAGATGTAGTCCCAAACTAGTCCCAAACCATTTTCTGATGAAGGGTCTAGGCCCGAAACATCAGCTTTCCTGCTCCTCTGATGCTGTTTGGCCTGCCGTGTTCATCCAGCTCTACACCTTGTTATCTCGGATTCTCCAACATCTGCAGGTCCTACTGTCTCCAAACCAGGTACTGCCCAGGCACCAAAACAAAGTTGCTGGAAAAGCCCAGCGGGTCTGGCAGCATCTGTGAAGGAAAAAAAACAGTTAACGTTTCGGGTCCCGTGACCCTTCCTCAGAACATCATCCGCAGTTCTTTCGTTTTTTTTTACTGCCCAGGTACCGCCCCGACCAGGCGCTGCCCAGACCAGGAACTGCCAAGGAGCTGCCCAGACCAGGAGCTGCCCAGACCAGGCACTGCCCAGACCAGGAGCTGCCCAGTCCAGGCACTGCCCAGACCAGGAGCTGCCCAGTCCAGGCACTGCCCAGACCAGGAGCTGCCCAGTCCAGGAACTGCCCAGACCAGGAACTGCCAAGGAGCTGCCCAGTCCAGGCACTGCCCAGACCAGGAGCTGCCCAGTCCAGGCACTGCCCAGACCAGGAGCTGCCCAGTCCAGGCACTGCCCAGTCCAGGTATTGCCCAGACCAGGTGCTGCTGAGCTCTGTCCATTGTCTACATGCTTTCACATTTCAAGCATCCACAGCATTTTCCTTTTAACTACAATAGAGCTTTCTCATAACCTGACAGTTATTACTGTGATGTAGATGGGATTTGTTCAAGGAAATGAAATTTCCACTGCACAATTCCCCAGTGATCACCCCACCCCCACTCCCACCCCTAACCCAAAGACATATATCAGGGTCACACCAAGGCATTTCTCCACCTATGCCCTCACTCCCATAATCCCCTGCCTTCAGCATATACAGTTCCTAGCTACTATTAGTTCTGATAAAGGGTCAGAGACAAAAAAAAACTGCAGATTATGGAATTCAAGATAGACAAACAGGAGGCTGGAAGAACACAGCAAGCAGGCAGCATCTAAGAGGAAGTATAGTCCAAGTAGCTATGGGAGTCTATGGATTTATTGTAAATGTTGGTCCATAAACTGTCACGTAAATGGAAACGGAGAGGTCAAGAAAGGGAAGGGGGTGTCTGAGATCAAGAAAGGGGAGGGAGGTGTCCGAAATAAAGAAAGGGGAGGGAAGTGTCATAGCCACCTGGACTATACCTCCGCCTACCCTGTACCCTGCAAAAACTCCATCCCGTTTTCCCAATTCCCCAGTCTCTGTCACATCTGATCCGACGAGGAGACATTCCACTCCCAAGCATCCTGGAGATCCTTCTATTTAAAACAACGCTTTTCCCCACTCTGTCATCCAGACAGCCCTCCACCACACTTCTTCCATTCCCCGATCCTCAGCTCTAACCACTCCCCCGTCCCCCTTGTCCTCACTTTCCACCCCACCAACCTCCTCATCCAACGTAATATTCCTCAAACACTTCAACTGTTCTGTTGAATTTTCATAAAACAAAGAACTGCAGAGAGTTAAAACAAACCAACTCCAGAAATTGCTTGAAAAACTCAGCAGTTCTGGCAGCACTATGGAGAGAAAACAGAGTTAACATTTCAAGTCCAGCGACCCTCCTTCAGAGCTTTGAATTTTCATGTTAGACATAAATATATACATTTTGTTCATTTTTAGTCTTGTATGGTGAATGACAATGTGGGCAGAACTTGGTTAGTCAGGCATTGACTTGAAATAGGTTACATCATAGGTGGCACTCACATATTGATGAAGAGGAGTTGGAAAATCTCATTTATTGGGTTGGCAAGGCTACTTTCTAAACTTGGGATCTTTACCGCTTACAGGGACAAGGGCAACAGTAGCTTGAGAACACAACATAACTGCAAGTTCCACTCCAAGCCATGTACCATCCTAACTTGGAAATTCCTTTACTGCTGCTGGATCAAATCCTGAAATTCCCTTCTTCACAACACTGTGAGTCTTTCTACATTCCCAGGACTGCAGAGATTCAAGGAGGCAGATCAGTACCATGCTCTGAGGGTCAGTTAGGAGTGGATAGTATATGCTGGCCTAGCCAACAACACCCACATCCCAAGTATGAATAAAAGAAATCTAGCATCATCTGATCGAAGCACTTGGGCTTGGCAGCATTTGTGGAGAGAATATATCATCATGTTGTAGGTTAAACCTTTTCTTTCAGATAAGCTTTTGTTTCACATTTAAGTAGCTCAATAACTAGCAAAATCTGACAGTCATAAAACAATTAATAGAGCGTCCAAATCAAGACTGACAATGCCTCAATGGAAGACAATGGAAAAGCAGTGGTATGCACCTCTTTTGCCAACAAATATTTCCATAACTGCATCAGAAAGGAATAATTTTCATTTTTACAATACTTTTCAGGACTTAAGGATATTTGAAAACACTTCATGCTGATTAACAACTTTAAATGTACTGTAAATAAGCAAAGGTAATTTCTACAAAGCACAAACAGAAACGATGCATCTGATCAAATAACAAAATGATCAAATAAACTGGGTTAAAATTTGTTTCAGGGATAGTAGGAACTGCAGATGCTGGAGAATCTGAGATAACAAGGTGTAGAGCTGGATGAACACAGCAGGCCA
>NC_063334.1:68959343-68983223 GCF_021869965.1 Rhincodon typus
GTCAGCCTTCCTGCTCCTCTGATGCTGCTTGGCCTGCTGTGTTCATCCAGCTCTACACCTTGTTATCTCAAATAAACTGGGTGACTGCTTTGCAGAACACCTCCATTCTGTCCATAGTAATGACCTCGATCTCCCATTTCCCTGCCACATTCCTCTCATGCTAACATTTCTGTCCTGGGCCTGGGTCTGCTGTAATCTCCCAATGAAGGACAACACATGCTTGGCAATCAACACCTATTTTCCACATTGGTACGTAGGCTCAAGGTTTCAATATTGAATTCAATGCCTTCAGAAAATGACTACATTATATCTTTTCTCCATTTCTCTTACACTTTTCTGTCCCCTCCCCAACAGTTGTGTCATGTCAGTGACTTATTTATTTTGCACTTAGTACAAAGGTCCAATTGCCACTCTTTCACACCTTAATTTACACTAATTTTGTATATTTTCTTTACTATTACCAACCCCTTTGTCTTTTGCATTGGACCACTACACCAATTCTTTTGTTCCCCCTCTGCCTTTGTCATAGAGTCGTACAGCGTGGAAACAGACCTTTTAGTCCAACCAGTCCATGCCAAACATAATCCCAAACTAAATTAGTCCCACCTGCCTGCTCCTGGCCCATATCCCTCCAAAACATTTCTATTCATGTACTTAACTAAGTGTCTTTTAAAGATTGTAACTGTGCCCAAAATCAGAAATTGCTGGAAAGTCTCGGCGGGTCTGGCAGTATATGTGGAGAGAAATCAGAGTTAACGTTTCAGGTCTGGGTTCTGAGGAAGGGTGACTGGACCCTAAACGTTAACTCTGCTTTCTCTCCACAGATGCTGCCAGACCTGCTGAGATTTTCCAGTGATTTCTGTTCGTGTTTCAGATTTCCAATATCCACAGTTCTTTCAGTTTTTTGCATTAATAAGAACCTATTTCCTAACAACTTCCTATTCTGAAGAAGAGTCATACTGGATTTGAAATATTAGCTCTGTTTCTCTCTCCACAGATGTTGCAAAGCTTGCTGAGTTTCTCCAGCATTTTCTGTGCATTTAATCAAATAATCAGTTTCATTAACTGATAGTATTGGAGGCATAAATACTACCCAGAATATAATAGGAACTCTCTTTTGCTCTTTTTAAAAGCACACAAGAAATCTTTTGCATGAAATGGAAGAAGTCGGCATGGTTTACCATCTCATGCGAAAGACGGCTAGGCATGCCAGGTACCTAAAAACAAAAATCTGAGATTTATTTTGAGTAGAATTAAGTGCCATTTCTGCAGAATGAGAGCATGTATTTGAAGTTAAAGGAAATTAAAGGTAGATTATTTGTTGAATATGGAAGCTGATGCATTGGTATTTATTTTGGAGGTTCTGAAACTACTGTCCTGGTATTCCAACAATTGCATAACCTGTTTTTCTATTTTGCAATAGTAACACACTCACATCAAAGTATGATAGGTCACAGACCCAAAACGTCAATTCTTTGACTGATGTTGCCAGATCAGCTTTCCTAGTATTTTCTCCTTTTTATTGGAAAGAGCTTTACAGTGGTCACAATATTAACGCATCAAGTTTTAATTTGTACCGAGACCAAAAAACTGCAGATGCTGGAATCCAAGGTCGACAGACAGGAGGCTGGAAGAACACAGCAAGCCAGGCAGCATCTGGAGAAAAGGAACAGTCAACGTTTCGGGTATAATCCTTCTTCAGTTGAAGGATTATACCCGAAACGTTGACTGCTCCTTTCCTCCAGATGCTGCCTAGCTTGCTGTGTTCTTCCAGCCTCCTGTTTGTCTACCTTTAATTTGTACCACTTTTTACCACTAGAGGGTGGCATTGACGAACAACTTGAGTTATTTCTTCAGAAATTAGACTGCATAAATCAGTGTATTGACGGTGAAAACTGTGTGCAAACTTGCTAAATTGAAAAGAATTGCAATTGATAGCCAAAAGTACTGTGTTGCCCTTGAATAATTTTGTGTCAATATTATATTTTTGAATCAGCAGTAATTGTAAAGTGTTAGGCTGAATATGTGATTGAAGTTTCCAATTGTTCACTGCTTTGGAGCTTGTCAAATGGATACATCACACAACATAGTGTGTGGTCTCTTTTAATAGAATGTTGAAGAGGTAGTTGCTGCCTGAAACAAGTCACGTAATAGCCAGAATTAGTAAAGTGTTTGCAGCATTGAAAACTGTTGGTAAACTATGCCATAGAGTTGTAGGTTAATACAAATGTTTCAAATGCTTGTTACAAATGGTTGTTAATATTAAAAAATATAAAATGGTTGGAAACTAAGTTGTGAAGAGGAGAGAACTGGTCCTTTATATTAAGTGCAAAGTAAACAAGATACAAATGAATGGTACAACGAATGGTAGAAAAGGACAAATACCAAAACAAGAGTCTCATATATGTAGCAATTACCTTTGTATCATGTGATCATATTGGTAGGTGGCAAATCAGATTAAATGTATTTTTGTTTTGGTGAACAGTTACAACAATAAACTCAAAAGAATGTAATGAGCAGAATTTTCTTTGACAACAAGGTGCAGGGCTGGATGAACGCAGCAGGCCAAGCAGCATCATAGGAGCAGAGAGGCTGACGTTTTGGGCTCTTTGCATGCCTGGAGCTTTAAAAAGAGAGGACAGGGGAACTTAATTGGGCAGGAGGCAAATTTCAGTTTCCCCAACAGCAGGTTAAAGTTTGTCTTTCATATTCTCAGAACCTTTCTGGTTACATTTCCCAAACTTCACATTTGGGAACCTGTTTTATATTCATTAGCATGTCATGAATAGTCAGACCCACAGGAATTACGGTGAGAGACACAAGTGTGTTAGATGAAACAGGAAACAAAAACCCGACCAGCAAGAAGTAATAAGACTGGTAGAGCTCCTTCTCCAAACTCCGCTAAATACAAACTCCTTCAGTTAGGGTGTCGCCTGGCTGACCCCAACAAACATGACCAGAGTAGGCATGCTGAGGTCAACTCAAAAAGAGGCTCAAATCAAGAGGCATTTTGTGGTTGTGACCTTATCCCAGGCAATCAGAAGCAATCAGATGTGCTCTGGGCCAATGTGTGAGAGGCAGTACCACTGTGATATCAGCAGCGTTACATCGGTAGCTGCAAATAAGGGACCTACACCGATTGCATGGGAGGCATTTGATGGAGGTGTCTGGCACTATCAACACCTCTTCTCCCCTAGCACTCCCACCCTCATTATCGCATAAACGTTGTCCCCTCCACATTTCACATCGGCTCTGATGAAGAGTCATGTAGACTCAAAACGTTAACTTGCTCTCTCTCCATGGAAGCTGCCTGACCCGCTGTGATCTCCAGCATTTTTTGTTTTCAGTACAGATTCCAGCATCTGCAGTAATTTGCTCCTCTGATATCATGATTCTCTGCAGTGGCAACATTACAATGCTAACTCATAAGATTACGAAGCACTGTGTAGACAGTGGTATGCAGAGCACATCAGATCATTCATTCTGTAGCAGCACTGGAGCCACATGGCCACTGACGTCTGTAGTCACCTCTGCCCTTGTCAGTCTGGATGGCCTTCCGTTGCCAACCTGCTGCAAACTGTACATCTTTTCATTCCTTGACAGCCTACAGGTGAATCCAAAGCTTGTAGCCACTTTCTGTTTGCTATCAGGCATTTCCAGTAGTGCGTAGGTGGGGTCATCCAACAGAGGTTAAGTGATGCTTCTGGGTTACAGAAAGTCAGGCAAGTGCTGCTCAGGTAGCTTTTATGTATGGCATCTGAATATTGAAGCCCAGAATGTCCTGCTGGGCTTCAGAACTTCCTGCCCTTAAAATTTTCATTTTACATGCTCTTGCATATTTAATAAACTGAGTGGAATTTGCTTGCTTTAGAATACCCGTACCCACTCTCTTTCCACACCCCTTTCCCATAGTGGGAGACAGGAATGCAGATTTGAGGTTACAATCAAATCAGCTATGACCTTATTAAGTGATGGAGCAAGCTCGTGAGGTTGAATGACCTACTCATGCGACTAGTTTGCATGTTTGTACGTATGAAAGTCCATTGTTTGTCAACTTACCCATTGAAAGCCTATCATACAGCCATAAAGCACCTACAGGAATCTAAGTTATCCACTGTTGATTGGCTAACAGCTGCAGCAGTATCAAACTGCTTGTAGTGCCACAAACCTAGTAGTGGATGCTGCCGGTACTGCAAGCAGGTGCATGAGGAAGTCACATGGAACCTGGGCTAAGGCCTAGGATTGGATCATGGAAAGTTTCGAAAGCTAAGGGAGGGAGTTGGAGAGTGATTTGACGGTTGGGTTTTGCAAAAAAGCTGGACGGGAAGGAAAGTGGAATGTCCTTAATGTGCAAAGGCATCCCCTGAAGACAGTAGAGATAACAAGGTGTAGAGCTGGATGAACACAGCAGGCCAAGCAGCATCAGAGGAGCAGGAAAGCTGATGTTTCGGGCCAACACCCTTCTTCAGAAAAAAAGAAGACAGCATTTCCCTTTCTTTCTGCCGAGATAAACATTTTTCTAAAAAAAAACAGGAAAACATCCAACTGCATGCCAACTTTTTTTTAGTATGACCAGTGTACAATCAGGGTCTACCGAGATTTTGATAAACTCAATTGAACTATATATTTTATATATATATTATATATACACACATATGTATACATATATGCGTGCTGCATACGTACATATCATCAGTATTATTGGGGGTGAGTTCAGGAGCAGGCAGGGAGGTAAAGAGCTGGACACCTGATAAATTACTTGCTCACACTATGGAAAACACACTTACTGAAGTGTATGTATGTCCAGCCTTTAGTCTCAAAAGAAAATTTGTCCCACCCATCTCAATTTCTTGCATACTTTTACCTCCTCCAGAATCCTGCATTTCTTTAAATCTAGACTTCATCACCCACACTCATAAAACCTTCAATCAGTAGTGTTACACTCTAGAATGGGTTACGAGTCCCTTATTCAAAAGTGTGGCCTTTTTGTTTTACTTATGGTTGTGGCCCAAAATAATAACTTCTGCAACCCGATTGTTGATGCCAACGGACCCTACAAAATGTCAAGGATCGTTGTTGTTCCTTGGGCCTGTATCCTCTGCTGTTTCAAGCCTCACCCTGCTCAACAACTCTCCCTCCGCTCCAGTTTTCTCTCTGGGGTGGCCGCACATAGAAAATTGTTTGGGAAGCACTGTAGGTAATAAGTGAGCAATTATTAACTTGGACTAAAAAAGTAAGAGATGCCACCTCAAAAAATGGTGGAGCATGCCTGATGACTCACTGCTCAATTTCCACATAACAACAGTGTGCTATTTCTTATACAGTTTGTTGATCGACCATAAAATGCTTTGGGAAGTACGAACATTATGAAGCGCCGCATATAAATCTGTGTATCCCTTTCAAGATGCTAAATAGTGCGCTACTATTCCCTTATTTCTACCTTGAACTAACAACAGCAGTCATTTGTAAGCAGAGAGTGAAATATCCCAAGATACTTCACAGAATCATTATCAAACCAAATTTGACATCGAACCACATAAAAAAGTTATTAGGTTTCATGACTAAAATCTTGCTCAAATCATTTTAAGATGTCTTTTACAGGTGAAAGGAGCTGTTTAGGAGAGGAAGTTCCAGAGCATTGGCAGCTGCCATGGATAATGTGATTAACATTGATGATGCAGAATAACATCAGGTAAGTCCGTATATCTCATGATGTGGAGCTGGTGGAGATAACAGGAAGACTGAGACTTTGGAGGGATTAAAAAAGAAAGATCACACTGAGGAGCTGCTTAACTGGGAGTCATTGTAGGTCAGCAAGCACAGAGGTGATGATTGAACAGGTCTTGGTACAAGTTAGGAAATTTACAGAGTTTTGAATGACCTCAAGTTTACAGGATGGGTAAAACATGGGTTGTCAGTAACAAATGCACAAGTTTAGGAGTAACAGAAATATAGGATAAGCTGAGAAAGGACAGAGTAGGGTGATGTCACATGGTGATATAGATAGGCCTTGTGATGCTGTGGATGTATCATTGGGAGCTCAACTCGAGCTCAAATACTTTATTGAGAATGGAGTTTGTGGCAAATATGCAAAACAGTTACTTCAGTCGTTCCAATATTTAGTTGGAGGAAATTCTTTGCTCATCCAGTTATGGACATCAGACAAACAGTTTGCCAATTTATAAATGGACGAAGGGGTCAAGACAGTAAGGACAAATTAGATCTAAGTATCATCAGCAAAAATGTGAAACTTCACACTATTTTTGTATGATGTTGCCAAGAAAACATAGGTGAGAGGTGAGAGTAACTAAGAATAGAACCTTGGGAATATCAGAAGTGTTGGAACAGGCAAATAATCCAATTACAAATGATGCCCTGGTTGTAACTAGAAAGATTAGAATAGAACCAAGAGAGTACAGTCACACATAGCTGGATAACTGGAGGAGGATGGTGTGGTCAACCATGTCAAAGGCTGCAAACAGGTCAAGAAAGATGAGAAGGATTAGTTTGACATGACAAAAGTCACATAGAGTGTCATTTGTGACATAAGTAACAGCTGTTTCAATACTATGGTGTGGCAGAAACCTGACAGAGAGGATCAAATGTGGTATTATGGATTTGGAAGGTTAAACATGTTCAGAAACTTGATAGAGAGGAACTTGAGATTGATAATGTGTGCTCATTTGCATGGATGGAGGGTTTTTTTTGTATGAGAGGGGCAATGACAGCAGATTTGGAATCAATCAGGACAGTCCTTGTGGAGAGAGAATGACTAATAATATCAGCTAAGGTGGGAACCTGAAAGAGAAGAAGTTCAGTGGGAAAAGGGCCATGGGAGTAGAGATTGGGTCTAATGGACAAGATGAGGTTGGAGAGTGTATGAGGGAATTAGAAATTAGAAAAAGACATGAGTTCAAAGCCATGACAGATGGAACTTTTAGAGAAAGAGGAAGTGAGATCTGAGGCAGAAGCAGATGAATTGATGGTCTTGCTCATATAAACAAAGAAATGCATGGACTTCTTGCCCATTAGCTGTATGTGATGAATTTTTGAAATCAAAATTTATACAAAAGAAAAATGTAATGCAATTAGTTCACAGAATTACTCAGAATTATTTATTTAAAGAAACATTTATTATTGTAAAATGTTAACATTACGAATACAAGCTGACCACTCCAATAAATATTTAATTAAAATCAACTTTCCTCATTTATCTTTGGAGGAGCAACAAAAAGAAACCAACACATCCGCATCAGAATTTCCCTCACACCCCTCGCCCCATACTTTCTGTTCCACTCTAATGGAAAGAAGAAAAGGTTTCTTTATTTAAAGTTTACTGCCAACAGTTTACTGGCCAATTGGAAATTATTAAATATTATTATTAAATGTAACAAATCATTTCTTACTTTCTAAAATAAAGATTTGTTGTTAAAAGAAATCTGTAACAAACATCTAATGGCTTCCTACTCCTCAGGGGCAGCATTCTATCCACTGTTGCAGAAGCAGTAAGATTTTCCCACAAAGGCACCATCCCCCCACACCTCTCCACTCCTCCCCCCACCCCCACCTCCCCACTGATCCATTGATTGGCTTATTTATTTATTGTTGTCACATATATCCAAATACAGTGAAAAGCGTTGTTTTACATGCACAGCAGGCAGATCACACCATATAAAAATGCATCAGAGTAGCAGAACAAAGATTAGAATAGTGTTACAGCCGCAGAGAGAGAGGTCAGAATTAACACTTGAGGGGTCCATTCAAAAGCCTGATATCTGCAGGGAAGAAGTTGTTCTTGAATCTGTTCGTACATGTATTTAAATGTTTACATTTGCCCAGTGGAAGTGGGTGGAAGAGAGTATAACCAGAGTGGGAGTGGTCTTTGATTATGTTGATTGTTTTCCGAGGCAGGGAGAGTAAATGGAGTCAATGGATGGAAACAAAAACAAGGTTGTTGGAAAAGCTCAGCAGGTCTGGCAGCATCTGTGAAGAAAAAAACAGAGTTAACGTTTCGGGTCCGGTGACCCTTCCTCAGAACTCTCGGCCATCTCCACCTCAGCACCATTGATGTAGATGGGGCAGGCGGGCGCCCTCCACTCCGCTTTTTGAAGTCAATGGCCAGCTCCTTCATTTTGCTGTTGTTGACACAAGGATTGTTGTCTTTTCACCATGCTGCTAAGCAAACTCTTTCCTGTATTCTGTCTTATCATTGTTTGAGATCCGATCTACAACAGTGGTATCATCAGCAAATTTGTAAATGGAGTTGAGACGGAATTTGGTCACACAGTCATGAGTGTATAAAGAGTACAGGATAAGGGGCTAAGTAGGCAGGCTTGTGGGGGCACCAGTGTTGAGGATTATGGTGGAGGAAGTGTTGTCACCTATTCTTACTGATTGCGATCTATGGGTCAGGAAGTTGAGGATCCAGTTACACAGGGGGAAGCCGAGACCTAGGTCTCAGAGTTTAGAGATGAATTTATTTGGAATTATGGTGATGAAGGCAGAACTGTAGTCAATAAGTAGGAGTCTGACTTGGGTATCCTTGTTATCCATATGTTTCGGGGATGAGTGTAGGGTGAGGGAGATGGCACCTGCTGTGGACCCGTTGCAACGGTAGGTGAACTGCAAAGGGTCAAAGCAGTTTGGTAGGCTGGAGTTGATGTGAGCCATGCCTAACCTCTTCATTACTTCATAATTACAGAGGTCAGGGCGGTTGTCATTGAGGCAATCTGCATGATTTTTCTTTCGCACCGGGATGATGGTGGTCTTCTTGAAGTACTTGGGGACTTTACATCGTAGTAAGGAGAAGTTAAAGATGTGTGCAAATACTCCCGTCAGCTGGCCTGCACATGATCTGTATGCACAGCTGGGGTCTTCACCTGGGCCAGTCACTTTCCATGAGTTCGCTGCCAAGAAGGCTGATATAATGCCTGTGGCAATGACTGTGTGTACAGGTGCATCTAAGGTTGTTAGGATAAGTAACACTGTTACACTGACCTTCCGTTCAAAGCGAGCACAGAATGCTTTGAGCTCATTGGGTAGGGATGTGCAGTGGCCTGTGGTTCTGCTTGACTTTGCTTTGTAACCTGTTACATCGTATAAGCCTTGCCATAAATGACAGGTTTCCGTGTGTTTGGTCTGGGTCTCGAGCTATTGCCTCTTGGTGTCATTATGGCCTTGCAAAGGTTGTACCTGGATTTCCTGTATAGATCAGTGTTGCCTGATTTGTACACCTCAGAACTGAATTTCAATAGGGAGTGGATCTTCCAGTTCATCCATGGTTCCCAGCTGGGGAGCATTCAGATTAACTTCTTTGACACAGTCTTCTGCACACTTCTTATGAAGTCTGTAATGGTCGTGGCATACTTGTTCAGGTTGGCCACTGAGTTCTTGAATATCGGACAGTGCACCAATTCTAACAGTCCTGTAGGAGCCCTTCTGTTGCTTCAGACCAACACTGCACTATTTTCTGTACTGGGTCCTCATTGCTTCAATTTCTATTTATAAGCTGGGAGGAGGAGCACAGCATTTTGATCTGATTTTCCAAAATACAGACAGATGATAGAGCAGTATGCATCTTTGATATTGTATAGCAATGGTCAAGGGTGTTCAGACCTCTGGTGGAACTGATGATATTTTAGTAGCAGTTTCTTGAGGTTGGCCTGATTGAAGTCACCGACTAAACAGCAGAGTGGCACACACCCACACATGCTCTGTGAGAGTAAATTTCTGTAAAATTTCTCCTACCCAGTAGTTATAATTTTGGATGAAGAGCATTAGAAACACCAAAACAAAATATGTAAACATTATCACAACATTTTCCCAAAGTTTCTTTAGTTCTATGCTGAAACTGTAGTAAAGTAGTGGCAGAACGACTTTTACCCAAATGATGTAAACACAGTATTCAGTTAAATTAGAGATAGTATGAACTGCAGATGCTGGAGAATCTGAGATAACAAGGTGTAGAGCTGGATGAACACAGCAGGCCAAGCAGCATCATTAATTGAGTGT
This sequence comes from Rhincodon typus, assembly GCF_021869965.1. Lineage (NCBI taxonomy): Eukaryota > Metazoa > Chordata > Chondrichthyes > Orectolobiformes > Rhincodontidae > Rhincodon > Rhincodon typus. The sequence goes on from NC_063334.1 coordinate 68,969,355, forward strand.
CTGCATTTGTCGGATAAGGAAGACCTTTTTTTTATTGAGTGCAAGCCTAATTTAGTTTGGACTTGGTATGACCTTAAAATCTGCAGTTTAAATTCCAGAGTTATTAATCTTAAACAGGGTTTTAATCAAGGTTTGCACTGAAAGAGTAGTTCACTTAAGAATGAGCTGAAACTAGATTCTCACTAAATGTCTAAGATAGACCCTTTGTGTTGGGAGTATAAATAAATAGCCTATATAGTGCAAATTTTAATGCCGTAGCAGAGTTTAGCGCCTCAAGGAGTTAAGTAGAGGAAGGAAAGCAATGTTTAATTGTTTTTGCTGACTCAAAGCATCTGATTGGTGAGTAAGATTGGGGGTATTTCTAACCTTTAAATTAAAAGTAAGGTCTTTAATTTGTGTTATGTCTTAGCCTTTTTTTGCTCTCTTTTTCTCTTCAAAATAGTTTGTAAAGTGGAAGGATGATATCAGTGTACAAAAAACTTAATTATAATAAAGTGCAAAAAACAGGAGGTCCTGCAATTGTAAAGAGCAGTGATAGGTTGGTAATTTACTAATACATTGAACAAAATACAATAGAGATGGCAGGTCGGGTGATATTTTGCTGCTGTGGCTGACAGCAGTTGGACACCAAGATAATCCAGAGTGAACGCATCTGGCAAGTGCTCAGAGCTTGAGCAACATTGAATCCAAGTTAAAGAGCTGGAGTCCAAACTGCAGATATTGCACCATGTCAAGGAAGGGGAAAGTTACGTGGATACTTGGCTCCAGGAGTTGGTCACACTTGTCTGATTATGTAATTTAAATTTGGTCTGTGATCAGGGACAAGAGAGTGCGACTGCAGGTGAGGCAGGTATGTGGACCCAATGGGTAGTTTTTGAGGAGAGCAGAGCCTGCAATTGTCCAACAGTTATGCCATTCTTGCAAGTTGTGGGGATGAGAGCTTGGACTGCAGGCAGGATGGGCAAACATCAAGTAGAGGCAGGAAATAGACAAATAACTTTGGTAGGTAACAGGATAATTAGGGGGATATTCACTGTTTGCTGCAGGCATGAGCAGGAATCCCAAAGGCTGTGTTATCTTCCCATTGCCAGTCTTAAGGACATCTCCTCAAGGCTGGAGAGGAATGTGAAATGGGCAAGAAGGGATACAGATGATGTTGTTCACGTTAGTACAACAACACTGAAATAACATTGATGGGCTTAGAAAGGAGGTTCTGCTGTAAGAGTTTGAACAGTTAGAAGCTAAATTAGAAACTACAGCCTCCAAAGTAATAATCTCAGGATTACTACTTGAGCCATGAACAAACTGGTACAGGGTAAATAAAGTCAAGGAGTTAAATACATGGCTCAAAGATTGGTGTGGGAGGAATGAGTTTCAGTTTGGGGGACACGAGCACCAATATTGGGGTAGAAGGGAGCTGTTCCAGTGGGAAACTGGTGTAAATCAGGACTTGAAAGTGAAGGAAGAACTCAAAGAAAATTATAATTACCAGAGAAGTAGTATTGAGTAAATTGCTGGAATTTGTGTTGACAAGCCCCCAGGTCTTGATGGATTTCATCCTAGTGTCATAAAAGAAGTAACTAGAGAGATAGTTGATGCAGTTATTTTAGTTTTCCTGAACTCATTAGGTTCAGGGAAAGTTCCTTTAGATTGGAAAATAACTAACTTCTTTATTCAAAAAGAGAGGCGTACAGAAAGCAGGAAACTATAGGCAGGTTAGCTTAATATCTATTCCAGAGAAAATGTTAGAAACTGCTTTAAAGATGTTATTACAGGGCACTTGGATAAGATGAAGGTAATCAGGCAGAGCCAACATGGATTTGTCAAAGGGAAATCATGCTTAAATCAGTTTATTGGAATTCTTTAAAGAAACAACTTGTGATGTAGATAAAAGAAAACCAGAGGATGTATTGTATTTAGATTTCCAGAAGGTATTTGATAATGTGCCATATCAAAAGTTATTGCAGGAAATAAAAGCTCATGTTATAGGGGTTAACATATTGACATGGATAGAAGAATGGCCGGCTAGGAGGAAGCCTGGCAGAATATCGTGAGTGTTGTGCCGCAGGGGTTGGTGCTGGGGTCTCAACTCTTCATAATTTATGTAAATGACTTTTATGAAGGGAAAAAGGGTATGTAGCTAATTTGCTGATGACATAAGGATAGTAAGGAAAGTAGGTTGTGAAGAGTTATAGCTCCTTATAGCATAAAATGATATAGATAGGTTAAGCAAGTGGACAAAGATTTGGCAAATGGACTTCAATGTGGCAAAGTGTGAAATTGTCTATTTTGGCAGAAAGTGTGAAAAACAGAAGCATAATATCTCAATGGTGAGAAGCTGCAGAGTTCTGAGATGCAGAGCGATCTGGGTGTCCTAGATCATGAATCACAGAAGGTTAGCATGCAGGAACAGCTAGTAATCAGGAAAGCTAATAGAATGTGCGGAGAATTGAATGCAAGAGTAAGGAGGTAATGCTTCAGTTATACAGGGCATTGATGAGACCATTTCTGGAGTACTATGTACAGTACTGGTCACCAATATATGGAAGGATGTTAATACATTGGTTGCAATTCATGGCTAGACTAATACCTTTAATGAGCAGAATGCCTAATAAAGAAAATCTAGACAGGCTAGCCTTGATATATCTGGAGATTAGAAGAGTCAGAGATGATTTAGTTGAAACATGTAAGATCCTGAGAATATTTGAGCGCCTCAGAGCAGCTGCAACAACTGCATTGGAAGACCGATTACTGATTACTGCAGTACTCCAATACACGTAAACGACTTTGAACGTTGACATTTACAGTTGTGATTGGACCAAGCTGAACCTGCATGAGAGTATCTAAGCTTGCAAGATGACAAGCTGGCTGGGGACAAACAGGGAGGGTCCCAGAGGACTGGAAAATGGTAATGTAACACCCCTGTTTAAGGAGTGAGGGAGGCAGAAGACACGAAATTATAGGCAAGTTAGCCTGACTTCAGTCATTGGTAAGATTTTAGAGTACATTATTAGGAATTAGATTGCAGAGAGCTTGGGGAAGTACATAGTAAAATAGAGCTGAGTCAGCACAGTTTCATAAAGGGGAGACCATCCCTGAAAAATCTGTTAGAATTTTTTAAAGGATATAATGAGCAAGTTAGACAAAGGAGAGCCATTGAACGTGATACATTTGGATTTTCAGAAGGCCTTTAAGAAGGTGTCACACAGGAAGGTGCTAAATAAGAGCCAATGTGTTAGGGGCAAGGTACTGGCAGAATAGAGGGTTGGCTGACTGGCAGAATGCAGAGAGAGGAGATAAAGGTATCTTTTTCAGGATGGCAACCAGTGACTGATTGAGTTCATGGGGGTCAGTGTTGGGACCACAACTACTCACATTATGTATTAACAATGTGGATGGAGGAACTGAGGGCAAAGTTTGGAGAACAAAAAGATAGGTGCAGGGGTAGGTAGTGTTGCGGGAGTGGGGAGGCTGCAAAAGGACTTGGATACGCTAGGACAGTGGGCAAATAAGTGGTAGGTTGAATATAATGTTAGGAAGTGTGAAATTATGCATTTTGTAGGCAGATTAAGGGCATAGACTATTTTCTAAATGGGGAAAGTCTTCAGAAAACTGAATCACAAAAGGACTTGGGAGTCCCAGTTCAGGATTCTCTTAAGGTTAACATGCAGGTTCAGTAGGCAGTTCAGAAAGCTAATGCAATGTTAACATTCATTTCAAGATGGTTAGAATATAAGAGCAGTGACGTACTACTGAGGCTGTACAAAGCTCTGGTCATTCTGCATTTGGAACATTGTGAGCTGTTTTGGGCCCTGTAACTAAGGAAGGATGTACTGATTTGGAGGGATTCCAGAGGAGGTTTACAAGAATGATCTTAGGAATGTAGGTCTTGTCATACGAGGGGTGGTTGAGGACTCTAGACATGTACTTGATTGCGTTTAGAAAGATGAGATATTGAAACTTACAGGTTTGGATAGAGTGGAAGTGGAGAAGATGTTTCCACTAGTAGGAGAGACAAGGAACTGAGAGCATAGTCTCAAAGTGAAGGAACAACCCTTTAGGACTGAGATAAGAGGAATATCTTCAGCCAGAGGGTAGTGAATCTGTGAAACTCATTTCTACAGAAGATTGTAGAAGCCAAGTCATAGATAGGTTCTTGATTAGTAAAGGGGTCAACGGTTACAGGGAGAAGGTAGAAGAATGGAGTTGAGAAACAGCTGTTTGAATGACAAAATAGACTCAATGGACTGAATGGCTAATTCTGCTTCAATACCTTATGGTCTTCATATTCTGTCCAGTTGTTTCCAGCTTCCTCCAGGTTCCTTGACATTTTATGCAGACTTTTAGGCAGCACAAAAATTACTTTATATATCCAAGTATAATCATTTGTATTTTGTATCATCTTTATTACAACAAAATGTCACAAACCATTTAACAGGGACATTACAAAATAAAATATGATGTCAAGCCACATAAGCAGACATTATACAGATGACCAATAGCTAGATCAAAGGGGCAGGTTTGAAGGAATGTTTTAAAGGAGGTAAAAAAGGAATGAATTCCAGAACTTAGAGCGAAAACCTGACCCAAGCTGGATAAAGAGCATCTCATTTTCCACTTACAATCTTCACAACTCATCCTGGAGTTGAACAATTTCAGACCATGTATTCTGTTCTCCAATGTGATTACATCTCTCTGCCACAATGCAAACCTCTACCATGCCCCACCCCCACCACCCATGTCATGTTTGCAGCAAAACCGACCTATTTAGTGCTATTAACAATATCAATAATGTTTCTCCTTACCATTAGCATTCCCTTTACCTTTTTCTCTGGGCATCTGTCCCATCTGAAGCACTTGCTCCTCTTCCCCCCTTTCCAACTGCATTAAAATACTTTCAATCCCTTTCAGTTCTGAAGAAGTCATATCGGACTCAAAACTTGGTTTCTTTCTCCACAGATGCTGCCAAACTTGCCGAGTTTCCCCAGCACTTACTGTTTTCATTTCAGATTTCCAGTATCCATTGCACTTTTTCTTATTCTAGAACTTAGGGCCTAGGCAGTTGAAGGGAAGGTTTTCAATGGTGAGTACTCAGAGGCCAGATGACAAAACGAGCAGATGTCTTAGAGCACTGTAATGTTGGAGGAGATTGCAGAGAAAGGGAGGGATGACACCATGGAGGGACTTGAAAACAAGTTGGGAATTTTAAAATAAAGATATTAATCAAAGGCCAGTGTTGTCAGAAGCAAAGGAGCAATTGACAAATGTAATTTGCTACAGGTTAGTACCTGGGCAGCAAAACTCTGGATGAGCTCAAGTTTACAGAGGTTGCAATCTTGGAATTTGGCCAGGAATGTGTTGGAATCGTCAAGTCTGAAAATAACAAAGGTTTAGATGAGAATTTCAGCAACAGAGGAACTGAGGCAAGATGCAGATGGAAAATGTTAGACAGGCAGAAATAATGAGGAGATTAGAATGGCGAGGTAGACCTGTATATCATCAACGTACATGAGCAAACTGGAGTTGCATTTTCAGGTGTCAAGGGACAGCATGTAGATGAGAAATATGAGAGGTTTAAGGATAAACTCCTAGGGTAGAAAGAGAGGAGATATCAAAATGGAGTGCGGAGTTCATGGTCTGAAGTTGTTGAACTCAAAAGTTCAGTACAAAAGGCTCTAAGTGCCTACATAGAAGATGAGGTGCTATCCATCCAGCTTGCACTGGGCTTCACTGAAACACTGCAGTAGGTCAAAGACAGAAATATGAGCACAAGAGCAGAATGGTTTATGGAAGTGGCAAACAGCCGGAAGGCAAGGGTTATGCTTATGAAATGAACGGAGGTGTACTATCAAGCAACCATCCAGACTGCACTTGATCTCCCCAAGCTTAGATCACACCCAATTTTCCAGTTCCTTACCATTTTAATACACCATCCTATTTTAGAACTATGTTGCATCTCTGGCAATTAAATGGTTTGTTCCTGTATGTGATTTTATCATTGAATGGAAAGCAATTATTTAATTCCTCTAACTTTCATAAGTGTTTTAAATGTTTGCATCGAATGACTAAACGTGAATTGTTTAACTCTTTCAAATTCAATAATAGCTTGAGCAGCTGTTTTGCACATTCTGAAAGTGCCTTGGCCAAGCACTCTCAAGATGCTGTTTATCGTTTCTCATTGACTTGAACAGAGATCTTCCGATATCGACCTTGAAACGTTAACTCTGCTTCTCTCTCCACAGATGCTGCCAGACCTGCTGAGTTTTTCTAGTACTTTGAGGTTAATTGAAAATATGTAGAAAGTAGGAGGCAACATAGAATAAAGCTTATGGGCCTCTCCAGTGAACTGGCTTTGTCACAGGTGAGTTCAAATTTCCGCAGGCTGGTTTAACCTATTTGCAACCTTTTCAAAGGCTATGAATGTTAATTTCATTCAAATTTGATACCACCCAGGGATACTTTGAAAAAAAAATCAAAGCTTGGCTTTGGACTAGCGTCATTGTATTACCAACAAGTTCTCCAATACCAAAAATAAGTTCTCCCTATTCAGCTCAAACTGTCATTTTATTGTCCTATTTGAGCTTGCAGTTCTTTCTTAACCTTTCCCCCTGCCACCAGAAGGCTTTTTTTTCCTCCTTTTTCCTGGAATTCTCTCTCCTCTTGTCCCGTATGTAGTGTGGCACAGTGGCTCAACACCAGGGCCCGGGTTTGATTCCACCCTCAGGCGACTCTCTGTGTGGAGTTTGTACATTCTCCCTGTGTCTGCATGAGTTTCCTCCCACTGTCCAATGATGTGCAGATTAGGTGGATTAGCCATAGGAAATGCTGGATTACAGGGATAGGGTAAGAGGGTGGGTCTAGGTGCGATGCTCTTCCAAGGGTTGGCGTAGACTCGATGGGCTGAATAGCCTGCTTCCATGCTGTAGGAATTCTATGATCCTTTTCTCCTTTCTCGTACTCTTTTCTCTCCTGCCTGTTTTCTTTTTTCGTTCCTGGAACTCTAATTCTAATTTCCAATCTTTCAGGTGAAATTTTGATAAAGTGACTCAGTCTATTTCAGGCTTCATGCCTTCTGCCTACAACAGCTTCGGCACTCAAGCCCATGGTTACAAAAATTCACTCAGACCTAAGTGACATTACACATATTTGGAGAACGTCCTTATTAGTTTCATGGGACCTCTTTCTTGCCTGATCAGTTGCACGGATTAAAATTTAAGAGAATGGAAAGACAGCCAGACATGAGGGACATCTGGTCAAATGATGCCTTTATTTTAAAATTCTCACCTTTTGATTTACACTCCCTCGATGGCCTTGAACGTCTGATCTGTATGATGGTTTCTAGATATACAGTCATCCAAGGTATCTGTGCTCCTCAAAATTTGGCCTCCAGCAGTCTAGACTTCAGTTGTGCCACACTCAAAGCCAAGGCTTCCTCTACCCATTCACCTCTTCCCATGGTCTACTGCCTTCCTTTAGAAATTCCTTAAAACCTATCGCTTTGCTCAAGCTTTTGGCCATCTGGCTGAAAATATCCATATGATGTTTGATGTCAAAAGACAGGAGAGAAGGGAGACATCCTTCTTGTAGAGTAATTAAAGTGGAGGCTATCAATGATTTCAAAACCCCATTGGATAGGAACATGAAAGTCATAAATTTGCAGAGTTAACAGGATAGATGGGAGGAATGGACTGACTGGTTTGCTGGAGAGATTGGCATTTATGCAACCAGCTGAATGGCCTCCTTCCATGACCAGATGACCCTTTTAATCTATTTTAGATGTCCCCGATTATAATATTTAAACAATAATTATGCCAAGCATCTGATAAAAATATTTAATCTATTATGCATGTCAAATAGTCTTTCCAACTTCAAGATTTAATTTTAAAAACAAGCCAGTTGTTATTCTTTTACTGAAAACTCTTTTTACTGTATTTTCAAAACTAAAAACTTATCATATAATGAGCTTGTGATGAATTGGACAGTTGATAATTCATTCAGTTCAATCTTGCTGTAAATGTTGGTTTCAATAGAGAATAAAATGACTGAACAATTACTTATGGCGATGTCACTCCGTGTTCAATGGAAATTTATTCTTTGGCTTACTACAAACAAATAATTTGCATAAGAATAGAAGTTGCTCCAGTCACAATAACAGTCATAATAACTATGCTGATCATAAAGTACAATTGATTTATGAAAGTTACTAGCCATTTGAGTATTTTAGAATAAAATAAGCATCTGAGACTTAGTTTAATATATTACATCTCCGCACACTAATTCAAAGTCTGTTGCTTTATCAGTCTAAGTAATTCAAGTGAGCTGATGAAAACTGTATAATACAGATGGAAAGGGATGAAAAGTATTAAAATGCTATTGCATTTTGTCTTAACACTGGTAATGTACATGTCCCATTTAATTTACATTCTGTAATCTTCATCCTAGAACATAATATTTTCAGTTTATTTGCAATCTGTTGTGTTGGTTCTTGTAGTCATAACTTTACAAAAAGGAAACAATGCATTCTGTTTTCTATAATAGTCTAAAAACTAAAACTGCATTAAATTTTGCTAATTTATCTGAACTCTTCAGTTTCATTCCACAGGCTACGAATAATCATCTGCTAGGTACTGGACAACAGGGGTTCAAGATGGACAAATAATTGATAGGAGTACTTATTCTACTTTATGCATATTGTTATAGAAATAGAAAACACTTCTTTAAAAAAAAACTTGTCAAAATATACAATTCTAATAAAAACGAATTTTACATGACATTATTCCTTCATATTTTAGCAAGATTTTCAACTTTTTTTAAAGAAAATGTTACAAATTGCTGATTATATGCTTTTATCATCTAGCATTTTGTTCACACCATCACATATTTTCTGCAGAGAAGCTTTGTAAGATCCAAATGGATTGTACAGCACAGCTAAGAACTCACAATCCGAAAAGTGATTAAAAACATGGTTGATGCGTCCATGTGACTTGGCGGTGAGATGCCGATCAATGATTTGATGAAGCAGGTCTCTGCATTCATTCAGAAGTTTGGACAGAACATGCCGATCGAAAGTAAAGTCAACCTGATGAAAACTCACAATGGTCATTGCTAACTGATGAACTTTCTTCTTGAACTTCTCCACAAGCATCAGCTCATCTTGATTGAATTGGTTATTCCTGTACAAGACCCCTAGTTTTATGATTACCTTAATAAGATCTTTGACAATTTTTTCTGCTTCTTTTTTGTTCTGTGTGTATTCCTTGGTTGCTTTGTATAGCTCATCCAAAACATCACTGCTTGTATCATCTATTAATGCAGTTGCTATTGACTTTGATGCCATCTTGCCAAGTATTTTCTTTTGGGCCTGAACAGCCAGGCTTTTGGAATTGAAGACTTCAGTGGCCACTGAAAACATGAAAAGATAGTTTAAGCAAATGATCCAAAATTGTGGAAATAGCAGAACTAGCTCAAATGTTTTTGTTCTGTTTGAATTATTTCCTCATAATGTGACTTCTTTTTTTTAAGGACACATTTCCATCAAATGTAACATTGCACAATACTTCGGATCATATCGAGATTCGACCAGTGAATTCTGGCACATTATTTGCTCCAAACCTGAAAATGAATATCTGCGTGTCGTTCAACATTATTACTTTGTGTCTTTAATGCTTGTAAAATAATTTTCAAGACCAAATAAAAAAAATTCATGGTTTGTATATCTGGCAAACATTTTTATATAAATTTAAATATTTCTTAATAATTTTGCAGGCTACAACTTATGCATTCAAAATGCCACATTATCAGATATGAAAAAATGTAGAGAAGGTAAAAATAAACATTCTAAAAACTACAAATGTTAACAGAAACATTCTACTCGATGGAAAACTGGGCACTGTGCCTGCAGCATTATCCCCTGTACCTATCAACCATTTCACAAATGTTATCAGTGGTAGGGAGAAAGGGAGAATTGGGTGGCCCACTCATCCTCTCAACTATGGGTCATTGAGATCCTTAAGTGGCAAATTACTGGAGGCGTGGCATGGGAGGGGTGGGGTTGTCACTGCCTAGTGTCCTGCATTGAATAAAGAAGCTTGCCCCATTTTCGCCATCCTGACTTGGAAATACAACATAATTCCTTCAATGTCACTGGATTAAAATCCTGGAACTTCTTCCCTAACAGTATTTTGGGCATATCGACACCAAATGCTTACAGCAATTCAAGAAGGCAACTCACCACCACCACGTCAAGGGAAACTAGAGGTGGGTATTAAATGCTGGCCCAGCCAGCAAGGGCCACAACCCTTCAATTTATGTTTAGAAAAATGCATTGTACTGAGCTCGTCTGAAAATTCTTCAGATTCTCTTGGTCACAATCCTGGAATTTTCTACTTAACTCAATTGTGGTAGCACTATCGCCATAGTCCACACAGCAGTACTAGGAGAAGACGCAAGGAATAGGTAATAAATTCTGCTTTACATTGCAATTCGTGTATAATGAAAAAGAAAATCTGATGCTGACTCAATTTAACAGAAAAAAATATGTTGGAAGCTAAAATCATCTTTACATTGTAATTTCAGTGTCACTCAGAAACTTGTAAATGTGTATGTAAAATGCACAGTCAGCAGAGATCAATTTTATTAAAGGTTGCACTACGTTCAGTAATAAAGCAAAATTGTGCAGTTAATAAAAATCCTTTTAACAATTAACAAACGTAAGTTTCAAAGAAGGTTTTGTACTCCTCAAGGTTAATCTACACTTTAATTTCAGTGACATGTGGCAAAGTACTTGGATACTCACCTGGATGATTACATTTTATTATTCAAAGAGAGTGCCTGAAGAATCACTTTTCTCATGACATGAAAACATAAGAAAGAAGTAACTTATACTGACAAAATCCCACAAGGCCTCAAAGACACCACAAACACTATTAATTATTTTTAAGGTACACTGATAAGGAGTCAAAATTAATTTATCAACTTACTAGGGTATCTAATAATCTTTAAGCATAGCTTGGTATAAGCTAGACAATGTGACAATCAAAATGAATGTTTTTTGATACAAGTCTATAATATTTAGTTTACTATTTTCAGGATTTTCCAGTGATTCCGAACCTCTAAGTAGCATAAGGACAATATCAACTGACTGCAACAGGATCTAAACAAACTGGCTTGCATATTAGGCAGACGTGGCATTTGGCAGTTAAAACAGAGATGTGTAAATTTCTAAGATTGTGGGTGAGATCAGATTTGGGGATAGTCAACACTGATAATGACGAAATTAGCAAAATAAGTTCACCATAAATGTGAGGTAGTACATTTTGAGAGGAAGGTCCCCTTGTAACTCAGAAGGTGAGAGTCGAGGTAGAGGAACAATGGGATCTTGAAGTACAAGTAAACATATCTCTAAGAGATGCAAACTAAGTGCTTGGCTTCATTTCTCGCAAGATAGAATTCAAAAGTAGGCAAGTTCTTGTTTAAACTATGTAGGTTACTGCATAGAGATCTATTGACATATAATTGAAAAGATTCAGGGACACTGGAGAAGGAGCAGAGAAGATTTATCTAGATTTACAAGTACGAGATATGACAGAGTACACATCTGAAAAGGATTGACAGGTTGTTTCTGTTCTCTCGAAAAAACGGGCAGTGACCTAATAGAGATGTTTAAAAGTTACAAAAGGTTTTGAAAGAATGCAGGCAGAGAGAATGTTTCCTCTTGTGAAGATGAGTATAATTAGAGGCTCAGTATAAGATAGTGACCAAGATGTCCAATCCAAAAATCAAACAAAACTTCTTTATCCAAATGATGGTGAGAATGTTGATCGAAGAGAATACTATCGACAATGTTAAAGGGAAGCATGACAAGCCACTTGAGGGAAAATTGAATAGATTGTTATAGTGGTCGATTTAGATGAGGAAAGATAGCAGGAAATCCGAGTGAAGCACAAACACCATAATGGATCAGTGGGCAAAATGCTCAGTTTCCGAGTCACTGCCTGAGATATGAAATTCTATGCAATTTTAACATCAGAACGTTGCTTGTCCAGCAGTCAACATAGGGTGGTCAGACTTGATGAGAGTTACAACAGAGACAACAGATCTTTGGATGACTTATGCAGAGCATGGAAAGTAGAATGTGGGAGAACCAGCCAAGTGGAGATTATCCAGCATTGGAAAATCAGTAGCTCCTTCATCAGAGGTAGGCACTGCCAATGAAAGTCGGGAAACGAGAAGATGCCTCAAGATGGAGGCACACTCTGAACACTCAAAATTAAAAAGTAAGAAATGGACGCAGTTGGTGTTTAGGTCTGTGTATATGTGTGTGTGTCTATGCAAGTGTGTCTGCGTGTGCGGCGAGTCTGCGTGTGCGTGCTTTTTTGTTAAGTTTGATATCATCTTTAACCTTTCTAGTTAACCACGGATGCTAAGTCTGATGTTTAGAATTTCTCCGACTCTTTAGAATGTATCTTTTCTGTGTATACTGAAATATACCTTTAAATGTTTCAGTCACTTGGAGAAAAAAGGGTGTAAACCCATCGACTTTCCTGCTCCTCTGATGCTGCCTGACCTGCTGTGTTCCTCCAGCTCCACACTGTATTGACCATTTAAATGTTTGCAACTTTGGGCTGAATCTCATGACTTTTTTGGTTAAGTGCAGAGTTCTTCACCATGAAGCTGAGCCAGTTTCTTTGTTGTAACCTGCCAAACCTGTTGTATTAATTACCTATCGTGCCCCTATGGCATCTGTTACATCCAATTTCTGCCCCATCTTACCACAAGCCATTCCCAGAACAACTCTCCGCACAGCGAATGTCTTACACCCATGCCATCTTTGGAAGGCTGTTGTGCACCCAAAGAGCACTGGCATTCTGAAACTGCCCTGCTCGGTCAAGGATGGAGTCACAAGATGATGGAAAAGAGGAAGATTCTTCAACACAGACCTGTGGACAGGGGGTGCAAAGGAGAGGAGCCTTTTTCCCAGAAGCCTGACACTGGAGGCCATGACACCAGACCCTGCCAGCCTGGTCTAAGATCATTTTCAGAGTGTTAACCCTTACCTGCTGCTCACAATCAAACTCTCCTGTTCCTGAATGCCAACCAAATTAGAAAACTCCATCCTAAGAGGTGCGATTGCCTCCGGTACAAAGTATCTTAGCCTGTCCCTTATGTGCATCTATAGTTCAGCCAACTCGAACTCTGAGCCATAGCTGCTCAAACTTGATGCACTTACTGCAGATATGTTTGCCCTAATCAAACTGGCATCCAGTACCTCCTACATGCTGCAGCTGCGACACATCACCGACTGTAGCACCATTAATGTGTTTGAATTAGTTAATTTGTTGTATATTTAATTATGTTTTTATATATTTTCTTAACCATGCCATGAGTCACTATACTATTTTGAACTTTAGGAACAGAATGAACCTTCATCACTTGTGAAGAAGTCACCACAAATGTAGTTTCCTTGCCTGTAGCTGAGTAATAACCAACTCCTGGAGAATGAAAATGATAGTATAAGCAAAAGCAAAGAAACACCTTTTTCCCTGACTCCTTCAATTACACTCTGTTATGAGTAGCAGTCAAATTATCTCAGGGAGGGAAGTCAATGGCCTAGTGGTATTTTCGCAAGACTATTAATGTAGAGACCCAGATAATGTTCTGGTTCAATAATGTCCTTCAGGGAAGGACATCTGTCACCCTCACCTGGTCTGGCCTACATGTGATTCCAGGCTCACAACGATTTGTTTGACTCTCAGTTGCCCTCTGAAATGACCGAGCAAGCCACTTAGTTGTACCAATCACTACAAAGTCTCAAAGAATGAAAACCAAAAGAACTGTGGATGCTGTAAATCAGGAACAAAAACAAAGTTC
>NC_063334.1:69003223-69013100 GCF_021869965.1 Rhincodon typus
CAGCTCTACACCGTGTTATCTCAAAGTCAAAGCAGTTTGTCTTCTATTCATTAGGACTGACATGCATGAAACCAAACTTAGAAACAGAATATTAATTTATACATCATGAGAAGAGGACAATGGTTCGTTTCTGGACCATAGTCAACATTGAGATATTACAACTACTGTTAAATGTTAGTCCTCATGAGGAGACCAGGCAGCTAGATTCTGATTATTCAGCACATTTCTTGGGAAATGCAGCAGGAAATGGCAGTCTCCATTCTTCTTTTGCCGAAAAGAACAGTGTCCTATGTGAATATTGTAGTTTCCAGCATGCACACTGATGATTGTATCCAGTGTAAATCTTTACACCATCAGGATTATTTGGTAGTAGCAAATAGCAAAATCACATTAATTTTGGGTAGAGTATTTTGAAGTTGAAGTTGTTTGAGCACAGTCGACACACTGCCTGCTCTGGATATTCAAAGGGATGTGTTCTTTTCAATCTGACTGCTGGTCAGGAAACCAAGAAAAAAATCAAATGTTGATTTTGGCAGGCCACGTGCTGCTGATCTTGCAATGCTGATCCTCCTTCTGACTGCAAATATTAGAGGCATTGCTGGCTGCAGTGTCACTTGTCAGCTGCAGTTTCTATTTCCTTCAATTTGTTTGGCACTTTGTAGCTCTCCACTAAACCCTCCCTCTCTGCAGTTCCAGTTGTTGTGGTGTTGGTTTAAGATGTACAGAAAAATTCACATTGATGACTTTTGTTGGAAGATGAATAGGAAAGGTTTAGAGGGATTTAGGCCAAACGCAGGCAAGTGGGACTAGTTTAGTTTGTGAAATTTTGTCAATTTGGATTGCTGCATGACTCTATGACTCTATCATAGGTAGAAGAATGCAGTGATGAATTGTCCAGATGGATAGGAAGATGGGAAATAGTGGAGCCATTATGGTGAGGAGATGATCTCTGAGGAGAAGTGGAGTCCGATTAAGTGCTCTTAGCATTCTGTCTTTCATCCCTGTTCCCTCTTCTGAGTCCAGCGCATTTTGTTCTCTGACTAAGCTAGCTTCAGCAAATAAAAATTATGCACGCATGAATAAAATGAAACCAATGTAATGTGAAATATTTACGAGTGTAAGTTAATGTTGAAAAATACTTTGCTGCATTTGTAGTCTGAAGTCTGATGTTAATGGCACTGGAGCTGGGCAGGAAAGATGTGGCTATAATGAAAGCTTCCCAGTTTATCAGGGATGCTGTTTTGTAAGTCGCCCAAACTTGCCGTGTTGTCAGCTGACAGCAGGTTTCACCACTTTAAAGCTTCTGCAGCATATATTTCCCGTGTTTGCCATCAGTGCTTTAAATTTTAGTTGTAGTTGTGTGGGAAATGGGGAACAGTAAAGGAGTGGAAGTGGTGGATGCGTCCCAATAAGCCTTTGGGAACAATGTGATGTTCACAAAATCCTCCCCTAATCCCCCCCGCAAGGTTTACAGAACTTGTGCAAAATGAGCCTGAATATGTGATTGACTAACATCATGATGCAGCAATTCCTGGATCCTCCTAGCATGGGGCATTAGATGGCCTGTGCCAGAAGTGACCGGAAGCACCATGCACACTATTTTCGATTTCACTGTTACCATAGTGCTGACAATAATATCATCACAGATCTCCATTTGCAACCAGAGCTTTGTGGCATGTAACCAATTCCTGCTTCAGTTCAATCTTGTTAATTACAAATTTAAATAACTTTCAAGAGTTTCCCAGCTTTCCTATATAATTTCTTTTCCAACACCTTCTAAATCGTACTTCATCAAAGGGTTTTTGGAAATCTAGATATATAACTTTGACAAGACAGCATCCGAATTCCTTAAAAAATTCGTAATTAACTGAGCGGGACTCCCATTTCCTAAAGTTAAACTGGGGATCTCAAATTATCACTAAATAATCATAAGTTATGTACCATATCATGCAAATATCCAACTGTTGCCTTACAGTGATGTCACATTCATGGGCCTGTAATTCCAATTTGTTCCCCTTATTAAACAGCGGGCTGTCATGAGCAATGTTTCAAACATTGGAGCCAAGCCTGATGTCAATTACTTTTTCGAATGTGTGCCAGTGACTTCCTTATGACCTCCTATATTCCTAAATGGAAGATGAAACAGCATTGTGAACTTTAGGTAGTTGCTTGTGAAGACAATTTCTTTACTTATTTTGTTTGAAATACTCCTAACTGCACACCCATCTGGAACAACCTAGCGCAGCTTCAAAGTTGAAAATATTTCAATCTACATATTCAGATAAGCTTTCATGCCTAGAGGTCACATCCAACTTGCCTCAACCAGTCATTCAGTCAGGCCAAATGTAATCTTTTAAATTGTTTTCTGACTCCTAATACAATGGGGAGGAAACTTTGCCATCATATTTTTCCAATACCTTATCTGTTTTCCCAATGCTTGCTAAGATAATCCTTAACTGTTCTTTATAATTGTCCTGCTCTCTTGACTGCCAACTTCATTTCTTTTAATGTATGTGGGGGGAAGGAGGTGTGGTGCTCTGAAGTAATTTCTTAATATGCTCCTTACCTATTATTAGATTTCATTTTACCATGAATTCTCATTTTAAGCCATATTTTCCAGTTCAGTAACACAGATTTAAATGTCCTACATTTTTACTTTTTAAGCAAATTGTCAGCTTGTAACAGATGCCAAAGACTAATTTTGAGCCAAAAGTCTGACTGAATTCAGCCATTTGACTATGCTAACTTGTATATGTCAATATTGAGTATAAATTAAGGTACATTTCTAAGATTTTACCCCTTGTTACCATTTATAATCCTTTGTAACTTTTCAATTATCCTGACTGTAGAAAGTTACTGGAGGTTTTTGCTGACCACAGGCAGGCAGAAAATAACATCTCCTTACACGGATATGTTGTAGTAGTTGATGCGACACTTGCCATGTCATCTGGGGAAGACTGACCAAAATATAGGCAGAAGGCATATCCACTCCGTGGATGGAGTGGAAAGAGAGCTCAACTTAAAAGGCTTCACCAACAAAGGATATTCTGGAACTGGAATATACTGCAACGAGCCTGAAGCAGTATCTGAGAAGATCAGAATGTAAGAACAGAAGTAAGCCATTTGGTCCTATTCCACCATTCGGTGAGATCATGACTGATATGTGGTATAATTCCTTATACCTGCCATAGCTCTTTATTACTTCTGCTTAATAAACATTTTTCTATCTCATATTTAAAATTAACAACTGATCCAGCATCCACAGCCATTTGTTGAATAGAGTTCCTTAACATCTACCACCCTTTGCGTATAGAAATGCTTCATAACGTGTCTCCTGAATGGTCTGGTTCTAATTCTCAGACTGTGTCCCCTAGTTTGAAAATCCCCAACTGGTGGAATTAGTTTGTCTTTATCAGCCCTATCTTTTCCTGTTAATATCTCAAAGATTTCAATCATATCACCCCTTAACATTTGAAGTTCTAGACAAAACAGGCCTAATGTATATAATCTGTCCTCATAACCTAACCTTTGAAGTTCAGATACCATTTCTGTAAACCTATCTTGTTCTCCCCACCTACCCCCCACCAAGCCCAATATATTTTTTGTTCTGGAGTATGCTTTACAAAGGGGTTAATGATCGATATTTGCTCCCTCTTTCATGATAACCTGGAACCTCGAAACAGGGTGAGGAACACTTTCTTATTGCCTGTGAAAATCAACACAATATGTAACTTCAGTACCACAGGCCTCTTCCAGGCAGTAACGGACTACATCAGTGTGACTCAGATCATTGTGTATATAGGCATCAAGGAGGTGATAATCCACTATGTAACAGTGTAAGTGACAAATGTTTCATGCAAGATTTTCTGAACATACAGACTGACAATCGGGAAAGCTTGTCTCACGGATACTTGGAGTTCATCACAGAAAGCATTTTAGTAAACATGACATCCAGTAATGCTGCCCTAACCAGACTCTTCTGTGTGTGAGTTCATCTTGTGAGGTTGTCTTCCTGCCTGCTAGGAGCCAGTGAGGAATTTGCTGGAAACCTGTGCCATTCTAATGGTATATCCAGAGCACTAGACATACATACATGTCATTCCTCCGTATCTGTGAGGGTTCTGTTCCTCAGAACACCTGCGAACGATGAAATGTGCGAGTGCAGAGCTTGTTAAAAATAGGTTAAATATCAGTGATACATGATTTTTGCCCCTGGATGTTGATTTTTGTTGATATTTGTATCTTGTCACAGGCAAATTTGCAGTTTGTGATTTCGTGGATACAGAGGATTTACTGTAACTGATTTCAGGAAATTATGCATGTGTGCTTCAGAGTGGGAATTTCCGGGTGCCTACTCTCTGAACCTTACAGAAACAGTGTGAATTCATTTTTTTTAAGTTATGTTTTTCTCTATAAAATCCATGAAATGGGCAATTTGTGCTCATATTTGCTTTGATCACAACTGACAGTTGGGATCACATAGAATGGTGGTGGTTATGATCTGGAGTGAGTTATTGCACAATCGTTAGTTTCTCTTCAGCAGAAATGTGTTTTAATTTTCACCATCTCTCTGGAATGGTTCCTGCTGTATGGAATTTAATGTTTGTATACTGATTGATGTCTCTGGACCCATGAACAATATCGACCACCACTTTTATTGTGAATTTCTCATTCAAATAGATGTTCCTTTCAGAATTTGTATTTAAAAGTTTCTCTCCTTTCTGCTCCTGCACCGTAAGTTGCTTTGTTGAGGGAATAAATGTAAAATTGCTCTGTTTGAAGAGTTAGACAGCTTTCAAAGACTATGCAATTCGATTTGCTTTGAATACAAACATGGGGATATCTCTGAAATGAAAAAGTGAAGTAGTCATTGCTGCTTCTTAGAGATCAAGCATTGAATATTTGATGTATTCTCCCTACAATGTACGGCATATGCCTTCAAATGAATTAACTTCTGAAAACAGTTAGAATGTACGTGCCTTCATTTCTCTCAGCTGTCTGCAGCCATGTTTACTGCTTATATTACACCAAGGAATAATGTCAGAAAACAAAACAATGTTCATATGATCAAAATTGGAATTGACAGGTTCTAAATCCCCAATATCCTTGCTCTTATGTGTTGTAATGATTCTGCCAGAAAAGTTTGGTTCAAGTTCGTCATTAGAGGATTGAGGTATGAAATGGTCTAACTTAAGAGATTTTGAAGCTCAATTCTAACAAATTCCAGACCATGGTTATGAGAATGGCATATAAGTAAATGTAAAATATTTTTGAAACTTTATCTGTTATTTCACAGAGCAACTAAATGAACAGTTCTCTCAAATTAATAGGTCTGTATGGCACTATGTGCTATTAATAATGAATGAACTAGAATAATACCTTTGTAAATAAACCAAATATTCTAACATATTCACTACTAGTAACACAAAGCATGTTTTCAGTCAAAGTATGGCATTGCACACCAGCATTATAACGCTTGTTATTTAATTTGGTAGGGGCTCTTGAGTTATGTGGCATAATTTTAATAGAACCTGCTTGGCAGGAAACTGAACAGATCAGCTACCTTTTGTACACATCACACTCAACGGAAAGTAAAGCCAGACAGGGTAGAACAGGGGAGAACAGGGGTATCAAGTCTGATCGTGCTGCTTGGTACATTAAAATCACCCCATTGTTAGAAAATAGGAAGAAAGAAACCTGTTTCAATGCTTAGACTGGGAGAATGGCGATCATTAGTGAACAAAACTGATTGGAATTCAGTATTTGAGTTCCTGCAGACTCCGGGTAGGAATGCTGTTGTATTTCCAAGTGGTTTTGGCAGGGTGATATTAGGTGTGGTGTAAGTTAGCTACAGAAGAATGTGATCAATTTCCTTGCAAATTGTAAATGCTTGTTCTGCAATAATAAAACTACTAAAATAAGACACTCCTTGCTGTGTTCTCTGGCTGGCCTCTCTTTAGTCTATAGTTGTTCTTATCACATGATTTGAAGAGATGAGTGCTAACAAATTGACTTAACTCCACCCTAGTGAGTTAGGGAGGGAGGATTGCTGACGAATTATGAAGTAGAAGTTGGCATAACTAACTGAGAAATCATTGTTTTTGAACACTTCCTTAAAGAAGGCAGTCGAAAAGGGGCAGGAAGTTCCTGATTTGAGTTTTCATGTGCTGTTTTGCCTCTTTCGAGTGCGCACAACTTATGAAGGTCTAAAGGCTAACTTCTCCAGCCTGAAATTGTGTGTGACAACTCTTCATTTAATTTCAATTTTACAATGGAATCAGCAACTGATGAGTTGAATGAAGGTACACTGTTTCTTTTAGCTAGAGGTTGCAGATGATGCAAATGTATTAACATACAAAATGTGAAGTATTTTTGAGAGTCTGAAATTCTGCAGTTGGTACTTGAGTCTTTAGTTTTAGAAAGATCTCTGAGAAAGTATACTGTGGATGAAATAGTCTTCCATAGAACTAGTCGTTTCAGAATTTTTAATATAATTTATTGGCAGGTAAATTTATTGTTTCCTTAGTGGCCGAGCAGAGATGCACTGAACTTAACTTTGGTAGCAATTAGATGTGGCGGCAATGTTTCAAACAAAGGTTCTTTCCTTCAGTGAATTTCTTTAATTTCAGAAATGTTTGTGTGGAACTAGTGCTTGAAAATAAAAATAGAATAAAAACCTTTGAAGCAGGATGTCTCTTAGAATCTGACTATTTACTAAATGGAAGTGGTATAAATGTTTTAAAAAGCGAATTCATTTTACTTGGGGGAGCTGTGCACAGCAGCAAGACAATCCTTTTGTATGGAAACATTAACATTTTTGGAAATACCCAGTTACAAATCACTATTTTCTAGGCTTTTAGGTGATCTTGTGGCTTTTAAATTACACAGGAGTGTGCACAAAATTGCTATAGGTCCACACGGCTCTTTACTTTGGGTTGGAAAATGGCAAAATTGTGTCTCAGAGCTTTGAAGTGAAATTCCAATATGAAGAGCAAATCAACATCAATTTATTGCTCTTTGCTGGATAAGTCACATTAACAATCTTTTGAATGTCAGTGGATACAGTGTTACTGCTGCTGTACTTCAGTAACATACGTTGAATATTACTGCTAAATTCTGATGGAAAGATACCAATCTGGTAGTTCAATTAATCGGCTTTCAATTTCCACATATAAAGAATTGATTGTCCCGTCAGCCCTTCTAAACTAAATAAGTAAAACATGAATTGAAGGCTGTTGGTGTGAGTGTGGAGATCATTTTACTCTCCAGCTCCCTGCTGTCAATGCTGAGAAACGTTGTTAAGAACTGTGTAGATTACAAAGAACAACTGTGTAAAGTTAAACTTTGGAATTTATGCTGCACTTGACTATTAAAAGTTAGACAGTTATTTTAAAGTTGTTTTCTGTATGTGCTGAGATTTCTTTGGCTAATATTTTGCAAGTTCAAATTCTACAGTTTTAAACGTTTAGCAAAAACACTAAATTTGTCATGTGCAAGGCTGAAATACATTACCTGAGAAATAACACCATTTGTGAAGGGGTTATTGGATTGTGGCTTTTTCCACCGATGCCAACTGCCCCGCAGTCAATTGGCTCAAGGTATGATGTCTACCCTCACTTTTATCTGTACCCAGCAGCCCCAGAACCCACAGCGCAGGTAGGAGCAGGGTCTAGCAGCAGGGACAAGAGTGGAAATAGTGTGGATGTGTGTGCAAGAAAAGATGGAACTCTGTTGTGATGGAAAAGCCAAGTGAGGAAGTATCACAGGGGTGGGAGTGGAGGCACCCAATCTGTAAAGGGGGCCAGCGATGGAGGCAAACCCCCATTTATCGTCCTGGGCAACATAATCAGCCGGACTTTCCTCCCCACTATCCCTAAAACCAACTCTCCTTGAACTCCCTCTGCTGCCAGAAAATTGTAGCCGGATGAGAAGTGGTCAGTAAATGAACAATAATTGGACCCGCCCCAGGTATTACCGAGAAAAGGGTTACAGTTTGTTGAAGCTTATATCTCGTACTCATCAGGGCAGTTTGCAAGAATCCCAGTCAAAGGGGAAAACCATCTTTTTATACTGCATGTGTCACTTTCCAGCATTACTCCATTTCTGCACGACCGAACAACTATTTACAGCTTTCCTGGGGTGAGAGCCAGCTGGCTGTCCTAGGCCTTACTCACTTTTCATAAAATTGTGGACAGGTCAGGTGTGGGTGGGAGAGCAGTAACATGGTGGGAAATTCACCTGGGGAATTGTCATATTCTGGCTGCAAACTTGCTAGCTAGGAAACATTACTGATATCTGGTCAGCGTGGATGTGTTGGACTGAAAGGTCTGGTTCTGTGCTGTACAGCTCTGTGTGACCTACTGTGATATCGCTCATGCCTAATGTCTTCTTTAATCTTCAACTAATTATAAATGACAAAGTTATTTTGTCAATGTATATCTTTAGTGCCAGTTAAGCTACATGAATTTAGTTATTTAAACATCTACTATATTCTAACTAATTACAGGTTTTCTTCTCCATGGCTCTATTCCTCTTTTAGAAGCTGTTTGTCTCCATTAATCCCTGATCGTAATGAAAGAGCAACAACCTGAAATGTTAATTTTATACCCTCTTTTTACTGATGCTAAGCTGAGTGTTTCTATAATTTTCCATTTTTGATTTAGCAACTTCAGTGTCTCCTTTTTCTTTCCAGCTGGCTATTGGGAATAGGAGCAGAAGTAGACCATTTGGCTCCTCAGGACTGTTCCACCATTCAATAAGATCATGACTGATCTATTTGTATTTTGAATTCCACATTTCATCCATCCCCAATAACCCTTGATTCCCTTGACTAACAAGAATCTATTTACCTCTGCCTTAAAAATATTCCATGAGTTTCTGAGGCAGAAACTTCCAAAGTCACTTAACCTTCTGAGAGAAGAAATAGGATCTCTTCATCTCTGCCTTAAACAGGCAGGGACTAATTTTAAAACCATGCCCCTTAGTTCTGGACTGACCCACAACAGAAAATGTCCTTTCCATGTCCACCTTGCATCTTATACACTTCATTCAAGTCATCCATCAATCTGCTAAGCTCCTAGTGGAAATGAGGCCAGTCTGTCAAACTCTTGCCCCACCCCTTCCCCCACCTCAAAAGTTGAAATATACTGGGGGTATGCATTTAATGTGAGAGGGGAAAAGGAGGTGTGAGGGGCAAATCTTTAAACACAGAGAGGGGTAAGAGTCTGGAACACATTGCCAGGGGTGGTGGTGGTGGAGCCATGTACAATAGGGGCGTTTAAGGGAATTTTAGATAAGCACATGAATATACCATGAATGGAAGGATATGGACCAAGGCAGGCAGAAGAGATTATTTTAATTTGGTGTCACACTCAGCACAACATTGTGGGCTAAACGGCCCATTCTTGTGCTGCACAGTTCTATGTTCTAACCTATCCTCATAAGACAAGTGACTCATTCCAGGTATCAAACTAGTAAACGTTATCGTAACTGCCTCCATTAGCTACTGTGTCAGCATCCTTGCATGTTCCACATGCACTAGGAGAAAGCATCAAGGACAGCAGAGGTGGTTTAGCTCAATATCCATCATCAAAAACAGTTTGTTACTATGACCGTAGATTGAGTTGGCAAGTTCTGAAGGATGAAGCTACCAGATTGGGCTCATGGCATAGAACATAGAACATTACAGCGCAGTACAGGCCCTTTGGCCCTCGATGTTGCGCCGACCTGTGAAACCAATCTGAAGCCCATCTAACCTAAACTATTCCATTATTATCCATATGTTTATCCAATGACCATTTAAATGCCCTTAAAGTTGGCGAGTCTACTACTTTTGCAGGCAGGGCATTCCACGCCCTTACTACTCTCTGAGTAAAGA
>NC_063334.1:69013110-69028153 GCF_021869965.1 Rhincodon typus
CAACATGACCTCATGGCTCCGAAACTCAATCCCTCTACCAATAAAACCTAACACACCGTACGCCTTCTTAACAACGCTATCAACCTGGGTGGCAACTTTCAGTGATCTATGCACATGGACACCGAGATCTCTCTGCTCATCCACACTACCAAGAATCTTACCATTAGCCCAGTACTCTGTATTCCTGTTACTCCTTCCAAAGTGAATCACCTCACACTTTTCCGCATTAAACTCCATTTGCCACCTCTCAGCCCAGCTCTGCAGCTTATCTATGTCCCTCTGTAACCTGCAACGTCCTTCCGCACTATCCACAACTCCACTGACTTTGGTGTCATCCGCAAATTTACTAACCCATCCTTCTACGCCTTCATCCAGGTCATTTATAAAAATGACAAACAGCAGTGGCCCCAAAACAGATCCTTGAGGTACACCACTAGTAACTGAACTCCAGGATGAACATTTCCCATCAACCACCACCCTCTGTCTTCTTACAGCTAGCCAATTTCTGATCCAAACTGCTAAATCACCCTCAATCCCATGCCTCCGTATTTTCTGCAATAGCCTACTGTGGGGAACCTTATCAAACGCTTTACTGAAATCCACATACACCACATCAACTGCTTTACCCTCATCCACCTGTTTGGTCACCTTCTCAAAGAACTCAATAAGGTTTGTGAGGCACGACCTACCCTTCACAAAACCTATCCCTCACCAAATTATTCCTTTCTAGATGATTATAAATCCTATCTCTTATAATTCTTTCCAACACTTTACCCACAACCGAAGTAAGGCTCACTGGTCTATAATTACCAGGGTTGTCTCTACTCCCCTTCTTGAACAAGGGGACAACATTTGCTAGTCTCCAGTCTTCTGGCACTATTCCTGAAGACAATGACGACATAAAGATCAAAGCCAAAGGCTCTGCAATCTCCTCTCTAGCTTCCCAGAGAATCCTAGGATAAATCCCATCCAGCCCA
This sequence comes from Rhincodon typus, assembly GCF_021869965.1. Taxonomy (NCBI): domain Eukaryota; kingdom Metazoa; phylum Chordata; class Chondrichthyes; order Orectolobiformes; family Rhincodontidae; genus Rhincodon; species Rhincodon typus. Next base: position 69,014,088 of record NC_063334.1, read on the forward strand.
GGGGACTTATCTATTTTCACACCTTCCAGAATTGCTAACACCTCCTCCTTATGAACCTCAATCCCGTCTAGTCTAATAGACTGTATCTCAGTATTCTCCTCGACTACATTGCCTTTTTCCTGTGTGAATACTGACGAAAAATATTCATTTAGCGCCTTTCCTATCTCTTCAGACTCCACACACAATTTCCCACTACTGTCCTTGACCGGCCCCAATCTCACTGTAGTCATTCTTTTATTCCTGACATACCTATAGAAAGCTTTAGGGTTTTCCTTGATCCTATCTGCTAAAGACTTCTCATGTCCCCTCCTGGCTCTTCTTAGCTCTCTCTTTAGGGCCTTCCTGGCTAACTTGTAACTCTCAAGCGCCCTAACGGAGCCTTCACGCCTCATCTCTACATAAGCCTCCTTCTTCCTCTTGACAAGAGATTCAACTTGTTTAGTAAACCACGGTTCCCTCACTCGACCACTTCTTCCCTGCCTGACAGGTACATACTTCTCAAGGACACGCAGTAGCTGTTCCTTGAACAAGCTCCACATTTCAATTGTGCCCAGCCCCTGCCGTTTCCTTCTTCATCCTATGCATCCTAAATCTTGCCTAATCGCCTCATAATTGCCTTTCCCCCAGCTATAACTCTTGCCCTGCGGTATATACCTATCCCTTTCCATCGCTAAAGTAAACGTAACCGAATTGTGGTCACTATCACCAAAGTGCTCACCTACCTCCAAATCTAACAGCTGGCCTGGTTCATTACCCAGTACCAAATCCAATGTGGCCTCGCCTCTTGTTAACCTATCTACATACTGTGTCAGGAAACCCTCCTGCACACATTGGACAAAAACTGACCCATCTAAAGTACTTGAACTATAGCGTTTCCAGTCAATATTTGGAAAGTTAAAGTCCCCCATAACAACTACGCTGTTACTTTCGCTCCTATCCAGAATCATCTTTGCAATCTTTTCCTCTACATCTCTGGAACTTTTCGGAGGCCGATAGAAAACTCCCAACAGGGTGACCTGTCCTTTCCTGGTTCTAACCTCAGCCCATACTACCTCAGTAGACAAGTCCTCATCAAACGTCCTTTCTGCCACCGTAATACTGTCCTTGACTAACAATGCCACACCTCCCCCTCTTTTAGCACCTTCCCTGATCTTACTGAAACATCTAAACCGCGGAACCTGCAACAACCATTCCTGTCCCCGCTCTATCCATGTCTCCGAAATGGCCACAACATCGAAGTCCCAGGTACCAACCCATGCTGCAAGTTCACCCACCTTATTCTGGATGCTCCTGGCATTGAAGTAGACACACTTCAAACCACCTTCCTGCCTGCCGGTACACTCTTGCGACCTTGAAACTTTATTTATGACCTCACTACTCTCAACCTCCTGTACACTGGAGCTACAATTCAGGTTCCCATCCCTCTGCTGAATTAGTTTAAACCCTCCCGAAGAGCATTAGCAAATTTCCCCCCCCAGGATATTGGTACCCCTCTGGTTCAGGTGTGGACCATCCCGTTTGTAGAGGTCCCACCTACCCTAGAATGAGCCCCAATTATCCAGGTATGTGAATCCCTCCCTCCTGCACTATCTCTGTAGCCACTTGTTCAACTGCTCTCTCTCCCTAATCCTCGCCTCGCTAGCAGGTGGCACGGGTAACAAACCAGAGATAACAACTCTGTTTGTTCTAGCTCTAAGCTTCCACCCTAGCTCCTTGAATTTCTGCCTTACATCCCCATCCCTTTTCCTACCTACGTCGTTGGTGCCTATGTGGACCACGACTTGGGGCTGCTCCCCCTCCCCCTTAAGGATCCCAAAAACACGATCCGAGACATCACGGACCCTGGCACCTGGGAGGCGAGTCTCTCTCGTTCCCACAGAATCTCCTATCTGTCCCCCTAACTATGGAGTCCCCAATGACTAATGCTCTCCTCCTCTCCCCCCTTCCCTTCTGATCAACAGGGACAGACTCTGTGCCAGAGACCATGGCTTACCCCTGGTAAGTCATTCCCCCCCAGCAGTATCCAAAACGGTATACTTGTTTTTGAGGGGAACAGCCACAGGGGATCCCTGCACTGTCTGCCTGTTCACTTTCCGTCCCCTGACTGTAAGCCATCTACTTTTTTCCTGTACCTGAGGTGTGACTACCTACCTGTAACTCCTCCTAATGTGGATAAATGCAAGGTGATGCATAATGGAAGATGAAATTCAGTTGCAAATTATACAATAAACGGCCGAACCCTTAGGAACATCAACATACAGGGGGATCTGGGCGTACATGTCCGCAGAACCCTGAACATGGTAACACTGGTGAATAAGGTGGTCAAGAAGGCAAACACCACTTGCAACACTTGCCTTCATCGGCCAGGGCATCAAATATGAAAGTTGGCAGTTATGTTACAGCTGTACAAAACTTTAGTCAGGCCACATTTGGAATATTGTGTGCAGTTCTGGTCGCAACACTACCGAAAGACGTGGATGCTTTGGAGAAGGTGCAGAGAAGGTTAACCAGGATGTTGCCTAGTCTGGAGAGTTTTATTATGAGGAGAGGTTGGATAAACTCGGTTTGTTTTCACTGGAAAGATGGAGGCTGAGGGCCGACCTGTAACGGGTCTACAAAATGATGAGAAGCATAGATAAGGTGGATAGTCAAAGGCTTTCTCCCAGGGTGGAAAGTTCAATTATAAGAGGGCGCAAGTTCAAGGTGAAGGGAGGAAAGTTTAGGGGAGAAGTGCAGGGAAAATTTTTTACACAAAGGGTGATAGGTGTCTGGAATTCACTGCCAATGGAGGCGGTGGAAGCAGGCACGTTAGCAACGTTCAACATGCATTTTGATAGACACATAAATGAGAGGCGAACAGAGGAATAGAAACTGCACGTGGGCAATAAGTACCGGGTCTAAATAAGGATAAGAATTGGCACAGCTTGGTGGGCCGAAGGGCCTGTTCCTGTGCTGTATTGTATAACTGTGTTGTACTGTATTGTAAGAAGGTGATTGATGCCCTATTTCTTAAACCACCAGTAATAGCTTGATACAACTAATCTCCTTGCCAGATAATTTGAGAGATCCATTCAGAGTAATTTTCAGATATGGAGTCATATCCAAAGCATTCAGAGTACAATCTAATAATGAACTATTCAGTTTTTAGAACAATCTGATAGTTTTATGGTCACTCTTACTGATACTAGTTTTATACTTCCTAGATTATATTTCCAAGATACTGAATTTGAACTGTCAAATTGGCATAGTGGGATTTTAACTCAGCAACACAAAAACAGCAATAGGCTACTCAGCCCTTGGGTAAATTCTATCATTTAATGGGCTGGATGGCTGAGGGTAGGCTCCCCACACCCCGTGTAATTGTCCAGCGTGAGTCCGCCTCTATTCGACCAGCTTGTCCAGTTCAATTTTTTTGGATGATAGCCTGTTAATCAGTATGAAATGGGAACTCCATCCATGAGGAAGTCCCACCCCATTGGACTATTAGTCAGTTGCAAGCTGTCAGTTCTGCCCCACGTTAGGTTTGGTGGCCACTGCTGGCACTGCAGGAGGCCAGAGAGGTTGAAGAATATCAACAATCCCAAACCAAGGTCAACCAAGAGGTTGACTGCAACCATGTCAGCAAGACCAGTCATATGGATGGAATACACATTGGAAAGACAAGAGGTGGGGAGGAGTAACTGTGGAAGGTTGATCCTATTGGCATGGGAGAGAGACTAGCCCTTAACTCCCACCCACTCCTCCGTCTTTTTCACTGCCTGGCAGCCCACAAGATAAACAAGGTTGGACTACATGTTGGGCAGAGGTCTCTCTCTTGTCACCTTTTAATTCACAAGCAAAGGCAGGACGAGGCCCTTCATCTGGCATTCATTGCCTGCTTAAAGGCCATGGGCTGGTGGATCACCAACACCACTTGTGCCACCTGTAAAACCGTGGTACAGGCAGGCTGACAGACCAGTGGCATGCACACGGCCACCTGCATGATGCCCTCTAAGTTACAGGTCCATCATCTGTTATCCCACCGGAAAGTGGTTTATAAATTCCTTGAGATCATGGATGATTAAAGTTATAATTCCAACCGCCTGCCTGAGCTTCACATCTCCTAATACTAACGGCCAACAAAAATCTCATAACAATCAGGGATTTATAATTACTTACTGAACACAAATCCATGCTTTTCTTCAAGAGTTAAGAGTCCCACACATCTCCCACCCTTTGTACGGAGACGTGTTTATAAATTTCAGTCTTGGAGAGTCATCTCTGTTTGAAGTTTATATTTCCTTGGTTGTGGAATTCTCATTCAGTGGAAAAATGTCCTCTCTATCTATTCCATCAACTCCTTCCAAATTTCTAATCTGTCACTGTTTTAAGATTATTAGTCCACACTTCTATACCAAAGAAACATCACCAGTGCACGGCAATCCTCTGCCTTCCCTGATTTGTGAGGTAAAAAACAATATTTTAATAATGATATGTATACCAACACAAAGACGTCATGTATAGGACAAAGCTGTGTTTTATTTGTGTGTAAAAGGAAGTTTAAATCTCTACAAGAGGATGCTGATTAAAGTAAAATCTGAAAAGAATTTTTGGAATTGTAGCAACTACAGAATGGAAAGTTTGATGAGTCCTGGAAAGAGTGTGCATCCAGCTGGTGTGCTATTAAAAGGGAAGCATGTAATTATTCCCGGAGCTGTTTTTGTTCTTAAACTTTTCTCTCATCAATTAATTCAACATGTAAGTAACTAATGAAATTATTATTGCTTTTGTGAATTTCAAACCTAACATTCGAGAACATAAGGAATAGGAGGAGGGCTTGAACATACTCTGTGAATCAATAACATCACGGCAGAACTTCATAATGTTTGACTGCCTTGTAAGTTGAGATTGTTTCTAGTTTTGAACGTATGCAATAAACTCAACCTCCACAGCTCTCTGAAGTAAACAAAAAATTCCATTTCCAAGGGTTCACCATCCACTGGGAAGTACTTTCCTTCTGGGGTCAGGAAACAGATGGCAGCATCGTTTCAGGGAGCAGGTGGAGAGGAGGTGGTGGACACTTGCAGTCTACTGTTATTTCAGAGGAGGGCTGCAAATTGGCTGGAGGCTAGCTGGCCAATCAGAGGCTGCTGGTATGGGAACAAAAGCAGAATCGTAGTAGTCGTAGGGCCTGCATCTGAATACATTACAGCAATGTTACTGTGGCTGCTGTTTGCAAGAGAAGATGAAGCACTGGGGATTGAGGAAGATAGGCAAAGGCCTCATCCCCTCAACATGCCTGGTGGCTCAGTGGTTAGCGACCCAGGTTCAAATCCACCCTCGGGCGATTGTCTGTGTAGAGTTTGCACATTCCCCCCGTGTCTGCATGGGTTTCCTCTGGGTGCTCCAGTTTCCTCCCACAGTCCAAAGATGTGGGGGATAGGTGGCTATGCTAAAAAAATTGCCCGTAGTGTTCAGGGATTTGTGTATTGGGTAAGTTGTTGGGGGGTGGGTCTGGGTGGAATGCTTTGAGGGTCGGTGTGGACTTGTTGGGCCGAAGGGCCTGTTTCCACATTGTAGGGATTTTATGATCATCATTAATGCTGATTCTCTCAATCCAACATTGACGTCCTTCTAAGACTGCTGAGGGAGAGGAGAGATGTCCACTTTCTAGAGGATAAAAAGAGTAGGCCACTCTTCCAAATACCCAGAGGGCGGTGGGAATTTGGAACTCACTACCTGTAAGAGTGGAGGCAGAAACCCTCAGAACATTTAAGAAGTACTTTGATGAGCACTTTCAATGCCAAAGTATTCAAGGCTATGGGCAAAGTGCTGGAAAATTTGACCAGTACAGACTCAATGGGTCAAAGGGCCTTTTTTAGTGCTGCAGAACTTGATATGGCTCTGGGACACATTGCTGGGGAGGTGGAGAAGCAGATACCATAGCAACGTTTAAGAGGCATTTAGATAAACACATGAACAGGCATGGAATAGAGTGATACGGACCACGTGCGCCTGATCCTGTACTGTGTTATTCTGCACTTTACATTTCTAAGCTGCTACGACTGCATTGGCTGAGACCATCAACAGCAAAAATGTGGTCCATTAGAACGGAGTCCAGCGCAGGAAAGGGTTCAGTAATCTTCTTCACTCTGGGAAGGTTAGTATAATGCCAGGCCTTCAGAACAGGCCTCTGGGTATTCAACCTCCAGCCGTGACTTCAGGTCAGCAATCTAATGATGCCCACTGCTCCTGACAATGTGAGGAATGTGCACCCAGGGCACTTACTGACACCTCAGAATGGCTCATGCCCTAGTTTATATAAACAACTAGCCAACATATCTCTTGCAGGAATAATGGCTAACAATGTGAGAGAGAGAGAGACTGACAAGAGGAGGAGTGCTCCATATCCAGATTATGACTGCCATGGAGATCACAAGTACAGCCTTGCAGTGCTAGTCAGAAAAGGAGAGATTAACATTCCCGGTGAAGAGGGCAAAATGTTTTTGCAATCTGTCAAGGAAGGGGATACCAGGCACTCATCCCCTTCTGACAACGAAAGACAACTGCATAAGGAAGCTTCAGCACCACAGATACTTTTGCAGTCTAAGGTTGGTTCTCATGATATCTTCCTGTTTCTCTCACAGATTCTAATATGGACAGCAGCCGCTGTAGTAATTGCAACAAGGTCAGCAGGTGGACCTCACAGAATATCAGTTCCCTGATAGGGTTGTTAATCTGGTACAAATAGGGAGACCTGGCTGACAGATAAACAGGAATGGTAGACATCCTGTTCACTCTGACAGCTGGCTCAGACGGAGCTGGATCAGTGTCAAGGGTTCTCCATGTGTAAAGAAAGGGGTATTTGATGATGGGATACCAGAGTTATTTCAGTGGCGATCAAAGAAAAGCATGCCCCTGAGGAAATTCCCTTTAACAGTCTTCTTTGAGTTGAGATAAGCATTCCTGGCATCATGCCATTATTTGAGAAGCTTGACTCATTCAATCTTGCCATTCAAGACTAGGCCCAGTATGTGAAAAGAAAGCATTTTGTTTTCTAGGCAAATAACACTGGGGCAGATGAAAAGCAACAAGTAATTCTCCTGACAGTGTATGGACTCGCAACTTTTTCGGTTATTAGAAGCCAAACTTTCCCTGAGGCACCAGATACTAAAACCTTTCAAGGGTTGAAGGATTTAGTTAAGGAATATTACAACCCCAAGACTCCTCTAAATTCTGAGGCACTATCGGTTTTACTCGGCAATTTGAGAACCAGGGAATCCTTATCAAGATTTTTGACGACTGGCAGAAGCATTTGACTTTAGTCTAACGCTTCATGGGAGGCTGAGAGACTGTTTCATATGTGGGATTAATGATGTAACCATGCAAAACTGCCTACTAGCTAAAGCCCAATTGAACTTCAAACAGGTACTAAAACTGGCTTTGCCATTGGAAAGTGAGGCTAGTGGAACATACGAGTTGCAGGGGATTCCAATGTAGACATTCTTGCGAAGCTGACTGAACTTGGGAAGGATATCATTAAGCTGGAGGGAGTTCAGAAGAGATTTACCAGGATGTTGCCGGGTAGGAAGATTTGAGCTATAAAGACAGGCTGCATTTGCTGGGACTTTGTTCTCTGGAGTGTCGGAGATGAGAGGTGACCTTATAGAAGTTTATAAAATTATGAAGGGTATAGATCCGGTTAATAGTAGGTATCTTTTCCCTAGGATGGGGTATTTCAAGACTAGGGGCACATTTTTAAGGTGAGAGAAGAGATATTTTAAAAAGACATGGGGGCATAGTTTTTACACAGAGGGTGGTTTGTGTGTGGAATGAACTTCCTAAGAAAATGGTGGATGCGGGCACAATTACAATGTTTAAAAGACATTTGGATAAGTACATGAATAGGAAAGGTTTGCAGGGATATGGGGCAGGAGCAGGCAGGTGAGGATGATTTAGTTTGGGATCATGTTCAGAAATGGACTGGTTGAACTGAAGAGTCTGTTTCCGTGCTGTATGACTGTATGACTGTATGACCACTTGAGTGAAGGCAATTGCACAGCCTCACTAAGGACATATCCTGGACAGAGGGACTCTAGGTCAGCCCACAGCAAAAGCCCAAAACAAAGTCAAGCCTTGGCGAAACAGTTAACATTTTCTTCAGGATTCGGGCCGGCAAGCCATTTTAGTTGCTGCTGGTATGCAGACTCGAGACAGCAAAAGTGTCCACAAAGATTGAATAAGAGTACTCATAGACTGATATCCAAGAGAGTGCACACCCTGGAAAGTTCAATTACAGCTGGTTTGGAACAATTAAGTTGCTTAGCAACATCCAAATCAGAACCAATAAAATAAATATCTGGTTAAATGGTCACCAGGTTCTAATGGAGGTTGGTACTGGTGCAGCCATTTCAGTGATCATAGAAGCAGTCTTTAACAAAACGTGCTCTGGACTCCAACCCTTACATTTATGCAAGGCCTTGGAAAGACTGAGAACCTATAGTGGGGAACCTTTACAGATTAAGGGTACAACTTCGATTCCAGTCTCATATGAGAAGCAGGTGTTCAGTTACCACTGATTCTAGTAAAAGGCTCGGGCCCAAGCTTGATGGGCGAAATGGGTCAAGAAAAGTTCACCTAGATTGGCTCAATATTTTTCAATTACAAAATGGCTGCCTGAGTGAAGTCATAATAAATACCAGAAAGATTTTTCAGGAAGGTCTTGGGACTATCAAAGGAGCCAAGGCCACACTGCATGTTGACCAGGAAGCAATTCCACGATTCTGCAACACCCATCCAGTGCCATTTGCCTTACAGGAAAAAGCAGAGGCAGAAACCAGGAGGCTGAGAAGCAGAGGAATCATTAAATTGGTAAAGTTTGCAGAATGGGCAGCACCGGTTATACCGATTGTGAAGCCTGATGGGTTGGTTCACCTTTGAGGATTTTAAACAAATGGTAACCCATTTTACACAGCTTGATACTACCTAATCTCTCAGAGGATTCATACACAAAACTGGCAGGTGGGCTGTCATTCATGAAGCTGGACACGAACCATGCGTACTTGCAATTGCTGTTACAGGAGGTATCCCAGAATTATGCTTTAATTAATACCCCCAAGGATTTGTACCAATATATGAGACTGCCATTTGGGGTATCATCAGCCTGTGCAACTTTTCAGCAGACAATGGAGAACATTTTACAAGGTCTTATCTCAGGTAGCTATTTACCTAGATGACAAGTTAATAACAGGAAAGACCAATATGGAGCACTTCGACAACTTGGACATAGTTCTTAAACATTTTTCCCAGACAGATGTATGCCTTAGAAGGGAAAAAATGTGTGTTCCAGACACCCTAAGTGATCTACTTGGGCTGCAGAGTCAACAAGACTGGGTTTGAACCGGTGAAAAAGTTGAGGGCAATCAAAGGTGCCCTGGCTCCCACATCCGTACCAGAGCTTAGTTCTTTCCTTGAGTAGGTGAATTATTATTGAAAGTTCATACATAACCTGGCCTCCAACATGGCACCTTTACATCAACTCGTAAACAAGGGTCAGCCTTGGAAATGGTGGCGTAGCCAAGCCATAGCTTTCAGGGAAGTGAAGAAACAGTTATCATCCCCTAAGGTGTTGGCACTTTAATGATCCCAAGCAAGATTGTATCGTATTGACATGCAATGCCTCCCTGTAAGGCATCAGGGTAGTATTAACTCATAGGTGGCCCAATGGTGAGGAACACCCAACAGCATATGAATCCCTGACTTTGGCTAATGCAGAGAGTACATACACGGAGATAGAGAAGAAAAGTTTGGCACTCATATTTGGAGTCAGGAGGCTACACCAATACCTTTTATGGATGAAAATTTGTAATAATAACGGACCACAAACCCCTACTAGGTCTACTTAAAGAGGACAAGGCAGTGCCACTAATAGCTTCAGGCCGAATTCAACAGTGGGCTCTAAAACTAAGTGTGTATATTTACAAATCGGTACACTGTCCGGGAGGCCAAATAGCAAATGCAGATACATTGAGCCACCATCCTTTGGCAGATTTGGAAGAACCTGGCCTGCTGCTAAAACACCTCAGGAGGAGCTACAAAAGAAAACACGAACTGGCCTATATCCTCGGACTCAGAGGGAGAGGAATGTAGTAATTGTAACGAGGTCAGCCAGGTGGGACCTCATAGAACATGCATTCCCTGATTGGACCACATTAGCAGCCCCAATCCGATGGTGTCGGGGCAGAGGGTTGATCGGTGAAACAGGGAAAACTATGAACAGATGGATATCATTTATTAATGGTAACAGTGAATCTATTCCAATGTGCATGTTCAATGCAAGGGTTCATACCGGAAGGTGAAAGTGAGGTCCAGACCATAAAATTCTCCTGGGTTAGAAGGGCTCAGCACAAACAATCCCTGGCAATGACAGCATCTGGATGAAATTTTCAAGTCCCTTGCTGGGCCTGGTCCTTCTGTAGGCAGATGGACCAATTTGTTTTCTGTGTTCTCACCATCCTCCACTTTCGTCTTTTCTAGTCACACCATTAAAAGTCTGATGCCTCTGACACATTAATAATTAGAGTTGAACATGCTGAAAAATGACCCATTTCCCTAACTGTTTTCTGTTAGTTAATCTTCCCGTGGACTGCAGTGCTGCCAAGCCTAAACAGCTGTTGACCATCTGAATTGGCATCATCTCTCGAAAGATGGATCATTGTCTCCAATAGAAGGCAGCAAAGTGGTAGATTGAGATTCAATCCCGCTGAGACTCCTGGGAATGGTCGCAGTGAGGTTGAAACTGGCCCTTTGGGCACAATCTAGGTTGACACTTCAGTTGGAGTTGCAGACGTGTCATAATTCAGTTGAGATTTTAAATCCGGGCTTTGTCTGCTCCTGTGTTTGTTGAGATGGGTATTAAAGATTTTCTGCCATCATTTAAAGAAGTGGAGTGGTCTCCCAGTTAAAGATAAGCAATAGATGCCAGTAGTACCCACATCACAAGGAAAAAAATTGTTATTATGGTTTGACATGTAGTAATATTTTAGGACTTGAGTTTGGAGGCTTGTGCTTAACTGGATTTTTTAAAAAAGAAGCCAAAACCACATAGATAATTGTAGGTCTTTGCAACTTGAGCTCACTTCTGGGAAAACACTTTTTTAAACTATCTGGTTTTATGGCTTTCCTGATTGAGTAGTATTTCACAAGCTTGGATCTTCAGTTGCAAAGCTTGCTGTAGGAAAGGAGCTGCTCAGTTCACGTCTCCTGTTTCTCATCAGTATGAACCTCAGATTGTCCTCTGGAAGACTTGTTGATCCTGAACAAGTTGTATTCTGCCAAGATTCTGGAGATGGAGCTGCCACATGTCTACACATGCTGGAACATTAGGATGACAACCAACTGAACAACTCAATCCTTATCACTTATGCTTCAAGAATGAAAACTTATTGGAGAAAAGGGTTTTTCCCACCAAAGGTGAATCTCTGCAGGGAGAAATCTTTTCCTCCCTTCAGTGTGTGAGTGAGTGAGCAAGCGAGGCAGGTTTGGTTATTTGGAGGGGATAAACATTTATATTTTCATATTACAAATGAAGTGTGTTAACCAGTTTTGAATCATCATTGAATAAGCTTTGCTCCATAGTACATTAATAATATTGTATTTCCTAAAGAAATCCGATTGATATGTCTTTTCATTTTTAGTCTAATGTAGAGAAAGCATATGATTGGCCATAATATGCAGAAATTCCATTTGCTTTCCTTATTATATACTGTTCTAGTGTACTACCTTTCTATAAATCATTCATGAGGATCTCTGCACTGAAGCTTCTCTCCATTTAATAACAAGTTGGCTTTCTATTCTTCTAACCAAAATGGATTACCTTACACTTACCTGCATTAAACTCCATCTGCTAAATTTTGACCCATTCACCTAACGTATCCATATCCATTTGTAAATTTCTTATTTCTTTACTGCTTACTTTCCCACCTATTATAGTGTCATTGGCAAATTTATCTATAGTACCTTCTGTCCTTGCAACCAAGTCATTAATATAGATTGTAAATAGTTGGGGCCCGAGAGCCAAACCCTGTGGCACCCCACTAGGTCTGTCTTGCCAACTAGACAAGGCTTCAACTGGTTAGCCAATACTCCATCCAAGCTAACATATTACCCCTAACTCCATGTGATCTTAAAGTGATGCACCAAAGATTACTACACAAGTTATCAAATGCCTTCTGGAAGTCCAGATATACTACACTAACAGGATCCCCAATATCCACCGTTTGTTACATCTTCAAAAGGACTCTAGTGAATTAGTCAAATATAATTTTCTCTTCATAAAACCATGCTGATAAACTGCATATTGACTTTCCAAATGTTCTATTACTTACTAAGGAATGGATTTTAACAATTTCCCAATGACAGATGTTAAACTAACAAGTTTATAGTTTCCTACTTTCTGCCTGCATCCATTTTTGAATCAGGGTGTTATATTAGCATTTTTCTAATCTACTGGAACCTTTCACACATCCAGGGAAGTTTGGAATATTATAAGAAATGGATACACTGTCTCCACTGTCATTTCCTTCAGGACCCTAGACTGTAGGCCATCAGGCCTGGGATTTTATCTGCCTTCAATCGGAGTAGTTTCCTCTGTAGGTTTTCCCTAGTGATGAGGATTGTTCCAAGTTCCTCTCTTTCTATAACTTCTATATTCCCTGTTATTATTGGGATGGCACTAGTCTCCTCCACCACGAAAACAAGTAAAATATTGATTAAGTGACTCTGCTGTAGGGAGAATACATTATTAATTGGCGCAGTAACTGAATGCAGTATCGAAATCTGGGTTTAAATTAATTGAGAGAAATAAAAGGAATTAGTCTTTCACTGATACTCTCCTCACTTAGCCAAGGTGCATTACCATTGTCACATGTTTAGCCGCTTCTTAGAGAAGTCCAATACTTCTTACGATTAAATAGATTAATGCATGTTTTTGTCAGTTACTCAGAATTTTTATCAGTAACTCTAAGCTACCAATCGTTCAGTAGATGAGTACATCAAACATATTAATCAAGTCCTACAGAGTAGGAATGTCCTACATTTGATCTATGGTCAACCAAAAAGTGATATTGTTAAATAAGCCACATAGTCCCCACTTTAAGGAGAAGAAAATAAGAGATGATTTAAGCTTTGTATCCAACAATGCCTGCTGGAAATACACATGTGGTGAGCACAGGATCAGATTCACCTATGATCCCTTCCACATGATTAAGTACCCAGCTGACATTCAGTGTCCAGGCTCCCTATCCCCAATGTTGCTGAGAAACCTGCATCAATGGAATCATACCCCAACACAAGTGACTTCATCAGGAGAGACATTTTCAAAAAAAAAAAATAGATTCAAAGCTGATTTTCATGTCAGAGTATACAGCATGGAAACAGACCCTTTGATCCAACTAGTCCACACTGACCCCTACTACAGAACATAGAAAAACACAGCAAAGTTATTTGCTACAATGATAGAGGTCTGAAATTAATTTGATAAAGTTCTAGAAATTGTGCATAGGTCCCAGTGCACAAGGTTTAGAATGCCCATAACCTAGTCTACATCCTAAAAAGCACAACTGTGAAAAAAGACTTCTGAATCAGTTTTCAGCACGAGCACGAGCGCGCGCGCGCACACACACACACACACACACACACACACAGAGTCAGTAAATGAAAAAATCTTACTGTCTGAATTGAATAGATGCACTGACAACAATGCTGCAGGGTGAATGAAGATCACATATAAATGTAGACCTGTTTGCGATTGTTTGGTAGATCAAAACTGAAAGACAAAACTGAACAAAAATTTGAAAGTTACACATCAAAATAGATATATTCGATAATATTTTTAAAAACATCAAAAACCAAAGCAGCTACCTGCAAACAGCTCAAAAAAAAAAACTTGATTCAGAGATGGTGGGAACGCCAATCCTGGAGAATCTGAGATAACAAGGTGTAGAGCTGGATGAACACAGCAGGCCAAGCAGCATCAGAGGAGCAGGAAAGCTGACATTTTGGGTCTGGACCCTTCTTCAGAAAAATGA
>NC_063334.1:69033153-69131661 GCF_021869965.1 Rhincodon typus
TTGGCCTGCTGTGTTCATCCAGCCCTGCACCTTGTTGTCTCGGATTCCATCATATGCCTGACTTTGACCTTGCAGATGGTGGGCAGGTTTTGGGAGACAGGTGATGACTGACTTGCCACTGAATACCTAGCAAATATTGATGAAGCTGATCCAGTATAGTTTCTGGTCAATGATGAATGTTGACGGTTGAGAATTAAGTGGCAGTAATACTGTTGAATGTCAAGTAAGTTGGTTAGACTTTCTCACGCAGGAAATGGTCATTACCTGGGATTTGTGTGACACGAATGCTCCTTGCCACTTACCAGCCCAAAGCTGAATCTTATCCAAGTTTTGCAGAATGCAAACACGGAATGAATTGCTATTTGAAGAATTGTGAATGGAATTAAACACCCTACATTCAGCTGCAACAGTCCTGCTTCTGAACTTAGGATGATGGGAAGGTCATTGATGAATTTAGGCCAAGGTCACTAGCCTAAGGAACCTCAGTGCCAAAGTATTGAGCTTAAATGACTGAATTTCAACAACAACAAAATCTTGTTTGTGCTGTTTATGACTCCACCCAGTGCAGAAATTTTCTCCGATTCTAACTGCCTTCAATGTTACGAAGGTTCCTTGATATCACACTCAAATCAAATACTGACATTACATCGTAGCAGTCACTCTCACTTTACCTTCAGAAATCTAGCTCCTTTGTCCATGTTTGCAACGAACTCTGGAGCCAGAAGTGTTCCTGATGTCATCTGAACAAGGCATTGTTGATCATGCTATTGGTGAGAAACTGCCACTCGATAGCACTGACAACTGAGGAGGCAGTCATTGGTCATTTTGTCTATCCTATATTGGCCATAAAATTTGTCTATGTCCTCCTTAAATTTACTCCATGTCCCAGCATCCACTGCACTCTGGGGAAGATCCTTTGACAGAAGTAATTTCTCCTCATCTGTTTTAAATCTGCTGCCACTTATCATAAAAGTTTAAACTCTCATTCTAAAGATTGTCCCACATGAGGAAACATCCTTTCTACACCTACTCTGTTAATTCCTTTTAGCATCTTATGTTCTCCAATTGGATCTCCTCTAACCTTCTTCTAACCTTCCAGACAGTACAGGCCTAAGCTGCTCACTCTCTTTTTGCAAGAAAAACTCCTCATTTCTGGAAATAATCTGGTGAACCTTCTCTGAATTGCCTCCAATACAACTACTTCCCTCAAGTAAGGGGACCAAAATTACATACAATACTCCAGATGCAGTCTTACTACGCCTTGTACAGCTACAGCAACATTTCAAAAACCGAAAGAACTGAGGATGCTTTAAGTCAGGGACAAAAACTGAAGTTGCTAGAAAAGTTCAGCAGGTCTGGCAGCAACTCTGAAGAAAATAAAATCAGAGTTAATGTTTCATGTCCAGTGACCCTTCTTCAGAGATGCTGCCAGACCTGCTGAGCTTTTTCAGCAACTTCTGTTTTTGTACAGCAACATTTCCATACTTTCACACACCATTCCTTAAACTACAAAAGCCAAAATTCTATTTGCCTTCTTTATAACCTGCTGTACATGCATTTCTGCAATACACGCAGAAGGACACCCAGATCCCTCTGTACCAAAGCATTCTGAAGTATTTCTCTCCATCTAGATAATAAGTTGCCAGTCAATTCCTCAGGTAAATGCCAGCATTGCAGTTATTTGGAATAGCTTGACCGGACGTATGATTAATATCAGAGCACAACTCTTCAGCGTTACACCTGGGTTGTTGTCAGCGTCTACAGCTTTTGGTGTATCCAGTGCCTTCAGTCATTTCTTGACACCACATGGTGTGAATCAACTTGACTGAAGATTGGTATGTATAATGCTGGGCATCTTGGGAGGATGCTGAGAGGGATTAGCAACTGTCAGTTCTGGATGAAACTGTTGCAAACATTTTGTCTGTGTTCACTGGACTAGGTTCTGCTATCATTGAAGATCAGGAACATTCATGGAATATTCTCCAATTAGTCGTTTAATGTTCATCACCATTCCCAGGTGGAAGTGGGAGGGCTGTTGAACTTTGATTTTGTCTATTGCAGTGGGAACACTTAGCTCTGTCTTTGTCATGCTGCTTTTGCTGTTGAAGTGCATTTTATTTTTTGTATTAGCTTCATCAGGTTGGCACCTCAATTTAAGGTGCACTCACTCTGCATACCCTGCACACCACACTGTGCATGCATAAATCTCGACACTAATAATGGTAATAGGAACAACTTCTAGCAGGCAATCGCATGTGCACAGCAAATGGCTTTCAGGGCTTCTGAGGTCATTTCTGGCGTCCAACTAAAGATTTGAATTTTGAGCAAAAGCAAAAATACTCTCGTACATATATCCACACCACAGCCTACAAATTCTGCAAAGACCCCTAACAAAAGGCTAGAGGTGTGGTTAAATAGCTAAGAATAGATAGGGATCATACACCAGATATCAGCCTGTTCCTCCTGCTTTTCAAGCATTCTTTGTCAAACTGTGCCAGGTAGAATACCCTCATCCTGGAAAGTTCTTGGCCTCAGGATGTGACTGCCCAATGGCCAGTAAGCAGAAAGAAGGAAAGCGTATTTGCCTTGTTCATGGAGGAAGAGGGTTCCACTTGGAGTTCTAGGACAGGTTCAGGTCCGAACCTCTGAAGAAATTCTGCTATTGGACTGGACAACTTACTGAGGTTGCAGGGCAGACAGAAATAAAACTGTGCCAATACCCTTGAGCCTTTGTCACACAAAGGTTAACTGCTTAGTGCCACACCAATCCTTATTGCTATACAGGGCAGATAAGATTCATTGCTTGTGGCACATGCACTTGTTTCTAACAAAAAGTTCATTTTCCACCCAATACAACATCCTCAGGCAAGATCAGTAAGCAGACATATCTACCACCTATCCTGAAATACTGCCTTTATGAAATTTCAGCTATTACCAGTTTAAAGCTCTTTGAAACAAGTCAAAATGGGAACCTGAGATCAAAAGGAACCAGGAAATAAATATCTGAATGTATGCAGAATCTGAGATACTCACAAGATCTTTTCATCTGGTGAATTTTATTGTTAGCAAAAACAATGGGCACCTTGCATCAGCAGAAATGGTCTTATTTTTGTATTAAAGTGTCCAGTTGTAAAAGCTAAACGAATCAAAATGAATGTGTGAACAAAGGGCCAACATCTGTGTGAGATACCCACTTCAAACACTGATTTGTCCATTATGCCCCCTATCACCACTACTACTCATGCCCTCTCATTGACCACTGATAATTTCAAACTGGACACTGCTTCTTTTTTCCCCAACCTGTTGGATCATTTTCTGGTCATCGTGCCACTTCTCCTCACAAAGCCATTGATATGCAATGGCACGATCTTCAATGCTGTTTAGCTGGCAATCAATGTCCACAGCTTACCAGCTTGATGGAAATAAGACCCAAATTAAATGCATGGTTACCTTGTGCCTTGTCCTTCAAGCAGAGAGTTTCAACATTCGCAAATTTTAAGCCAAGAAATGGAAGAAAAAGGATAAGCTCATCAACCATTCCTTTCATAAACTGTATTACTTACCTCATGATGAGCCCTATTCAATCTAATTACTCTTAACAGCTGAAAAAATTCTCCAATCTCCTAAAGGTAACCGTGGAAATTCCTCAAACCAAGATCTCGAAGCAGGTAATTGGAGTTAACGTTTCAAATTGATTCTGCTAGAAACTACTCATCATATTCGTATCAGGGTTTACAACTGTTTTGACTGACTGAGAACACTCAACCCTAATAAACTATTCAAATTACACTGCGAAATGGGTCTCTATTCACAAACGGCAATTGTACAATATTGTGTTTCACTTCTTAAAATCCTCCAGGGGAATTCTGCCATCTGTTTTTCATAAAGCTTAGCAAATAGAAGACACTATTAAAGGTTTTCTAAGAATGCTGCTGCCAGTATGGATAACTGTCACACGATGGAAACATTTCCAGATATATATCAGACGATCTGTTTAAAATTAAATAGTTGACCGTATCTGTACAAATATTATTGTAACAGAGCAAAGAATAAAATTAATAACTACAAATAATTACTCTGAACAATTGCTTCTTTAGGAAGTAAGGACTTAAGAAATAGGAACAGGAGTTGACCCCTCCAGCCTGCTCCACCATTTACTGAAATCATGCTGATCTGATTGCAGTCTCAACTTCACTTTCTTGTCCTCTATCTATAACCTTGATGAAAAATCGGTCTAATTAGCCTTTAATATATTCAAGGACCCAGCTCACACTCCATGGAAAAGAATTCTAAAGATTTCTCCTCTCAATCCAATTGGATGATTTTTTTTTTTTAACAAATTACGCCCCTGGCTCTGGTTACCCCTCTGAGGGGAAATATCCTCTCAGCATCTACTCTATCAATACTCCTCAGAATCATACAAAAGCAAAATACTGTGGATGCTGGAAATCTGAAACAAGAACAAAACAAAAACTGGAAAGATTCAACAGTTCAGGCAGCACCCACGGAGAGAAAAGGAGCCAAGATTCTTGTCAATAACCTTTTATCAGATCATCAGAATCACAGATGTTTCAAGTAGATTGCCTCTCATTTTCCTAAGCTTCGATGAGTCTAACTGCATGAGCTCAACCTTTCCTCATAAAAAAACCCTTCGTCCCACAAATCAATCTAGTCAAGTTCCTCTGAGCTGTTTCCAATGCAAGTAAAACACTTCTTAAAACAAAGAGACCAAAGCGCACACAATACTCTCATAGTCAAACCAATACCCTGCTGTTGCAGCAAGACGAGCCTACTTTTATGTTCTTTGAAATAAACACTAATATTCCTTTACCCTTCCCTATTACCACTGAACTTGGATTTTTGGGTGACTTATGTACAAGGATTCCCAAATCTGTCTGCGCTATAGCTTTCTGCAATAGAGGCATTGGTGGCAATCTTTCAGGAATGACTGGAGTCAGGGAGGATCCCAGATGACTGGATAATGGCTAGTGTAACAGCCCCATTTAAGGAGGGAGGAAGGCAGAAATTATAAGACGGTTAGCCTGACTTCAGTCATTGTAAAGATTTTAGAACCCATTACTAAGGATAAGATTGTGGGGTACTTGGAGATGCATGTAAAATAAGGTTGAGTCAGGAGAGCTTTGTCAAGGGGAGATTATGCCTTGACAAATCTGTTCGAATTTTTTGATGACGGAACAAGCAAGTTAGAAAAAGGTGAGCCAGTGGACGTGATCTATTTGGATTTCCAGAAAGTCTACGACATGATGCCACACAGGAGGCTGTGAAATAAGACAAGAGCTCATGGTGTTAGGGGTAAGGTACTGGCTTGGATAGACAATTGGCTGACTGACAGAAGGCAGAGAGTGGGGTTAAAGGAGTCTTTTCCAGGATGGCAGCCAATGACTAATGGAATTCCACAGGGGTCTGTGTTGATACCACAACTGTTCACATCATGCATTAAGTGTTTTTTTATTATCCATTCACGAATGAGTGCGTTGCTGGCTAGGCCAGCATTCATTGTCCATTCCTAATGCCCAGAGGAGTTAAACAAATACTTTGCATTAGTCTACATGGTAGAGGGTTTTAATAGCACTCCAAAAAATGCTACATCCGGGGTTGAAAATGTCATAGTTTTAGGATAAATGGTGGCAGATTTAAAATAGAGATGAGGAGAAATTACTTCACTCAAAAGGGTCATGAATTTTTGGAATTCACAACCCCAGTGCTTTGGACGCTGGGCAATTAAAAAAATTTAAGGTGAAGATAGACAGACTTTTAATCATTAATAGGTGGAACGGTTATGGGGAGCAGGCAGGAAAGTGGAGACGAGGTCAAGATGAGATCAGCCGTGCTTGTATTGAATGGCAGAACAGGAATGAGGGCTGAATTGCCTTCTCCTGCTCTTCAATCTTATGCTTTTAATTTCTTAAAAAGTTGGGGAAAAAATAAATAGTAAACAGTCTTTAGAGTAAAAGTTCTGGGGAAACCAATGGGGTAAAGGTCGATCTGTCCTGTGCACGAGGGATTTCATCCTTGGATATTAAAGGAAACAGCTTCAGAGATGGTTGATGCACTGATAGTAATCTTCCAAGAATCTTAATTTCTGGAAGAATCCTAAAAAATTAGAAAACTGCTAATGGAATATCCTCAGTCAATAAGGAAAGAAGACAACAAACTGGTACCTATCGGCCAGTTAGCCTAACATTAGTCATTAGGAGACTTTGGGTGGAACGGCATGGGCTTTGATAAGATTTGTTTCAAAATCATACAAGAAGACTGGAGAGGCCAATCCAACATCGGGACAACTTGCTGCAGCTTTCATAAACCTGCCGCGCAGGGGGGGCGACTTTTCCCTTAGGTCGTGATATGTTGAAAATTAAAGGGGATTATAGCTTATTAGATACCTTATTAAATGGTACAACTTGTCTAATTAATATTCAACTTTTTATCTTGCCAAGCACACCGAAGAAGCTAGACATGGAAATTTCTTGACAAGAGAGTTAGTGCAGGTGCCTGGCAACTTCCTCTCACCTCTTACTCCAAAGGACGTCACTGTTGAGCACAGGTCGCCAATATTTCAGGGCATGCTCCATGGGCACTGGCCACACGCAGCCATGCCCAAGCAGCCTCTGGACCCTTTCTCACAGTAATGGAGAACCTTTCTGTCACTGTGGAAATTCAGGCTTAATGCAAAGAAAATGTGTACATAACTTGAAAACAGAACATTCTTCTTTCATTTATCCTGTCTAGTCCTATAGAATTTTCTAGGTTTCTATGAGACCCCTCTCATTCTTCTAAACTTCAGTGAATATAATCCTAACTGATCCAGTCTCTCTTCATATATCACTCCTGCTATCCCAGGAATCTGTCTCGTAAATGCAGGTGCAAACATGGCTGGTCTTCTGTCCAGACCTCACTTTGCTACCACCTTCCCATTATCCCTTGATTCCTTTAGCGATCAACAATCTACCACTGCCTTGAATATACCATAAACGATGGAGTATTAAGGAAAGCAAAATAATGTTAGCTATTTACCCTATCCATGCCGCGTCTTTATCCCAGGGTAGGAGAGTCTAAAACTAGAGGGCAAAGGTTTAAAGTGAGAGGTGAAAGATCTAAAAGGGACATGAGGGGCAAGATTTTCATTAAGGGTGGTGTATGTATAGAATGAGCTGCCAGAGGAAGTGGTGGAGGCGGATATAATTACAACATTTAAAAGACATCTGGATGGGTACATGAATAGAAATGGTTTAGTGGGATATTGGCCAAATGATGGTAAATGGGACTAGATCAATTTAGGATGTCAGGTCGTCATGGATGAGTTAGACCAAAAGTTCTGTTTCCATGTTGTATTACTCTATGACTTTGTGACATGCTACACACTGAACCATTTTTGCAAATCTAACATGCAACAGAAGTTACCTAGTTAGCAGGAATCCTGTCATTGCTCCCTCACCATTACAGTCAAAAACAACTACTGCGCAAGACATTTTTCATTCAGGTCAAGCACTAGCAAACCGTCAAAGGTCATAAATCTATGGATTTCAAACTGAATAAACACTTTACTCAAGAGCTACTGATAATCCTTGGTAAGATTTCAGCTTGTTGAACTGTAACATTCTCATAATTACTTGTAACGTTCATCAGTTCACATTAAAGGCCGTTTCACAGTCTGCATTCAGAGAGTTAAGCGGACCACGCAAGGTTTCGGGAATATTCAACCAGCTTTTCTGTAACACAATCTTATAAAATCAATTATTCTTCAACATTCATTTTGTTAATGTTTCTCCCACATCCTCGACCAGATAGACAGAAGTGAAATAAATGTGCATAAAACAATTCCATGAGTCAAATTGATGTATTAGAATGTTCTAAAAATTTCAGAAAATGCCCACAACAGTGTTTATGAACCGGTTAAGCATCTATTTAATTGGTAATTTCAGTTTCTGTGAAAGATGACAGAAGAAAGTGGGTAATTCCTTGCTAGAAGTGTGATCGGTATGAATGGGTGAGGTCAATTCCTCAATATCTTGGAAGGAATCCAAAAATCAAATATTTCAAGTTTATTCATTTGAAAGTATCTTATCTCCGTGTGGATTCAGCCATAAATGAACATGAGCAGTGTCAATGCAGGATCCAGCAACATGATTCACACCTAATCTATTTTTTAAAGTATCTAAGTGGTAGTGTGACAGCACTGTGCCTTTAAGAGATGCATTCTGTCCTGTTTCTCTTGCAGAGTAGTGCTGTCACACTGGTATCAAAGGGTCTCCTTCAGACTGGCAGTTGAGAGCGGCTTTGAGTTCTCCCTGGATTTTTTTTTATTAAGACAAAACAATCGTGAGTGAGCAGGGCCAGGGCTCACATAGACCCAGGAAGGCTTTTAGTTTTTGTTTTCAGTTAGAACATAGAGCATAGAACAGTACAGCACGGTACAGCACGGTACAGGCCCGTCGGCCCATGATATTGTGCTGACCTATTATCCTAGTCTAAGTTCAAACTACCCTGCATACCCTACATTTTACTATCCAAGAGTCGTTTAAATGTCCCTAATATATCTGACTCCACTACCACCGCCAGCAGTGCATTCTGTACGCCCACCACTCTGTGTAAACAACCTACCTTTGGCATCTCCCCTATACCGTCCTCCAATCACCTTAAAATTATGCCTCTTCACAATAGTCATTTCTGCCCTGGGCAAAATTCTCTGGCTATCCACTCTATCTATGCCTCTCATAATCTTGTACACCTCTATCAAGTCGCCTCTCATCCTTCTTCGCTCCAATGAGGAAAGGTTGAGGGTGTGAGAAAAGCCCTAGCTCCCTCAACCTTTCCTCATAAGACCTGCCCTCCAGTCTAGGAAGCATCCTGGTAAATCTCCTCTGCATCCTCTCTAAAGCTTCCACATCTTTCCTATAATGAGGTGACCAGAACTGAACACAATATTCCAAGTGTAGTCTAACCAGGGTTTTATAGAGCTGCAGCAAAACCTCGCGGCTCTTAAACTCAATTCCCCTGCCAATGAAAGCCATCACACCATATGCCTTTTTAACAACCCTATCAACTTGGGTAGCAACTTTGAGGGATCTATGGATGCGATCCCCAAGATCCCTCTGTTCCTTCACACTGCCAAGAATCCTGCCATTAAGCCTGTATTCTGCATTCAAATTCGACCTTCCAAAATTAATCACTTCACACTTTTCCGGGTTGAATTCTATCTGCCACTTCTTTGCCCAGCTCTGCATCCTGTCAATGTCCTGTTACAACCTACAACAGCCCTCCACACTATCCACAACTTCACCAACCTTTGTGTCATCGGCAAACTTACTAACTCACCCTTCCACTTCCTCATCCGAGTCATTTATAAAGATCACAAAGAGCAGAACACCACAGGCCACCGAGCTCCGGGCTGAATACTTATTTCAGTAGGCATTTGCTGGCTGCTGGAGCTAAAAGCTGAAGTGAAGGCTTCAGTGAACAAGGAGGCTTCCTCTTAAAACTCAAAACGGGCAGATTATTTCTTTCTTCCAGACTGGAGACAGGCAGCATATGAGAATAGTAACTGTGTAACTGTTCTGCTGAATTGCATTTTGGGGGCGTGTTTAGGGAATGCTGCCTACATTGGAACGGTTGATGGTTAGTGGTTAAATAATACATTATCTTGTTATGTATTTCAATAGAGTAAAGTTATGCCTAATCTTCTTTTTGTTTATTTTGACTGTGTTGCAAGAATAATGTGTGTTTTGTTTAAAGCTTAGCAGTGGACCAATTGAATCATATGTGGAATACAGCACCTTACATTTGCCTTTTTGAAAATTATATATAAATTTTTGAAAATTATATATAAATTTTAGGGCCTAAGCTATCTCCATAATGCACTTTGGGTGGGGTGGGGTGGGGTGGGGTGGGGTGAGAAGGGGAAGGGTCCTGGTCCGTAATAGGGGTACAATTGAGACAACACATGTTTCGTTAATGCAAATTGGCTGTAATACAATTGATGAATTGTGGACACTGGTTGGATAATGCAAACTTTCTGTCGTACAGGTACAGAGAGTCTCTATAGCAATTTCTTTGTAGTCCGATTTTCTATACCACGAGGTCACACAAGAACACAAACTATCGTGTTATAGCAGAAATACCTGTACAAGCAAAAATCTTACAGAGTGCGTCACACTTTTAAGATGTGATGTGATTGTGCTGTTTTGCCACACGTATCCAATCAGACAATGCATCACAGTTAGCACCCCACAGCAGAATTTTGTGCACTTTAAAATGTCATTTCATATCATGTTCGCTGTCATATTCCAACGGATTATAAGAAATACAGATATTAAAAAGGGTTATATTTTCTATAAAGAAACTTCATAAAGTTCTAATATTGCATTGTGTTATTTCTAAATGACACAGAAGAAAAATTCAAACACCAATGACTTTATCACAGATGATCTGCCCACACTAATTGTGTGATACTGTTGGTGATCATTTCACCAGATGTATTTTCAAAATGCTCACAAAAATCTCAGCAATTGTAGATAACAAACTGAGTTTATGTGGTCAGCAGTGAACCAGCAACACCATCTGCTCTTTACACAACCACTAAAACGCATACACTTGCTGTCTTTGGAAACAGTTTCAGTACAGTGCACTCTGCAAAGGACCTGAAACTTGTATGAACAAGCCAAGCAACTCTACACATCCCCAACCAAACAAACTAAAGAATCATCACTATGAATCACAAAGTGTCAGTTGTGCCAAATCAAACAGTGAAATTGAAACAAACAGAAAGAAAATGAGACCAATAAAGGTTAAAGAAAGATTATTTACATTTTTTATTATTTCAATTATCTAACAATAATTCAAAGCTAAAAAAAATGAGATTCCATCCTTATGAAATTTAATTTTCAGTGGCAGAAGGGTGGATTGAGAGTAATAAATTCCATTTAACACCATCTAAAATTGACTTCCACTGAAATGGTCAAGACCTAACTTCTGGTAAGTTCAGTGCTTAGCTCTGAGAAATTACAGCAACTTCCTGTCCCTTCAACGCAGCTTCATAGTCAATAAGCAGCAACTTCCTGATTTCCACATTTATCTGCACATTTGCAGTTGCACATTTGCGGTCACACATTGCTGTCTGATTTACGCGAAAATACTGATGAGCACTAATAACTTGACCCTTATATTTACTTCAAAATCCTGGTCTGAGTTAAAGTGAAAGATGCAAACCACAGCAATTGTTGACGCAGGTATCAGATAACTGTGGACATGCATCTGTTATTTCCCAAAATGTCTAATGACAAGGCCAGAATTCCCAACAACAATACAAACTGAAACCACTCCCCCACTCTACTACTGAAGTCAAAAGGAGTAGGAAGTAGTGTAACGTGGTCACGCATTCCTCTAAAACGGAATAATCTTGTATAATACTAACAACAGCTCACTAATATTACATTTTAAATAAAACCCTGAATACACATTCTTTCCGGACCACAGCAGATTCTGAAACAGTAATCACAGCTCTATTGTGATCATCTTAAAATTATAACAAGAAAATACTTAGAGAAGAAAGGAAACATATGACCAGCTTAAGGTGTGCTACATCAAATTACAAAGTAACCATAATTGTATTGTTTTTTAATGAGACAAGTGCTGCGTACACAGATGTAAGAGTCTCAAAGGATTTGTACAGACAAGGATCCCAGCTGTAATTCATATTTTCAAAACATACAAGCAAGTCAGTACATGCACCAAAAAAGCAGACTTAAAAAAAAAATCATAATGCAAATTCTTAAAATCTTAGTTTGACTGAAACTACAGAAACAGTCCACTGTAATTGGCCAAGTTCCAGCAGATTTTAGTAAATGAAAGTTAATAATTCAAACATCTTCTGCCAAGGATGGGGTACTGTAAATACTCCCAAAGTCTGTAGCAATGGAGCTCAAGTCCATCAGATCCCAGCACTTGTCAAATATACTTTAAATATTAAAAATGGATTGACAATCGGATTTAGAATTGTACGGTAAATCTTTAAGATTTCTCCAGGGCACACGGGGAAGGCCAATAAATGCTGGCTTTGCCAGTCATCCATGATCCCTACGTCCTGCGAATGAATAAAAAAGGTACAAATCACCAGATTTAGATGTTAAAAAGATCATAGTTGAGGAAAGGACACTGACTTACATGGCACACTCTGCATAAAATACACCTCCAAGGTCCTTCACACAAGGTGGATGGAAAGCAGATGCTAGACGTGAAAGGAGAAATTAGGAAAGGTGTTGAAAAGCTAGGTCACGCTTTTGATAGAATGAAAAATATGGACAGGAATTTTAAACCTAACGAATGGAATTTTCCCATTTTGAGTTAAAGTGATGGATGATAGCCAGGAAGAGCAATCAGCAGCCCGTAGCTCCAGAAATATGTCAGGAATTCATGCCATCTGTTTCGCAGGGGAAGGACAGTAGAATTGGAAGTGGCATATAATTAAACCAAGTTGAGCTAAGAATGAAATGCAAATGTAAAAGCAAGGTTCTGAAGTCAACATTTAAAGATTAAAGGGGAAAATCGGACAAAAATTTCTTGACATCAAAATTCTGATTTTTTTCATTCATGTGATGTTTTCCAATCCTTCACATCATTGTCCATACCACAACAGCAAGGAGAGAATTCCACCTCACAAGTTGGGTAACAGTGTTGATAATGGAAAGGGAAGTCATGAACAAATAGGATTTAGTGCAGCTTTGTAGGTTGCAATACAGGGAGGAGAGGTTTGGATGTGTTGGTGTTTACGGTGAAGAGAGGGCAATCAGGCAAGCATTGGAATATAGAAGAAAGCAAATGTATATAAAAGGATTTGAAGCTCTAAGCTAGGGGAAGAGTCTTACAGTCGAGGCTGATGTTGTTGCAGACTCAGAAGTAGGCAGGTTTTCGTTTGAGATGAAATGGGGTCTGAAGTTCAGTTCACAGTCAACACAGGCCTTAAACTCCTATGAATAACTGACACCTGGACTTCCTCTCTCTTGCTGCATTTAGCTTTTCCTTAAGCCTCAAATGTAATGAACTCATCGATTCTTTTATCTTCACAACCAGTGTTTCCCAAATTGTGGAGTACACAGACTTCTGTGCAGATTACACAGAAGAAATCAAAATAGAGTTACTCAGTAAACCTCCCCACCTACACCAACAGTTGATGCAGAGTGACGCCAACAGTGTGGGTTCAATTCCTGCTGCGGATGAAGTTACCAAGGACCCTCCTTGCCCAACTCTCTCCTTGCCCGAGATGTGCTGACCCTCAAGTTAAACCACCACCAGTCATGTGTGTATCTCTCTCTCTCTCTCTCTCTCTCTCTCTCTCTTTCTCTCTACAGCAGCCCTATGATCTGGTAAGACTTTGGCCACTTTACCTTTTACACTAATAGAAATGGCTGGGCCATCTACTTTCATCTCCTCTGATACCTGCCTTTCTCTCATTCCACGAGGAAGGCAGCCCACATTAGGACAGAAAGTCTCAAGGCAGCCCCTCACCCATTATGAGGAGAGGGTCCTGGCTCTGACTGTGCCATGCAAGGTACTTGGACTGGTATTAAAGGCTGCCCTCAATTTACTGTGTCAAGATCCCTGAAACAAAGGCTAACCCTCTTGACTGGGGAACGTTGACAACTGAGAAGCTTCTGGTCTTTGTGCTTGCGCTAGATGGCACAGCAAAACAGCACCAATGTGAGCCTCTCTCTGAGTGAGGGGGCCAAAGCACAAAAAGGCAAGCGAAGGCAAGGATAAGATGAGCATCCAAGTAGGTTCAGGGTGAGTGAGTGCTAGGAGAGCAAGCAAAGAGCCTGGAGTTACAGCAAGGTTCAGTCCATGAGCTGGTGCTTGTCCCTGACTGCACAATGTCCTTGCTGCAGTTTACAATGATAGTTGCTGGTACAGCCTGAGGTCTAGCACTGAAGTGCAGAACCATCCTGTAAGTGGATTGGAGATGAGGGCTGTTAGGTGCTGGCACATGTTGGATGCCAAGGTCTCTTGCATTGTTTGCACATGGCCAGTGCCCATGGAACTGTAGCATGATCGGACATGTTGGTGCCCACAGCCCAACAGGAGGATCATTTGGAGCAAGTGGTCAGCTCATCGAGTTTTCCTGATGTCGAGCTTGATAAGGTGGAGGGCTGAATATTAATGAGATGGTTTGGGTTGTTAACAAGGTGTTTAATAACTAATAAATCACTGTGCCACTTGCCGCTGATAGCAAGAATCTCACCATGCTGCTTGTGAAAAGCATAAAAGAGATTCTCCCGAAGTTAAAATTGGTCTCACCGGACTTCTTGCCCAATTCTGCCACACAGCTCGCCCTGGCACACACTACCAAAACCCCTGTAGGATTCTGCCCGTTAACTCTGTTACCTCTCCACAATTACTGGCATTGCTGACAAAGTTGGCATAATCGTCAGTGAGGCAAACACAGGCTGTTGATCAACTCTCTCATGCATTTGTGGGCAGCAAACCTGAGAAGATCCTAGCTATGTTGAAAGCTGCAGTGAAATCTGCCAGCCACTGATAACAAAGCAGATACTTTCCGCCAACTGACAGGACATCCTGAAGTATTTACAGGAGTTTCTTGGGTAGTGCCTCTCACTTACTAAATCTCTCTCTGCTGCTCTCATCTCTGACCTGCAGCTGCATGGTATGTAGGCAGCAAGCTACAGATGTTTTTGCCAGTCATCGTGGTGCTCATGATAAACCTCCAAAAATATAGAAAAAGTGTAACATCTCAGCAAAAGTACTCAACACAAACACTTTCCCATCACTAAGTAGGTGAATAGTTGTGAGTACTGGGTATTTTCATTGGCATCTATGTCTGCAATTTCCTCAGGTGCTCACTTGTTGCTGTGTACTTGCCTTGCTTTCATGGGTAAGCTTCAGGAAGCCTGGAAAACCTTTGGCACCAATGTTCAGCTGAAAAGGATGCTGAAATAGCATTGCAATTGCGCGATTAACTTCTGGAAATTTGTAACCTGCTGCTCCTAAAGAGGATGTGTGCACTCAGCTTAATACAGTCAAATGAAATATAAAGAAAACAAGCTTCAGCCAAATTCTCATTACACTGTCGATTCTGCCAGTTTTATCCCCCAACTCATACCCAAATCTACATGACGTTCAGATTAAACTAGACTGCAAAGCCTAAGCCAAGATGTATTAGCTGGGAATGATACATTGAATTGAAATTTTATACAAGAGCTAACTAAAAGATTTGGAATGAAACATGAGATTAAGGGAGAAAAAGAAAAGAAACAGACAGAAAATATTACTTTTACTTTAAATGCACAACACTAATTACATTTTGAAAAAAATGAAAACCCCATCTTTGAAAAAATATTATTTTCATGGGTGGAGAGGCTTTCTAAATAAAAGGTAATGACTTTCTACACTTTGTGAATTCACCCCGTCCTGAATGCACCAGCCCTTACCCAATAAATGTGGTAGAAAAAGCAACTAATAAGCAAGTACCACAGCTTTACACTGGTACATCAATTTCAATACCAAGTTTATAAAAGATATTCTGTAATGCAACAGTCTGGAAAAGCAGGGTAACATGGACAGCAAGTTCAGGACTTGCAGACTTCGCTGCACACATATATTCTGTGAAAGTTTCAATCCGATTTACTCCACAGTAATAGTGAGTGTTTATCTCATTGTTATTATCGATGCAAAATCCATCTATACTATACATTGTTGGTGAAATAAATGTTTTACATAGTCAATAATTCAAACAGTAAAACCACACTTGATGAATTTTACTTGGAAAGTTAGTTAAATTTCTGTGTTAATTAGAAAATTGTACCATAATTGTATTCTAACACTTTACACGAGGCATAACTCCAAAATGATCAGCTGTTTAGTCAACAGAAAATTGAAATTTAATAAATGAGAAGACATGAACTTATTAAACATCTCCAGCTACTCTTCAGCTACAGTTTCTTGTAGCTGAAAATGTCTATTTATATTTCCAAAAAAATCCATTTTGATCATTTACTTGTTAACATCAATGGTCACTCATGCTTTGAATATTCTGTTCACTCTAAAAAATAAAAATCTACATTTGTTGAATGATGTGCAGTGTAATAAATGCATTTATTTGAGGACTGTGGGCCTGTACTCTATGGAGTTGAGAAGGATGAGGAGGGGGATCTGATTAAAACCTACAGAAGACTGAGAAACATGGATAGAGAGGACATGGAAAAGAGGTTACCACTAATAGGAGAGACTAGGACCTGAGGACACAGCCTCAGACTGCAGGCACGATCCTTTAGAACTGAGGTGAGGAGGAATTTCTTCAGCCAGAGAGTGGTTAATCTGTGGAATGCATTACCACAATAAGCTGTGGAGGCCAAGTCATTGAGTGTATTTATGGCAAAGACAGATAGGTTCTTGATTGGAAAGGGGGTTAAGGGTTACAGGGAGAAGGCAGGAGAATGCAGTTGAGAAACACATCAGCCATGATCAAATGGTGGAGCAGACTCAGTAGGCCAAATAACCTAATTCTGCTCCTATGTCTTCTGGTCTTATTGATCTTGTTGTACAGGGTTTACCATCCCAATAAAGAAGATAAACTTTGTATCAAAAACACTGCATCCTGGTACCAGCAATCATTTGCACAGAACCTATAAATCAAAGTTACACAAACAGTGCAAATAATTATTCAAAAATTTATATCAAAGAATAAAGAACAGCACAGGAACAAGCCCTTCGGCCCACCAAGACTACACAAATGCATGATGCCTTTCTAAACTAAAAACCTTTTGCCTCTATGGAGTCCCTATCCATCTATTTCCTGCATATTCATATATCTGTCAAGACGCCTCTTAAATGTTGCTATTATACCAGTCTCCACCATTTCCTCCGGCAGTGCATTCCAGGCACCTACCACCCTCTATGTAAAGATTTTTCCTTTCTCATCTCCTTTAACCTACCCCCTTTTACCTTAAAGCTTCTCCCTGAGTAATTAACATTTCCACCTGGGAAAAAGATTCTAACTATCCATTCTTTCCATGCGTCTCAGTTGTTTTGTAAACTTCTATCAGGTTGCCCTTTATCGTTCGATAATCAAGTGAAAACAAACCAAGTTTGTTTCACTTCTCCTCATAGCTCATGTCCTCCAAAGCAGACAACATCATAGTAAACGGTGTCTGTACCCTTTCCAAAACCTCCACGTCTTTTTGGAAGTTCGGTAACCAGAACTGTACACAAGATTCCAAACATGGCCTAACTATAGTCCTATACATCTGCAACACGACTCACCAATGTTTAATAAGGAAGAGGAGGTAGAGGGTTGGAGAGGAATTCTAGACCATGAATTCTATAAGCAAGAATGTTGTACACCTTCTTGACCACCTTATCCACTTGTGTTGCTACTTTCAGGGAACCGTGTACACCTAGATCCCTCTGTTATGTTGATGCTACTGAAGGTTTGGCCATTTACTGTATTCTTCCCTCCTGCATTAGATCTTCCAAAATGCATCACCCTACATTTGTCCAGATTAAACTCCATCTGCCATTTCTGCACCCAAGTCTCCAGCCTATCTATATCCTGCCTTATCCTCTGGCAATCCTCCTCATTACCTGTAGCTACCCCAGTTGTTGTATTGTCTGCAAACTTACCAATTAGGCCACCTACATTCTCTTCCAAATCATTTATATATATTACAAACCACAAGGGTCCCAGCACTGTTCCCTGTGGAAACACCACTGGTCATTGGTCTCCAGTCAGAAAAACACACTTCCACCGCTACTCTCTGTCTTCAATGACTAAGCCCGTTCTGTATCCATCTTACCAGCTCACTATGGTTCCCATGTGACCTGAACCTTTTGTATCAGCTTGCCATGAGGGACTTGTCAAAGACCTTGCTAAAGTCCATATAGATAACATCCATCACCCTGCCCTCAATTATTATTGTTACTTCTTCAAAAAAACTCAACCAAGTTCGTGAAACTTGAACTTCCCTGCCACGCTGCCTGCCTATCAGTAATGGGTCCAAATTCTTCCAAATGTGAGTAAATCCTGTCCTGAACCCTTTGGCCATTATTTTAAAAAAAAATATGGGGTTGTTCTGTTTCTAATTTTCCCAATTAAAAAAATTGTCACTCCTGCTACTAGAAGTTCAGTTATGAGTCTTGGACACTTCAAAGTACAGAATGTTCTTCAGATCCACGAACCAACCAGCAAACTCAGCACCATATGTGTTAACAGGTTGCCTAGCCCGGTTAACAACATTTTTAAATAAAAGCGTTTATCTCAGAATGGTTTAATCATTAATTCTTATGAATTATTGAATAGGCTGATATGGCTAATATTAATTTTTGAATGAAGCACTTCAGCTTTCTTTATGATAAGTCAATGCAAACTATATGATTTTGTTTTGAAAAGAGGTAAAATGCCCATTCATAGTTGCCCTTGCCAAGACTTTCTTTTTAATTCATTCACGGGATAAGGGTATCGCTGACAAAGCAGCATTTATTGCCCATTCCTAATTGCCCAAAGGGTAGTTCAGAGTCAACCATATTGCTGTGAGTCTGAAGTCACATGGTGGCCAGACCAGCCAATTTCCTTCCCATGAGTGAACCAGATGGGTTTTTCCAACAATCGACAATGGATTCACAGTCACCATTAGATTCTTACTTACAGACATTTTATTGAATTCAAATTCCACTATCTGATGTGGTGGGATTTGAACCCGGGTCCCCAGAAAGTTATCTGGGTCTCTGGATTAACAGTCCGGCAATAATACAACGAGGCCATTGCCTCCCCATTTTTATGATTATGATAGGCTGCCTCAGGACACCCAAAAAGCTATTAGGGATAGAGCTCCAGGATTTTGACCCAGTGACACTGAATCAACAGTGACACAGTTCCAAGTCAGGATGGTGAGCGGTTTGGAAGGGAGTTTGCATGTGGTACAGTTCCCAAGTGTCAGCTGCCCTTGTCCTTCAAGATGGTATTAATTGTGGGTTTGGAAGGTGTTGTCTAAGGACCCATAATGAATTTCTGCAAAGCACCTTATAAATGCTACACACTGCTGCTACCGAGACTAGGGGAGTGAAAGGAATGAATGTTTGTGGATGTTATGCCAATCCAGTGGGCTGCTTTGTCCTGAATGGCGTCAGGCTTCTTGAGTGTTGTGGTAGCTGCACCCACCCAGGTAAATGGAGAGTATTCCAACATACTCCTGACTTATGCCTTGTAGATGTTGGACATGCTTTGGGGAGTAAGGAGGTGAGTCACTCACTGCAAGTTTCTAACCTCGGACCTTCCCCTTGTAACCTCAATATAGTCCAGTTCAGTTTATAATCAATACTAACCTCCAGCATGTTGATAGTGAGGGATTCAGTGGAAGTGATGCTAAGGGAGAGATAGTCATTACCTCACACCTGTGTGGTGCAAATGGACTTGACACTTGTCAGCCTAAACTTGGATATTGTCCAGATCTTGCTGAATTTAGACATGAACTGCTTCAGTATCTGGATGAGTTTCCCCCGATTCCCAACGAATCCAGTTTTGCTCGGGCTCCTTGATGCCACACAGTCAAATGTGGCCTTATGTCAAGAGTTGGCACTCTCACCTCCGAGTTTCAGTTCTTTTGTCCATGTTTAGTTTCAGTTCTTTTGTCCATGTTTGAACCAGGGCTGTAATGAGGTCAGGTGCCGAGTGGCCCTGGCGGAACCCAAACAGGGCGTCACCGAGCAGGTGCTGCTTGATAGCACTGTCGATGACACCTTCCTTCACTTTACAGATAACAGATTAGACTGATGGGGCGGTAATTTGCCACATTGGACTTGTGCTTTTTAATGTACAGGGCATTCCCAGGTAATTTTCCACATTGTGAGATAGATGCTGATGTTGTAGTTTTACTGGAACAGTTCTGTAGCTCATGCTTCAGTGCTATTGTCAGAACGTTGTCAGAATCCAAAGCCTTTGCAACATTTAATACCTCCAACCATTTCTGGATATCATGTGGAGTAAACTGAATTGGCCGAAGACTGGCATCTGTGATGCTGGGGACGTCTAGAGAAGTCAGAGACAGATCATTCATTCACCACTTCTGGCTGAAGATTGTTGCAAATGCTTCAGTTTTGTCCTTCACACTGACAAGCTGGGCTTCCTCATCACTGTCCACCAACATTTCTGACAGGAGGTGGCAGGACTGCACAGCGCAGGTCTGATCTGTTGCTTGTACAATCACTTAGCCCTGGCTATCACTTGCTTCTTTTGCTTTTTGACATGCAAGTAGTCCTGTTTGTAGCTTCATCAGATTGACATCTCATTTTTAGGTATGCCTGATTCTACTCCTGGCACGAGCCCTTGCGCTAAACAATAGTTGATCCTGTGTTTGATGGTAATGGTACAATGAGGGATGTGTCCGGCTATTAAGTTGCAGATTGTGTTGGAGCTCAATTTGGCTGCTACTGATGGTCCACAGTGCCTCACGCATACCCTGTCTTGAGAGCCTAGATCTGTTTGAAGACTATCACGTTTAACACTGTGACAAACAGCCACGGATGGCATCTTTAATGTGAAGATGGGACTAGCAGTGGTAGTCACTCCTACCAATGTCATGGACAGATGTGTGTGTAGCAGGCAGATTGCTGAAGGTGAGGTCAGGTATATTTTCCCCTCACCATCAGCTGCAGACTCAGTAGAGCAGCTATGCTCTTTAGGTCATGACTAGACTAATCAGTGGTGGTGCTGCTGAGCTACCCTTAGTGATGGACATTGAGGTTCCTGACCCACTGTGCATTCTATGCCTTTTCCATTATCATTGTTTCAATTCGTCAGCTGACAAGGGGCAGTACATGATAATCAGTAGGTGACTTTAACCTGATGCCATTAGACTTCCTAGGGTCCAGTGTCTCAACTGTATACCACTGTGCCACCATCTCTGCAACATCAGTCCTGCTGATGGAACAGGACCTGCTCAAGAATGGTGATGTCATTGGCCAGGATGTCGTGTATAAGGTATGATTCCATCAGCATGAATATCCCCGCTGCTTGACTAATCTGTGAGGCAGTTCTCGCAATTTTGGTACTAGCCCCCAGATGTTGCCAAGGAGGATTTTTCAGTGTCAATAGGGCTGTGTTTTCTATTGTTGTTTCCAGTGCCTTAGTTGATCTCATGTGTTCTGAATGGTTTCATTCCTCTTTTGAGACTTTTATTTTCGTAATTTACTATGACTGAATGTCTTGCTAGGCAATCTCAGAAGGCTGTTAAGAGTCAACTACATTGCTCTGGGTCTGGAGTAACAGGTCAGCCAGATCAGGTAATGACCACAATTTGCCTTCTTCTTAAAAAGGACATCGAGTGAACCAGATGGGTAGTTACAACAATTGACAATCGATAATGGTTTCATGCTCATCATCAGCCCGTCAATTACCTTCCCAATAAACAAGATGAACTTTGTAACTCAAATGCTGTATCCTGGCACCAACAATCATGTGCATGGAATCTGTAAATCATACTTACACAAACTGTGCAAATAATTATTAGAAAATTGCCAATTTTAAACTTATACACTCTGAAATGTGAAAAAAAAAAGAATAAAAACAGAAAATGTTGGAGAAACTACGCAGATCTGGCAGCATCTGTGGAAATGCTAACTCTATTTCTCTCCACAGATGCTGCCAGACCTGCTGAATTTCTCTAGTAATTTCTGTTTTTATTTCAAATTTCCACCATTCATAGCATTTTCCTATTATTTGAACAAAAAAAGTTGGGGGTTGTCCTTTTGTTGTCAGTTATCCTGGAAAAAAATAGTGTCACTCCTGCCAAAAAAACTTCAGTTATGAGTCTTGGAAACATCCAGGTTCATAACATTCTCTAGATTCACAATGCAAGCAGCAAAAATTAAGTACCATACAGGTTGACAGACATCCCACCATTGTTAACACAATTTCTTTATGGTAAAATGATCATTAGGGACAACATTACATTCAAGATTCACCATGCACCTTGAGTAGCAATTACATTTTCAAACTGAAAACCAAAACGTTTTAACTGCGTTTGGTTAAACACAGGGCTCCTCCCCTGAGGAAACTTGGCACAAATTCATAAGAAAGTCCAATCAATGGCTAAGCTTATTCAGTTCCAAAACCTTTTGAAACAAAAGCAGTTTTGGCCTATTTGTATTTTTTTTTAAAAAATGAAATTAAAGTTAAAACAATACATACAACTCTCAGTTACCACCACAAAATGATCAGAAAAACAAATAGCAACAAGAACCAGAATTGAATAACTCAAATTGGAATGCAACTTCTTCTTGAACAAAAGTATTTGCATTATCCCTCAACAGTCTTATTGTCATTCTCAAGTATCTTTTAACAGGTCTCCAAACTAAAAGCTATAGAATTTTGACTAAAAGATATATGGACAATATATGATCCAAAGATAATATAAGCAACTAATTGCTGAACTCCCAACTTGAAACAAGAGTCCCCAAGTGACTTGCCCTTCAAGTCTCTTGCCATAGTTGGAGAAATTTAAATCATCCCTCATGTGGAAATATTGGAATTATCGTTGGAGCAAGAGTCTCTGTTGGATTTAACAGACTGACATAAACAATGGCTGTAGAGAACTGCACAACCAAAAAAGAAGAAAATGTGAAAAGGTTTAAAAGATAACCAACAAATAATTAAAACCCAGATGCCAAAAACTGTGCAAAACATTTCTGAAACAAGTTTAACAATACAAGAATATTCACTTCAAACCTGTAAACAGAAAATTTACTGCAAAACATCCCACTTGCAATTATAAGAAAGTTTTTAATAAAGCTATATTACTTTCCCTAAAATGTGCTAACAAAGAACAGCATCTCAAGGAGGCTTGCAGAAGTACAATCTCTCAATAATCTGAGTGGTTAACAGGTGGTGTGACAAAGTATTGCCAAACGGTCTGCAAGAGGGTCTGATAGGAAGAGACGAAGGTGGAGAGGTTTGAAGTGAAACTCTAGACCATGAATTCTAGAAGTAGCAATGGAAGTGATAGAGGAAATTACAAAACATTCAATGTCATAGGAGGTAGCAAGATGAAGAGGTTTGGGAAGGAATTTAGGGGATAAATCTGAGAGGTAGCGTGGGTTGGAAAGGAAATTATAACATAATAGGCTTAAAGGAGGGACCTGGAGTTGGGGATGGACAGGTGCAGGGTTCCTGTTCTCTTTAATCAAGTAATCTAGCGTCAGGAAGGAAGAGGCCGGTCTACTGTGAACACCCTTGTCATTTCTGCTGGCCCACTTTCCCATGCCCATCCCATCTTGCCCTCACCCATTGCCTGGGTCCCTTTTCCTTTCTAGGCCTTTGGCAAGTGAATGACCAGGAGCAGCCATCACATCCAAGACAGCTGAAAAGGAAAGGCTGCTGCTGGCTTCTGATTGGATAGCAACTCCCATTGGCTGTTGTCCTAATGATGGAAAATCATTGAACCAATTGGTTACCTGTCTGTTGGGGACTTAATTCCAGTGGATCTTCCCTAAAGGAGGTGATGCGGTGTCAGAAAAGTTCCCCAGCCAATGGGTGAGAACCCTGTTACTAATATTAAATTCTGATCAATGAAAAGAACTAACCCCGACCGAGTGTTGCAGACTGGCGCACTCCAAGGTTCAGGACTACGTGTTGAGGGACGCACTAAAGCTTGGGGCAGCCGCCGCCAAGGCGCGGTGGGGAAAGACCACCGTGTAAGACCCCTCGGCCGTACCATATCAGGGCCCTGTTCAGAAACTGGGCCCAGCTGGCGCCTCCTCCAACTGGTCAGGGGGCCAACTATGACTACGGTAGAGATGACCACCGGAGTTTTTCTTTTTTTTCCTTTGTTTTTTCTCTTTAGTTGGTGTACGTACCCCCAGGGTAATCCGGGACGGCTAGGATGACCGGGTAGGTGAAAGTGTGTTTATTTTTTTTGTATTTTCTACGAATAAAGTATATTTTTTTTAATAAAATAAATAAATAAATTCTGATCAATGAGTTTAGTCATTTCTTTTATTCCTTATTGACTTTATACTGATATACCACAGGACTAACAGCTAATATTTAACAATGAAACAGTGATATTGTCAAAGATAATGAAAACAGTAGTAGGTCATTTAATCTATTAAGCCTGCTTCATCATTCAATAAAATCAAGGCTTATTTGATTGTGGGTGCTCTTAACTCTACTTTTCCCATCGTCTCCTCATAATTTTTGATTCCCTTGTAAATTAAAAATCTGTCTAACTCAGGCTTGAAAGTATTTAATGATCTAACCACTACTGCTCTCTGTGGAAGAGAAGACATTGCAGATGCCCCAACTATCATCTAATTGACAGAACATGACTATTGGTGCCCTGCAGGTATCAGTGTTGGTGGCTCAACAACTCATTGTAATTTTTACTGACGAAGGTGAGGGGATAGAAAGCCACACATTCAAATTTGCCTTTGATTCAAGGACTGGCAATACTAAAATGAGTATAAATGGAAGTGGGATGTTACAAAGTGATATTGAAGGATTAGATGAATGAGGTAAAACTGTGGGAAATAGATTTAAATGAGGTTATCTAGTTTTAACCTAAAAAGGATAAAACTGGATATTTTCTAAATAGCTACAAACAACAGACGTTCAAGGAGCCAGGATGGTCAGGTACAGAGATAACTAAAATATCATGAGCAGATCCACAAAATAACCAAAAAAGCCAATGGAATGCTGGTCTTTACAGTTTAAAGGGATGATGCACATATGTTGAGTAATAGCCAAGAGAAAGGATTCTGGGTTTCTCAGATGCAATGCTGGAAACTTTAATCGAGTAGGTTGACAAGATGAGACGGACCAGGTTTCAGTTGGTGGTTGGGGAAGGGGGCCTAATGCCTTCAAGGAAAGCCCTCAGAACAGATTGGGCACAGATAAACAGGTCAATTCCAGGGTCTGGTCCAAAGAATCTAGCAATAATACTACAATAAGTTAAATTACCTCACACAAGTGGCCAAAGCTCATGAACACATCTTCAGTGCACATCTTGTACTCACCACACAACTATTCTCTTCAAAGCTCATTACACTGCATCCCCATTACTCATCCACCACCAATTTCTTAGAGTGAGGACTTAGGTCTAACATCCAGCTGCTCTGCATCATTCTCACACAAATGAAGGTTGCCTCAGATAATTCTTGTTTATTCAGCACATCACCAAACACATTGCAAATTACTCACTTACTTCTCTCTCTTACAGGACAAGGCAGCTCACCACCTTGCAAGGGATATTGACACACCAAAAACAAAAACAAATAATCACAGGGCAAGGAGTTAAGCTAGTAGCATGCTCAATATCTTGGGACTAGCTGTGCAAGGGACACTTACATCCAGCATTGCCAAGAAGATTCAGGGTGACAGCAAGTTTCAGCCTTTGGCCCTTGAAAACCCTCTGTCTTGTACTCCTACCTGGCAGGAAGTACAAGCTTCTGTGATGTGGACATGGACTTCTTGCTTTTCATCTCTTTTGCCATCCCTCACCCAAACCTTTCCCTCTGCATTTCTGCTTTCAGATACCCAAGTACTGCCTGCTGGCTAGCTCAGAAGTCACACAGCACCAGGTTATAGAGTCTGAGATAGTAGGAACTGCAGATGCTGGAGAATCCGAGACAACAAGGTGCAGGGCTGGATGAACACAGCAGGCCAAGCAGCATCCTAGGAGCAGAGAGGCTGACGTTTCGGGCCTAGACCCTTCATCAGAAAAGGGGGAGGGGAAGGGGGTTTTGAAATAAATAGGGAGAGAGTGGGAGGCGGATAGAAGAGGGATAGAGGAGAGGATAGGTGGAGAGGAAACAAACAGGTCGAAGAGGCGGGGATGGAGCCAGGAAAGGTGAGTGTAGGTAGGGAGTTAGGAAGGGGATAGGTCAGTCCAGGGAGGACGGACAGGTCAAGGGGGCGGGATGAGATTGGTCGGTAGGAGATGGAGGTGCGGCTTGAGGTGGGAGGAGGGGATAGGTGGGAGGAAGAACAGGTTAGGGAGGCAGGGACGAGCTGGACTGGTTTTGGGATGCGGTAGGGGCAGGGGAGATTTGGAAACTTGTGAAATCCACATTTAGGTTATAGAGTCCAGCAGGTTTGAAATCACAAGCTTTCGCAGTCCTGCTCCTTCATCAGGTCACACTTCAGCTGATGAAAGGGCAGCATTCTGAAAGCTTGTGACTTCAAATAAACCTGTTGGTCTTTAAACTGGTGTTGTGTGACTTCTGACCTTGTCCACCCCAGGCCAACACCAGCAACTCATCATCGTACTGATCAGCTGCAACAGTCTCAGAGGAAAGGGCAAGAACGACACAGCAACATCGATAAAGAAGCACAATCATCTGATCGAAAGCATAGCCATTCGCTTACATTCTGGTGCAGCACATACCCTAGTGAGTAGCATCGAGTCAGAATCTGCACAAGTTGAGCCACCAAGCACAGCTCTAGCCAGGAAAACGGACAGGACAGTTCACTTGCCAGCTGCTAAGAATAGTCAGTCTGCAGAAGAATTCAGCTATTAGGGCCCCAAAGATGATTTTGACAGGATAGCCGAGAGGAATACACTGATCATCATGCACATAAACATTTTTGGTTCATTCACGGGCCTGCCAGATAGACTCTAGTCACTATAATGGGATTGGAATTCAGTGGGCATTTAATGACATGATCATTCAGGCATGGTCTATCAACTACACTTTGGTAAAGGGGTGATCTTTGTGGTTCTAATACAGAGCCCTGTTTACAAGAGGGCTCAGTTACCTGTTACATTCATTCAAAGGTTCCCGAGACCACTGGGAATGCATCTGCCCTTGAAGACCTGCACTACCACCTTTATCAGCATGAGGTGCCATGTGGAAATGCCAGGAGGTGTGTAGAAATGCGGGACCTGCTATTCTGAAGGTCAGATTCTATATCGTCTAGCATTACTTATATTCAACTAAGCTAGCCTTTTGTGGAGAAATGGTTTTACTATAGAGTAGATCACAATAAAACTCAGAATGGATTATTTCCAAGAACTGCAAAGCACATTCACTGGTGAAATATTGAACTGGCCCCAAGAATTTGTTTAACAAAGACAAAATACTGATTCTTGGTCTTAAGGTTAAAACAATTTTTTTTTTTATATTAAATATGCCTCCTGGACACATCTGAATATCAGTAAAATTTGTACAGAAACTCCAAAGGGCTCAAGAAACCTGATGTGCATAATAACCTAATGTTTAAATTTATAATTAAGCAAATGCCTTCAATATTCCAAAGTGATTCGTGCGAAATCTCAGCCAGAAGCCCCTGTCTTTGGGGTCCTTTCCCAATATTTCAGATGATTAACAGAGGTTATAAGGGCTTATAACGAACAGTGAAGTTCAAAAAAGAACACATCTGAAACGAAGAAGTAACCAGTCAAATGTCCATGTATCATCATGTGCCAACAATTACAACTTGCCCAAATAATTCATTTATTATTTGCAGATAGTCAACTCCTACCTCTGATGCCTGCCATTCAATATCCATCAGCCCAGTTAGCTCAGATGACCGGACAACTGGGCAGCACAGTGGCTCAGTAGTTAAGCACAGCACCAGGGATCCGGCCCCGATTCCTCGCTCTCCCCATGTCTGCGTGAATTTTCTCCAGGTGCTCCGGTTTCCTCCCATAGTCCAAAAACGTGCAGGTTAGGTGGCTTGGCCATGCTAAAATGCCCGTAGTGTCCAGGGATGTGCAGGCTAAGTGCATCAGCCATGGTAAATGCAGGATTACAGGGAAAGGGTAGGGGGTGCTGGGCCTAGGTAGGATGGTCTTGAAAGGGTCAGTGTAAACTCTAAGGCTCAAATGGCCTGCATCTGCACTATCGGGATTTTATGATTCTACAAACTGAATTGCAAAACAGAGCCACACCAACAGTGTGGGTTTAATTCCTACTCTGTTTGAGGTTTCACCATCTCAGCCTTACCATTCACCCGGAGTGTGGTGATCCTCATGTTAAAATCACCAATACCACTCATCTCCCCTACCTTTTAAATTTTGTTCACAATTACCTGAAAGTTTCTTTCCATTTCTTTTTCTTATTAAATACAATTTTCAATATTTGCACTACAGTGTGCATCTCTGAAGGTTTTTGCAACCCATGGGACAGGTTATTTACAAGGGAATGAATCATAAATGTTAGTGATGGCTTGTGGGACATCCCAGATGCCTTTTCAAAACGTTTAGATTTGAACAGAACTCAGATCTAGATGTGTGCGATGTGACCATGTGCTATTCAATATTCAGCTGAAGTATTCATGGGGGATGGTGATGGCCTATTGGTATTATCACCAGACTATTAATCTAGAGACCCAGGTAATGTCCTGGAGGTCCAGATTCAAATTCCGCCATGGCAGATTGGAATTTTAATTCTGCTGAAATCTGGGATTAAGTCGAATGATGACCATGCAACTGTTGCTATGTGTCAGGAACAACCCACCTGGGTCATTATTGCCCTTTAGGGAAGGGAATCTGCCATGCTTACCTGGTCTGGCCCACTCATGACTCCAAATTCACAGCAATGTAGTTGACTCTTAATTGCATTCTGGACATTTAGAGATGGGTTAGGGTTGGGGTTGGGGTGCAGGTTGCTGGTCTAGCCAGCAATGCCCACATTCTGTGATTGAATAAAAAATACTCCTCCTTCATTCCAAACACCTCCCCAAAGCCCTACAGCATAGACACTAAAATCTGGGAAGGAATGAGATATATTTCATGTGCATATTGACTTGATTCCTATATTTACTGTTATTATTTCCTTGATCCCAAATAACCTTCCATTCCTTCTCTTTGATGCTTTGGCCTAGATATTCACATATACCTAGATCTCTCTCTAGATTAAAACAATGCAAAGATGAGAGCAACGTACAAACAAATCTATTTAGCTGTATCTTGGGGTTTAGAATGAATAACTTAGAAAGGGATGGATCTCGCTGAAATTTGCAAAGATCACAAACTCCTAGCAGCCCAATTTAATATGGACGTCTTGAACATATCTTGCTGAATGAGGTGGAATTTTCCACAACAATTCTGAAGGGTTAAGATTTTACCCTTGTATTGCACTGTGCCCTCTTCAAAAACTCTGCTGCCCATGTCCTAACTTGCAACAACCTCCACATCATCCCTATGTTTGGTAACCTACACTTTCTCCCAATCAAGCAATGTCCTGATTTTCAAATTCTAATCTTTGTTTCAATCTCTTCAAGCCCTATCTCTGAAATCTTCTTCAGTCCCACAACCTTTCGAGATATCTATCCTCTAATTCTGGCCGTCAATGTGTCCACCATTTTAATCATTCTGCTATTGGTGGCTACACTTTCAGTTATCCATGCACCTAACTCTGAAATACACCTCTCCTAACCTCTCCATCTTCCTTCTTTCAGACACTCCTAACCAAGCTTCTGATTAGCTGACATAATGTTTTATGATTTGTTCACAGGCTGTGGATATGGCCAGCTAGGACAGCATTTATTGCTCATCCCTAATGGTCCTGGAGAAGTTCATGGTCAGCATGCCATCGTTGTAGTCCTTGGGGTGCCTGAGGTTAGGAAGGGAGTTCCAAAGCTTTTACGTGATAGTAGTTCCAAATTAGGACCCTAGGAGAATCAGAAAAGGTCTTCACTGGTTTGAGTCATATCACAGGATTATGGCTATTGGAAAGTAATCATGTTACCCCAGCGCCATCAATTCAGGCAATCTATAGAGTACTGTCCAAGGCCCAACCATCTTCAGCTGCTTCATCTCCATCATAAGATCAAAAATGGAGATGTTCACTGATGACTGCACAATTTTCAGGACCATTTATGATTTCTTAGATACTGAAGCAATGAAAGTCTTTCTCCAACAAACTCTGGACAACAACATTAAAACTAGCTAATCAGTGGCAAGTCACACTTGTGTCATACAAAAATCAAGGGCGACGACGGGACATTTGTTGGAGATAGATTATCTCAACTTAACTAAGGCAAAGTCACTGAAATATCTGTTAGCATGAAAAGCAGCTGAATTTGAATGTACAATTGTTATAAATAAATAGACGGAAGCAAGTTTGATGTAATAATCTCATGTCAGGATTCAGATTACACATTCATAAATGAGTTTCACTCACATAGGTTGCACTCTAAATTCCTCGGTGAGTGATTAGAGGCAGCAATTATTTTATTGCTGCATTTAAATTCCTCAAGAAAAAAAAGCTATAAAATTGCTAAAAGGATTTACATCATGTCAGCAGGTTGTGTCAAAAACTTTATAATACACCTAGCAACAGCAATTAATCCATTGATGGCTGAAATAAAGGAAGTATGAATCACTGTTCCAATGACATATATTAATATGCTTCATGATAAATCATATCACAACTTATGCTTGCAAAATTCATGAATACCTATAAATAATTCCATTAGATTTTTAATTTCATCTATTGCTAGGGCCTATGCTTAGTCTATATTGTTCTTTCTTGCTTGGCATTTGAGTGACATGTATGTTACTTGCCACATATCAGCCCAGGCTTGCTTATAGTGATTGACAAAACTTTTCCTACCAAGACAGGACATTCTTACCTAAGCAGCTAAAAGGAAGTTTGGCATTGTTGATAACATTTTTGTCTATTATTGTACAGCTATGATTTATGTACTACTCATAAAATTACAAATTTTAAGTCACAAGTTACAGTTAATAAATTATCTTTTATATGTTTGCTTGTGTTAATATGACAATCTCATTCATTCGTTAATGAAAGCGATAAAATGTTTAAAATTAGAATTTACAATAGTAAGAGACATCGAAGAAGGG
Source organism: Rhincodon typus (assembly GCF_021869965.1). Taxonomy (NCBI): domain Eukaryota; kingdom Metazoa; phylum Chordata; class Chondrichthyes; order Orectolobiformes; family Rhincodontidae; genus Rhincodon; species Rhincodon typus. The sequence goes on from NC_063334.1 coordinate 69,063,981, forward strand.
TGTCGATCCGAAGCATCAGCTTTCCTGATCCTCTGATGCTGTTTGGCCTGCTGTGTTCATCCAGCTCTACACCGTGTTATCTCAAAAAGGATTTATTCAAGTTGTAATTATGGAGCATTACAGGGATACTCGTGAACACGGTTGAAACTAATTACATTTGTGCATTCTGAATATTTTTATTCTGAGCAATTTCTTTATAATTTTCGGATTTCATCTGTCAAGTGCTCGAGAGGAAATTTAGACCCTGTTATAACTGTTCATTTTAATCTCTGTAATGCTTCTGTAATTTCTAAAAGTTTATTAAATGGCAAACCACTGCAATGAATGTATGCCCTTCATTGATCATTTATAAAATACTGATCCAATTATTTCTTGAACTGCTAAGTTTCTGAAATTGCAACATAATTATACATGCAGTCCAGAAAAAGTAGAACTCAAGATACAATCAATCAGTCACTTTAAAGAAACTGTATAGCTTTTGCATGTTATTTTCGGACAACAGCAATGCTAGGTTATTATGTTTCTTTACTTGATCCTACAATGGGAGTTCTGTCAGGTTTATAACAAACACCAGGGAGAGTTCAAATGAATGAACACCAATGAATGAAAGACAATTCAAATAGGCTTAAAAGTTAACGGATCATTATCACATCTTAATCTGAACAGTTAATTGATCAAATGAATAGGTACCTTAAGAAAAAATATAGTAGACAATTAAAAATGTACACTGAACAAATAGGATTTTTTTCAATAGTCCTCTGCACTGTATTTCTGTAAGGTGTCAATGTTGGGTATGCTAACATATCTTCAAAAATCCTAAAACACAGAAATGTGGTGTCTTCAGCCCAACCACCTTCAACTGCTTCATAAGGTCAGAAGTGGGCATGTTCAGTGATAACTGTACATTCCTGACGCCTCGGCTACTGAAGCAGTCCATGTCCAAATGCATCAAGACATGGATTATATCTAGAGATAGTAGGAACTGCAGATGCTGGAGAATCTGAGATAACAAGGTGTAGAGCTGGATGAACACAGCAGGCCAAGCAGCATCATAGGAGCAGGAAGGCTGACGTTTCGGGCCTAGACCCTTCTTCAGAAATGGGGGTTCTGAAATAAATAGGGAGAGAGCGGGAGGCAGATAGAAGAGAAGATAGGTGGCGAGGAGACAGACGGGTCAAAGAGGTGGGGATGGAGCCAGTAAAGGTGAGTGTAGGTGGGGAGGTAGGGAGGAGATAGGTCAGTCCAGGGAGGACGGACAGGTCAAGAGGGCGGGATGAGGTTAGTAGGTAGGAGATGGGGGTGGGGCTTGAGGTGGGAGGAGGGAATAGGTGGGAGGAAGGACAGGTTTGGGAGGCGGGGACGAGCTGGGCTGGTTTTGGGATGCGGTAGGGGGAGGGGAGATTTTGAAACTTGTGAAGGCCCAAAACGTCAGCCTTCCTGCTCCTCTGATGCTGCTTGGCCTGCTGTGTTCATCCAGCTGTACACCTTATTATCATGGATTATATCTACACTGGATGACAAGTGGCAAGTAACGTTTATACCACAAATGTGCCAGAGAATGACCATCTCCAACAAGAGAGAATATAGCAATTATTCTTTGAAATTCAATGGCATCACCATCAGTGAATTCCCCACTATCAGCATCCTGGAAGTTACCATTGACCAGAAACTGAACAGGGCTAGCTATATAACTACAGTGGCTAGAAGAACAGGTCAGAGACTAGGAATACTACAGCGAGTTAACTCAACTCCTATCTCCTGAAAGCCTGTCCACCAATCACAAGGCACAAGTCAGAATACCCCCCACTTGCCTGGATGAATGTAACTCCAACAACACTCAAGAAGCTTAACACCGTCAAGGACAAAGGTGTCCAGCACATTTGATTGACACCACATTCACTCCCTCCACCACCAACGGTCAGTAGCAGCAGCATGTACTATCTACAAGATACACAGCAGAAATTCACTGAGGCTGTTTTCACAGCACCTTCCAAAACCATGACCACTGCAGAGAAGGCTAAGGGCAGCAGATACATGGAAAATGTCACTAGCAAGACCCCCTCCAGGCCAATTACCATTCTGACTTCAAAATATATTGCTTTTTCTTCACAAGGCCATGTTACAGGTTCAGAATAGGCTATTCAGCCCATCAGGTATGCTTCACCATTTGTTGTGGCTGATCTGTTTCTCAACTCCATTCTCCCGCCTTCCCCCATAACCCTTGATCCCCTCATCAATCAAGAACCAATCTAAATCTTTCTTAAATACACTCAATGACTTGGTCTCCACAGCCTTCTGTGGCAATGAGATCCACAGATTAACCACCCTCTATCTGAAGAAATTCCTCCTCATCTAAGTTCTGAAGGGTCATCCCTTGGCAAAAGCTATGCCCTCGGGTACTGGTCTTTCCTACTAATGGAAACATCTTCTTTACGCCACTCTATCCAGTCCTCTCAGTATTCTATAAGTTTCAGTCAGATTACCCTTGTCATCCTTCTAAACTCCATTGAGTAGAGACCAGAGTCCTCAACTGCCCTTCGTTCCCAGGATCAATTTCTTGTAAGCCTCTTCCATGGCCAGCCCATCATTCTTTAGATACCGGGCTCACAACTGCTCACTTCCAAACGGCACTGTTGGTCTAACTGCAGCAAATGGTCTGCAGTGGTTGAGACTGGCAACTCACTGCCACCTTCTGATGGACAACTAGGGTTGGGCAGTAAATGCTGGCCCAGCCAGCAACACCTGCATCCCATGAATAAAAAAAAAATTCTAATTCCCTTTATCTTCATTTTTCATACCTGGAATCTTTGGACGGATGCACCTGAGCTTGACGAAAATATTCAAATAGGCAACATTTGGGCAGTGCATCCCCTGTGAAACACAACATCTCTCCAATCCAAAACTGACTTCCACCTGAATAGGGAAATTATACCGTGAAATCATTGCATGGACAAAGGACAGAGGGGAGCATTCAACTGGTTGCACGTACGCTAACTCTCTGCATTTAGCTCGCTCAACTCCCCTTTATTTCCCCTCCAAACCTCCTTGGTTAAGGTCATTAAACAGATCAGGAAATGCAGCAGCCTCAATACTGACTCATGGAGAATCCAACTATATATCTTGCCCCATAAAGCAATCGTTCACTCATGCATTGATTCCTATCATTCAGCCCATTTTGTATCTGTGACACCAGTGTCCCTCTTATTCTACAGGCTTTAACTTAATCCAAAGTCCGTTTTGTATCACTTTAACAAATGCCTTTTGGAAATCCATGAACACCACATCAATTGCATTTCCCTCCTCAATTGCTCTTACTGCCTCATTAAAAAGGAAAGCCAAGTTAGTTAAATGCAAGTTGACTTTAAAAACAAATCTATGCTGGCTTTCTTTAATTACTCCACGCTTTCTGAATATTCAAGTGTGTCCCCGGTTATTGTCTCTTAAAGATTTCCCACCACCAAAGTTAAACTGACTGGCCTCATCCTTCATCACATTTTCCGCAAGAAAATTGTAACATCTGCAATTCTCCAATCAATTAACATCACCCGCATATTAAATGAGGATTCCATGATTATAGCCAATTTCTTACAGATTTCCATTCTTACTTCCCTCAATTGCATTTGGCCCAGTCCTAGTAACTCAACAATTTTATGCCAGCCTTCTTCTGTTCTGAAAAAGGGTCACTGAACATGAAACATCACAATTCTGCTTTCACTCCACAGATGTTGCCAAATCGGAGTTTCTCCAGCAACTTTCAGCCTTACCTTTTTATCACTTTTTAATGCCTTAATGACCTGGTCGTTCACAATGTCTTTGTCAGTATCTTCTTCCTTGATAAAGTCAAATGGGAAATATTTATTAGCATCTCAGCCAGACCCCTGGAATATCCTCTTACGGCTCCAATCAGCCTATTCCTCCTTTTGTCACCTTTACTATTTATCTAACTGTAGAAGACTTTTTGATTTTCTTTTTACATTAGCTGTCAATTTCTTCTCAATCTCTCTTTTTGTTTTTTTTTCCCATCTTCCTCTGAATTTGTCATATTTAAATTTGCAAAAAGAAAGAATGAATCCTTTTAAACTAATTGAATGTCAAAACTATACAGTGTTTTTTGCATCACAGCTGGGATTGCCACCTTAGACAAAATCTAAAACAAAAGACAGACCTAAGGATGTAGCCTGAAATATGGCTCTTTTTCCATTTAACATAGAATGAGATTATCACACAACTTGATAGATGACATTGGAGAGACAAGTAGCAATCAGTTTCCTTCTCTATATTTGATCTGATGCAAATTCATAGGACCTGGAGTCAATGTCGAGGTCCCACTAACTCCTGACTGTACACAACAGAGCTGCCACCTCTAGCTATATCCTTCATAGTCACCTCAGAAATTGTGGGAATTGAATCCATGACAAGCCATCCTACCAGCCTAGAATTACTTCACTGAGGAATAACCTCAATTTTGCATATCAATTTACCTAGTGAGCGCAATGTCTCGGAAAGTGCCCACAGAATATGATATTCACAGTCCGATCAGTTAAGCGATTATTTCAGTGTATTTGATAGGCCACTAGACATTTTCTGGAGGGATGTATGATCTTGTAGGAAAGAATGCAGCAAATCTGCCACCTTACAATTGAATTATTTAAAACATTTTGTGCTATAAGACAACTGATATTTGACCTGAACTTGAATCCTACACACCAAAATCAACAGTTACAAACCAAACAATCATTATTTTTTCTTCTAATAATCAGCAAGATTGCAATTGCTTTTCCATCATAAATGCTTCATCAACTTATGTCAAATATAAAGCACCTACACGTTAGTTAGTCAGATGACTGTTTGTTTCTGGTGCAATCATTGGAATTTGACCATTGGTTGCACACAATCATTATTGAGCAAAGGACTCAGTTTAAGAAAAGTGAAGAGCAAATGCTCAAAAACCTGAATTAAAACAATAATTTCTGGAAACACTCAGCAGCCTGGAAAGCATCCATAGAAAAATGAAAAGAAGTTAACTGCTTTGATTTCTCAGACAGTTAATGACCAAACCGAATACCACAGACTCTGGATACTTGTACAATTCTGATCTATTATTCTTGTGACCTGCAAATCTGTTCTACTTATCTGGAAATCTATCTTGGTGGTGAAATGAAACCATTACAGGCCAGATTTTTCATCTTGGAAGGTCAGAATCAGGAATTAGGGATTTCTAGATGTCATGATGCTGATCACATTATCTCTATGGCAGGTTGGTGGGGGCAGGCTATTGCTGGGGGCACAAAAGATTATTAGACCATAAGACACAAAAGCAGAAGTGGTTATTCATCCCTTTCTGCTCTGCTAATGTGAGCATGGTTGATTTGATAACTCTCAACTCCATTTTCCTGCCTTTTCTCCCATAACCCTGGATCCCCTTACTGATTTAAAAAATCTGTCAATAACAGGACTTGAATATACATAGCTATCCAGGCTCAACCCAGTCTGCAGTAAAGAGTTCCTCAAATTCGTTACCATCTGAGAGAAGAAATTCCTCCTCGTCTCGGTCTTAAATGGATGACCTCCTTATTCTGAGATTGTGCCCTCTGGTCCGAGACTCTCCTATAAAGGGAAACTACTTCTCCACATTTACCTGAAGAATCTTGTATGTTTCAATAGGGTCACCTCTCATTCTTCTAAATTCCAAAGAGTACTGGCCCACCTGACTAAACTTCACCTCATATGACAGTCCCTCCATACCTGGAACCAGATTAGTGGAACCTTCTCCTGACTGTCTCCAATGCCAATGTATCTTTCCTTTAATAAAGGGGCCAAACCTGTTCACCGTGATCTAACTGAGGTCTGACTATTGCTTTGTATAATTTTAGCAAAACCTACCTACTTTTATACTCCACTCCCTTTGAAATAAAGGCCAACAGTTTGTTTGCCTTCCTTATTACCCACTCTTTTGGATGCTAACACTTTGTGATTCATGGAGAAAGACACCCAAATTCCTCTGCTCTCCAGGTTTCTGCTGTCATTCTCTGTTTAAATAATATTCAGCCCCTATGTTCTTCCCTCAAAGTGTATACCTTCACATTTTTCCACATTATACTCCATCTGTTTGCTCTGTTACTGTCTACATCCCTCTGCAGATTCTTGTTGTTATCCTCATCATCTTTCCACAGCATTCCTGGGGTAGAAACGGAGTCAAGCAGAGGCTGAGGTGGCCAGATGTAAGGGCCCACCTCTACTGCCCAAACATTAAAACAGGTTTTCAAATCAATGTGAGGCCTCCTAACCCTCATCTCCTATCCTCCATACCCTCCTGCCTCCACATACTTCCTAGCTTCCTCACTTGCATATTCCACTCATTCCCTACCATCTCCATATACTCCCACGTTCGCCAGCTGCCTCTATTTCCACTCACCTCAAATCCATGACATACAGATGCAACCTTTGAAGTCAGCTAGAAGCTCAGCCAATAGGCAAAGCTTTCAAACAGCGAAATAGATAGCTGAGCTAAAATTCAAAGGAGGGTCATAAAGACAATCCCAGTAATTGCACACCAATTAGTTTAAATTCAGTGGTGTGTAAACTTATAGGTATAATTATTTAGGATAGAATTAATCCCATGGAAAAAGATGGGTTGGTTAGGAAGAGGCAACACAACTTCAAAGGGAAAGTCATGTCGAACCAACTTGAAGAAGTTTTTTTGGGATGAGGTAACAGAAAGGGTTGATGGGGGTAATGCTGTTGATGTGGTATACGTGGATTTCTAGAAGCCATTTCATACCATGCGACACAATAGATCATAGAATCCCTACAGTGTGGAAACAGGCCCTTGAGCCCAACAAGTCCACACTGACCCACACTGCATCCCACCCAGACCCATTCCCCTATAAACCCACCTAATCTACACATCCCTGAACACTATGGACAACTCACCTAGCCTGACATCTTTGGACTGCGGGAGGAAACCGGAGCACCCGCAGGAAACCCACGCAGACACGCGGAGAATGTGCAAACACCACACAGACAGTCGCCCAAGGGTGGAATCAAACCGAGGTCCCTGGCAATGTGAGGCAGCAGTGCTAACCACTGAGCCATCGCACCGGCCCAACAGACTTCTGAGGAATGTTACAGGTCGTGATATAAGAGAGACAGTAACAGTGTAGATAGAGAATTGGCTGAGTGACAAGAAACAGAGAATAATGGTCAATGGTTATTTTTTGAACTAGAGGATTGTTTGCAGTGGGCATCCCCAGGAGTCGATATTGGGATACCTGCTTTTCCTGATACATATTATTTATCTGGATCATGTCATGCAGGAGAAAATTTCTGGTTTGCAGGTTACACAAATATTGGAAGAATTCTAAATTATGAGGAGAGTGTGGAACCCCAAAAGGACATTTACAGGTTGGTCAAGTGGGCAGTTACGTGGCAGATAAAGGTTCAATACAGAGAAGTGTAAGGTGATGCACTTTGGTCAGAAGAACATGGAAATACAAAATATGTACAAAATATGGGGTACATTTGGTTGCAGGATCGGAGGGACCTGTGGGGTATATGTGCAGAGATCAATGAATGTGAGAAGACAGGTGGAGAGAGCAGTTAATAAAGCGTACAGTGTTCTCAGCTTTATTACTATGGGCATACAATTTGGGAGCAAGGTGGTGATGTTTAACTTGTACAATCCAGTTATCAGACATCAGCTAGAGTACTGTGTACAATCATGGGTGCCACATTATGGGAGTGCAGAAATGATGTGCAAAAATGGTTCCCCAATAAGAAACTTCAATTATGAGGACAGAGTGAATAATTTGGGACTGTTGTCCCTGGAGAGAAGGTGGCTGAGGTGGCTTTTCATAGATGTTTTCAGAATCATGAGTGGGCTGAATAGAGTTGATTGGATGAAGTTGTTCTGCTAGTTAAAAAAAAAGAACAGGAGGGTGTAGATTTAAAGTGATGTGCAAACAAAGCAAGAGTAATGTTAGAAAAAGTACTTAGCATATGGAATGTACTGCCTGGAAATGTGGTGGAGGCAAGATAAATTGAGGCATTCAAGAGGGCATTGGATTATGATTTGAAACAATGTGCACAGTGATAACAGAGAAAAGGCAGGAAATTGACACTAGGTCATAAAACTGGTCCAGGCAGGATGGGCTGAATAGCCTCCCACTGCGCCATAATAATTCTGAGACTCTGAAAACATGAATGTATGGAGCACAACTGATACAGTCAAATCTGAATTTCACTTCTGTGCAGACAGGATAGTACTTTATCGTATTTTAATGCATACATATACATTTTTTCAATTTCACAATGCTGTTTAATTTAATGGACATACCTTTTCTGAAACAAAAAGCCCCCATCATTCATTGTATTAAAAATCATGCAGCATTTCATTGACACATGAAGTTGGCAGCAACTTCATGCCTGGCAGATGGTTTTTTAACTCTAAAGCATGGTTGTCTAAGCTTCACAACCTCCTAGAGTTTGCATGAACCATGTTACCTTTTCAGGCCAGTCTTCCTCCTTGCAACTGCTTGGGGGTCTGAAATGCCCACTTTTGCAATGAAGTTGGCAATGTTGTGACAGCTACATGCAGACTTGCAACCAGTCCATATCCTGCAATGATCAAAATTGCCTGTGCCAGGATTAACAGCTGACATTGTATTTTGCCTTCCCCCATCTCGTTGTTAAAGCCTACCTAACACTGATCAGACCTGCATCATAGCAGGGAAATATGGTCCTTAAGCATTCAATTTTTAGGCTGTTGCAGGGCTGGGATTAGAAGTAGGCAAGTGTTGAAATAGCTTCAACTCTACGTCAAGTCATTTTACACAGGCGGGGTGGGGGGGTGGGAGTGGGTAGCATGGCTATCTATCCACAAGCAGCAGGCAGCCAATCCAGTTTATTAATGGCTACTTAAGGAAGCTTCCAGTTAACACCTAGGTCCCCACTCTGGAGGCCAGCTTAACTGCCTGAATGAATGTGATAACCCAATAGCAGAATGGGTGGCCAGCACTCTCGGCAGTGCTACTGACCCTCCTTAAAGAGGGTCTACCCAGCTACTCAGCAGCTGACAGTGGTGCCCTGTTTTAATGTAAAAAACATTGTGGAGCTGACACTTTCACTTTTGAAACATTGTCAGTTTTATTTACCTTCCATTGCAGCCTTCTACCGCCTCCAAAGTGACAAGCCTCCGACTGTACCCCCAGCTACAGGATCCTGCATGATTCACCCTTAATTCACCCAGTAGCCTGATTTCTGGCCATTAAGTCGTCACCTGAAGGAAAATTACAACGTGTGACTGTCTCTCTAACAGTGCGGGCTTCTGAAGCCCACAGCGAAAATGCATATCGCAATTTCTCAGCCTTAATCCCTGTGTTGTGCTAGTTGACCTCAACTATACATAAAAGGTGCAGAACAAAGTAAGACCCAAGCCAGGACACAAAGGAACTTTACAAAACTAGCCTTGATTCTCATTCAGGACTTCTATCCAAATATATTGCACAGAGCTCAAGTGAAAATCGGTGGGGACTATATCAGTCACAGTTGCGATGCCATTGTGGCTGAATAACCTACTGACACTCACCTGTCCAATGACAGCATACCCCAGAAGAGTAAAAAATGAAAGAAAACTGGAAAATATGTTTCTTGCAAAAAGCATACTGTGATTGCAATAAAACTTTCATGGCATTGAAAGCACAGAATGGCTGCAACCTCTTAATACTGGAATGTCGTTAATCTACAATTAGTTTTGAAAGTTGCTTTTGATGCCTAAACTAGAAACAACAAATATTACTGTCCCCATCTAGTGGTAGCTATAGCCTGGTATTTTGTAATGCAGATATGAAAGCTTCAAATAGATGCAAAAAAAAATACAACAGGCTCCCAGTTCCTAGCTGCAACACTTCTTTAATCCAGAATTGTAATTCACTAGGAGTTATTTGTTGAACCACTTTCACTATTTTCTGGGAATATGATGCAATTATTCCACAATTTCCTTCAAACATATGTAACATTCTATTCTACCTTATATCCCCAAGATTCTTCACTGTGGGCTCTTGTACCAATGTTTGAATTTATTTCCACCTAAACCATAATTTACTTTGATGGGTTTTGAAAGCCTTCATTTTATCAATTTTTGCAACTTTGAATAATTCACTCCGAAGATCTGAATTATGTGGTAAGAGGGACAAGATAACACTACAAAGTAAAAAATTAATCGTATCTTTAATCTAGGAATAACTACTGAGCATGTGAAAATGGAGCTAAATTATAGTGGTGTCTGACCATACAGCCTAGGTGCCTGAATCTGTAAGGTTCCAGCAGGATATCCTTTCTCACCATGTCTTGGAAATAGTTACATTTAATAAAGCATGTAAATATTCACTCACTAGATGAGACCTCACCTTATTAACAAAAGCAACAAATTAGCTGACTACACTAGAGAACCATTTACACTCTAGCACGCAGAAGTTAAAACCCAAATATAAGAATCAAAAGGCTGTCTGCCAACAGTGCTCTGTAGTGCTGTGGAGCCCTCTTCAACCAGTACATAACTCTTCAACCAGGCTCAGCCCATGTTTACAAAGAAACTCACCTTTTTATTGATGTTGGAATGCACTAATTAAACTAATCCAACACATTCTCTACTCAGAGCCAACGAATTTCTCCAGAGTGAGGGCTGAAACAGGGATTAAACTGCTCAGTAACATATTCAGGAGATTCAATGATTGTTTTGGATATTTTCTATTCAATCTCTCCAGCCACGTTGTGACACACCTCTGGTGCAAGTGGCACTTGAACCATCTGGCAGAGTTGGAAGCACAATCACTGCACAAGAGCCCTCTTCACGCTCATTTCAAGCTAATAACTAGGGCACTTCAATATTTTCCTACCCAAAATGGCATGAAAGAAAACATCTTCAAAATGAGGGTTGTTGGTTCATTTTACACCGAATAGTGGATGTGGGAGGATCCAGTTATTAAATATTATTGTAATTACATTTAGTCATCATGAATATTTAAATGCATGAAAAAGCACATTTTAAGGGAACGCGATTAATCTGTTTCTAAATGATACTTTTTGAGGTGCTAAGGGGAGCATTAATACATCCACATTCCTCAAAACACCACATTTTTGCCAACAATTCAAAACTCAAAAATAAAATGGATGGTATCAGTTCAGTACATAGGTGGCAGGGAGTGCAGTGGTGGTGATTTGATTGCTTTTCACATTGGAGGAACTGATGCAGTGGGATTCCCCAGAGATTGGTACAATGATGACTACTCTTCTTGAACTATTTTATCTGTAAGTAATTTCAAAATTTGCAGATGACAGAAATTTGAAAGCATTGTGAAGAGCAAAGAGGTTAGTGTTAGACTTCAACAGGACACAGGCTCACAGAACGGACCAATATGTAGCATATGAAATTTAATACAGAGAAGTACAAAGTGATCCATTTTGGTAGGAAGTACAGGGAAAGGCAATATAAAAGTAAAGGATAAAGTAGGTGCAGGAGCAGAGGACCCACACACACACACACAAATCATTGAAGATGGCAGGGCATGCTAAGCAAGTGACTAATAAGGTATACAGGATCCCAGGCTTTACAAATTACAGGCATAGACAATAAAAGCAAATAAATTATAGCCAACCTCTAGAAAATACTAGTTTCACCTCGATTACAACCACAATACTACTTTGGAGTATTTTGTATAATTCTGGGCAGCATGTTTTAGGAAGAATGTGAAAGTATTGAAGAGGTTCAGAAAAAAAATTACAAAAATAGTTCCAAGGGTCAGAGACTTTAGGTCCACAGGAGTTTTGTGAAGCTGGAACTGTACTCTTTAGAGAAGTTTATGAGGTGGTTTGGGAGTTCAAAGTCACAAGGGAACCGGACACCGTAAGATCAGGAGAAACTGTTCCCATCAGTGGAAGGATCGAGAACCAAAGGACACAGAGTTAAGGTGATTAGCAAAAGAGCCAGAACAGCCTAAAGAAATGTTGACTGTTTCAAATGCTCTGCTTGCGAGTGTGATGGAAGCAGAGTTAATTAGGGCTTTCAAAAGAAAAATCTTTAAGCAACAGAACAAAACAAAAATAGAATGCAGGTTTACAGAGAAAACATGAGGGAATGAGATGTTTCACTCTTACATAAAGCTAGCATGGACACTCACCTGAACCTTATGACTTTTTTGGCAGTACTCATAACCTTTGGCCCCAATTCGCTAACAGGCGAGGCAAGACAAGTGAGGGAAGTGTGCTGAGCGCAGGAATGTAGGCACTAGGTGAGCGAGCGCTAAGAGAGCAAACAATCAGCCCTGAGATGCTGTTTAGTTTAATCCATGAGCTGGGGCCATGCTCCTGCGCTCAGAGTGTCCTTACAGCAGTCCTTCAATGCCAGTTGCCATTGTGCCTGCAATGCAGGTGTGCACTTCCAAAGTGTCCATAAGTGAGGTGCCATGAGGAACGCAAGGGGTTAGTAGATATTTACCACCCAGTCCTTGCCTTCCTTGACCCAGGTCCCTGGTTAACTCCAATAATATAACTCGACATGGTAATTTGCACCTGTAACCTACTAATCTCTTCACAATCAGCTCCCAGTCTTTTCAGTATCAAGGCACACTTCAAGGGCACAAACAATTGCACTGCACAATCACTTTTTTAAAAAAAACTATTTTTCTAATCAACCTCTTCAGAGATGTTATTACACATCTGCCATGTGTTTGCCCACTCACTCAACTTGTCTGAAACACTTTGAAGTATCCTTGCATTCTCCTCAACTCACGATCCTGCTCAATTTTGTGCCATCAACAAGCCTGGTAATGTTCGTTTCGGTTTCCTCATTCAAATTATTTATATGTATTGTAAATAGCTGGGGCTCAAACACTGACCCTTTTTGTACCCCACTCTAGTCACTGCCTGTCACCCAGAAAAACCCCATTTATTCTCATTCTCTGGTTTCCTGAGTGTCATCGCTTCTCAATTTGTTCCAATATATTACTCCTATTCCATTCACTTTAATTTTGCCCCACTAGCGTTTTTTATGGAACCCTATCGAAAGCCTTCTGTAACACCAAATTCACCACACTTTACTATTTACTGTAAACAGAGGATTAGGGAGTGCAAGGTAAAATTCCTAATCGTAACTCAACCATTAGTTCTTTCTCCTCTACTATACTTAAGGGTATGAGTAAGCACCGATTAACACAGAGTGGAAAAAAGTGTAAATGGAACACCTCCTTTCCCAACCTGCCCAACTCTCACAATTAACTAAACTCCCAGCACACCGCTCCTGTCAAGCTCAGTGCTAAGTCTCACTGAGATGCCATACTTACATGTTCTGATAAAGTTAGCTGTCCCCCAGTTGCAGAAAAAGAAAGTTTTAAACTAGCTTCCTTAGTTAATTAATGGCAGCTCTTCCACTGTGAATACATTGGATAGCCTTGCTCAGTCCTCAGCTCATGAATTTTCAATTAAATCTTAATTATTAAATACAAACAAATTTAGAGATTTTTAGGAAGAGATTAAGGGCAGAATTTTTTGAGCTTCTGAACAACGTGGGCAATAGTAAGTCCATTGGGAATATATTGAGAGATCTGAAAAAAGTGAGATTCTCAACATTGAGAAAAATTAGTTTGATTTTCCACAAAGAGGTTTGAACAGTGAGACAACAATCTCAATAGTGAGTGATGAGAGGCCAACTGACATGCTTTTATATCTCATTAGTACCTAATCTCACCTCGTTAACATGCAGTTTAATATTCTCACACATGGCAGAGAGAAACTAGGTAACAATAATTGCCATCATGAAAGTCAGGTTGCATACCTTGTAGCTCTGGCTCACTCACTCACTCAGTCCTGGCCACCAGTCCCCAGCATCTCAGGGTACGCTTCACTGGTAGAGATCATCTGCACAGCCCATTCCTTGAGACTGGCTACAGACAGACATTCTCTAGCCTCACTACGTCATCATGGCTCATTTAAGCGCAGTTATCCACTTTGGAATGCACCAACACCTCACACTATAATGCTGCTACTAAGTCACTTCGCCCGCAGGGAAAGGCTTCCATGTCATGGATTCAAGCCAGATGCACCTCGGGCTCTTCGCTCGCTTTCTTATTCTCTTTGTGGCAACTTGGATGCTTACAGCATCTCTGCCTTACCCTTGCTGTGCTGCACTTTGCTGCCTCATTCAGAACTTACAGGTTCTCATCGTACATTTGACAGCAATAGTCCCCTATCATGTGTATGTCAAAAAACTTGATCAGCAGACACTTAATTCAGGCCAACAATGTGCATGGCTCACTTGGACGTGCTCCATTGATCTCCTTATTGAAGGCCTCCATGTCTGCACTAAGGAGCTGCTCTGTTTTTGATATTACTCATACCAGCTCAGTGGAACAGCTTTCAATCTAACCAGGCACAGAAACTTTGGTCGTCTTGTGCTCTCTACACAAATGCTGGTACGTGAATGGATAAGGAACATCGGCCTTTGGAAGCCCTGGACCTGAAATAACCTCCAGTGGATGGGGAGCTGCCTCCTACTATGGAACGTCCATCCATAGGTATCCTCAAGAGGCAACAAAGATACAGGAGAGTGCCAGTCATTCTTGCTCCATGGAATACCATTCAGAGGAGGGGGGGCCAGTGGAGTCATACTCTCTTAAGAATTAGCAGCCAGAACACCATGTCATGATGTGCTATATATTTCATAGAATCCCTACAGTGTGGAAACAGGCCATTCGGCCCAACAAGTCCACACCGACCATTGGAGCATCCCACCCAGACTCATCCCCCTATAATCCACCTAATCTACACATCCCTGAACACTACAGACAATTTAGCATGGCCAATCCACCTTGCCTGCACATCTCTGGACTATGGGAGGAAACTGGAGCACCCGGAGGACACACATGCAGACACGCCAACGTATCTGCAATGGATCTTCTTCCACTGGGGCCAATGAGAACAATAAGAAGATGTTTCCTGCACATCAGGTTCCCACGCACGTTTCCATATCTGGACCTTCATTGCTGTTCAGTCAGACATAGGATGCCACTTGGATTCAATGCTCCACACAACTGGAGGACACACCAACACCATGTGATGGTCAAAGAAGATCCGTGAGAGCTGCAGCCTTGTACTGAACTGGACAATGAGAACATTCATCAAAAGGCACAAAACCGTCATCTTACACCATTGCAGCATTGGCCAAAGCAACCCAGACAGGACGGCTTTGTGAACCTCGTTCAATGCAATCAATTGTGTGAAGTCATCCTTCACTGACTAAGTGCTTTGATGCTGCTGAAGACAGCTGCCCTGAATAATCACAATGGCAAGTGCAATTTACCAATTGATTTTCTTAAATACTTTACTTGTTGTTTAACAAAAGTTAAGGTTAAAAATCGACGGAAGACTTCAAAATATCTAACTCTCCACCATTCAATCATGATAAAAGTTTCATGCCAGCTTGGGCACTATGGAAAGGCTAACTATTGCGCAGACAGGATTATAACATTATGTAGCACTAAGGATGGTTTGTTTCCATACCTTCATTCTCACAGTTGTAGCTAAAATGATATTCGCTCACACAACTGATGATGAAAAGTGAACATACATTTACAAATGTGACAAATTATTTACAATTAAATATCACTTTTATACCTCAGAAGATTGTATTGATGCTTTTCTTGCCACCACATCTAGGTGCAGTCCCAGGGGTGAGCAGTTGGGGTGGAGGAAGCCTGCCCAACAGTGGAGTCTATTGGCCTTGGAGTTTTGAGCAGGAGATTTTGGGGGCGTTTGTAGCTGAAGGGCCCAGGCAGTACTGACAGTGTATTGCCCAGATGAAGATGCACCCTCCTTGGCTTGAAGTCTCACAGAGTCGGGATTGCAGACAGTGTTAAGGTAGAGGGGCCAGGCATCTCGGGAGTGTCCTCTGAAGAGACTTCTGGGAGTCTGTCTGTGGTTCCATCTACTTCTGGGTACCTACTGGCACCACCCTGTCTCATTGTGGGAAAGGGGCACCTGGAGTAAGGCAAGGTCCCCCGTCACCTTAATATTGGTGCTGACCACCAATGGCTAGAGCAAGGAAGTGCGGGTCTGCGTGTATATACAGCTGACAGCAAGTGTGTGGACCTGGCTCCCCTTGGCAGCTGCTAACCTGTCCACAAAGACAGCAGGACACTCAAATGCCACAGGCGGTATGGTGCTGAAAGCATTGGTGAAGTTCTCCAACTTTTGTGTCAGTTTTCCGAGTGCCTCCGACAAGCCTGTCTGCTGCTCCTATTTCTGCTTCTGCATTTTGATGAAGTTCTTACGGACTGACATGTTGGGGTCCTCTCCTACCTGGAACAGAGCAGGAGCCTGATCTCAGATAGTCCTCGGAATGCCAGTGACCTGTGGAATTTCTTCCATGGCCAGCTGCAGAGTTGTGGCAGTAAAATGCTAACTAGAACATGCTTAGGGCTCCAATATGGCTAGTGTATCTACCGTGAGGTCAATATGAGCTGGTGGAAAGAGACTGTCTTCTCAGTGCCTCTTCCATGGGATCTGTGGCTTCTTCCTTAGAGATGGAGAAGTAGATGACACCACTAGGAACTGGTGTCTCCAGCAGTAAACATGTGTATGCCACTGGATCCTGTAGCAAACTAGTGAAAGAATGAGTTGCAAAAGAGGGATAGATGTTTGTGCATGTTGAAAGCATATTCACAGTGTTGATAATGGAGAGCAGTGCAGCAACAGAAATAAATATTAGTTGGTTCAGGACATAGAGGTCTTGGCATCACAGTATCAATGGTCATGGTCCTTTCTCACTAGGGCAAGAATTCTCCCTTTCCTGGGAGGGGAGGAGAAGAGAGTTGGGCCCCCTCAGTGTGGGAACTGGCTCTCTCTGTTGTACTGAGAGCTGTTTTCTCCTGGAAAGCGACAAAGGGAGGTATTAATGAACATGATGGCACAGCGGTTAGTGCTGGTGAGGAAAAAAGGTGCCAAGGTGCCCTGAGTGAGTGGGAAGTGCAGAGGGGATACACAGCGAGCAGTCTCAGGGAATTGGGTGGATGAGTAGACAACTTGCCTTGGCAGCATGTGGATGAGAAGCAGAGTTAGAGGGAGTGTGAAGTAGCAGAGAGATGGTGGTAATTACCCTTGCCGAAACTATCATCATTCTTCCTGCGTTGCTGGGCGTACCTCCAGATTCTGCACCTTACACTCGCCCTGGTGACAACTTCAGACCAGGCTGGCAGCGTCTGGTGCCATCGTCTCCTCTGGTGGTGCTAAGATAAGATGATGGTCCTACATATCACCCCCTCTACGAAGACTTCCAGCTCCCTGACCGCAAATTGGGGTGCCCGCTTTCTTCTGTTGGCCATCTTCAGGGTAATTCATCCTGCGCTGCAACGGTGGATTGCAGTTCCCGACTTGCAGCAATTGTCCTGATCCACCTCTAGCATTTAAATTTGCCACTGGTGGTGGAAATCCCAGCAATGGCAAATATGACCGGAGCAAAATAGCACAAGAGTAGTGCCATTGAGGTGTGGTGCATACATGATGTAGTGAACGGAAGAAAATTGTGTTAGATAGCTCACTAGACCTCAATGAAAGAAACCCTTCATGAAAGTCACCAAAAAATTAACAATTAGCTGACATTTGGGAAAATTTCCCCCTAAAAATCCCTCAATTCACTAAAACCCCAAAGCGCTATTCAAGCCACACTCGTCCCATCATTAATTAATAGAGCCACCCATCCTCCTTCAATGCTCTCAAGAAGTCATATGCAACAAGATCTGGACAATATCCAGGCTTGAGCTGACAACTGCCAAGTAACGTTCATGTCGCACAAATGCTACGCTACGACCATCGCCAATAAGAGACAAACTAACCACCGACTCTTGATGCTCAATGGTGTTACCATCACTATGTGAATCCCCCACTATGAACATCCTCAGGGTTACCATTGATCAGAAACTTAACTGGACTCTCCATACAAATACAGTGGCTACAAGAGCAAGTCAGAAGTTAGGAATACTGAAGTGAGTAACTCACCTCCTAAATCCCCAAAGCCTGTTCATCATCTACAAGTCAGAAGTCAGGAGTGTGATGGAATACTCCCGCTTTCTTTTCATTTTTGATTGATTTTGATTTTATCGTCATGTGTACCGAAATACAGTGAAAAGCTTTGTTTACAAGCAGTACAGGCAGATTACAGTAAGAAAGGACATACAGATCAAAAAGACTGAGAAGCATGCAGGTTATTTTGCAGGTCACATTATTTGAAGCTAAAGTCCGTTCAACAGTCTGATCACAGCCGGAAAGAAGCTGTTCCTGAACCTGCTTGTGCGTGTGTATCTGTATCTGCCTGACTGAAGAGGTTATAGGTAATCATTACTAGGGTGTGATAGGTCTTTGATGATGTTGGCCATCTTTCCACAGCAGCAAGCTGTGTACATACAGTCCATGGATGGAGGTTTGGCTTCTGTGATGGTCTGGGCTGTGCACACAACCCTCTGTAGTTTCTTACGGTCCTGGGCAGAGCCGTTATGCACCCAGACATTATGCTTTCAATGGTGCATTTGTAGAAGTTGGTGAGGAACCTTATGGACATCCTAAATTTCCTGAGCTGCCTGAGGAAGAAGAGGCGTTGCTGTACCTTTTTGACTGTCACATCTACGTGAGAAGTCCAGGACAGGTTGTCAGTTATCGTCACTGAGGAACTTGATTCTCTTCACCCTCTCAATCTCAGTTCCGTTGATGCAGATGGGGGCGTGTTCTTCTCCCGTCAGGGTGCAGCTCCAACAACACTCAAGAAGCTTGACACCATCAAGGTCAAAGCAGATCATCCATTTGATTGGCACTACATCCAGAAACATCCACTTCCCTCCGCAACTACAGTCAGTAGCAGCAGTGTGTACTATCTACAAGATGCAATGCAAAAATTCACCAAAGATCCTTAGGCAGCACCTTCCAAACCCACGACCACTTCCATCTAGAAAGGCAAGGGCAGCAGATACATAGGAAAACTGCTACCTGCAAGTTCCACTTCAAGTCACTCACCACCCTGACTTGGAAATACGTTGCCATTCCTTCACCATCACTGGGTCAAAATCCTGGAAATCCTTCCCTAAGGGCTAGGGATGGGCATTAAATGCTACCAACCAGCGACACCAATGCCCACACGTGAATAAAAAGACAATCAGATTTGAACTGTTAGCTCTGTTCCTCTCTCCAAAGCTGCTGCCAGACCTGCTGAGTTTCTCTGGTACTTTGTTTTTATTTACACCAGATTCTTGAGGTTGCTGTCTGGATGATAGAAGTCTTAATGCTGAAGTTAGATGCTCTTCAAGAAGCTCCCAGAACTTTCTAATCATTTTTCAGAAGACCAGAAGTGTCAATTCTGTAAAGACCCTCCTTGCCAATGACAAACAACATTTTTAAGAGTTCTTTTCCTTGGTATCATCTATCACTTGATCCATAAAATCGAACAGCATATGTTGTTTGAATCGTATGGTAGTTCAGTAAGGGTGTCACTGAATGCGGAGTTCATAATGAAGCTTCTGCTATCCATGATTCTATCTTAAAACTGGTGGACTGTACCCCCTTAAGCCATGTGGCCCTGATTTTGTGTCAGTGTAAATGTAAAAAGTGTTTTTATTCCACAGCAAGGACTTTGCAGCTTTAGTCAATGGACTTTGTTCCAAGAAACTGTTACTTACACAATTGACCGTCAGGAACAGAATATTCCAGCCTCCAGCGTTTCTATTGCACCAAACTAGCATTATGCTGCACAAAAGTGTACTGCACCCTTCTTTTGTCTCTTTTAATTAAGATATTAAAATTTTATTTTATGTTAAAAGAACTTACATTCTAATCACAAAGAAATTAGCTCATTTTCTTGATTACTACTGTATATACAGATCTATACGTTTGACAGTACTCATAGAAATTGATGCTATTTAAGGATGAGCAAGTCTTCATTTTGTGAAAATTCTCTGCTGTGTCATTGATCTTCAATTAGTTTTCCAAATATCTACCACCACGACATTGGAGAGTTTGAGTGATAGCCATCATTGCTACCATAGTGTGAATTTGCCTCCAACAGGGTGTTTTTTTTAAACTGATTCAGCAATACTCATGGTGTCTCCCATAACACAAGAAACTGGATGTCAATACTGTGGCATTGGAGAATCTAAACCACGCTTCTTATTGCAACAAAATATTATATGCAAACTTGACAGTCCTCATGCACAACTTTGGCTGGACTAGCATTAAGCATAATGTTACATCACAGGATACTCCGAATGATCAGAGGTAAGATGGAGCATGAGGTCTTTATAACATATCATATCCTATGAGGCAGTGATGATGTCACAACTGTGTATCTTAAAGTTGTACTGACACAAAGGTCATGAGACATAACACACTGAGAACAGTGTCACTCCTCTTCACTACACTGTTCACTAATACACATTCTCTTTCTGCATTTTCGCCCTTCCCCCCAACCCCCACACTCAAATGTTCCAGGTCCAGGGAGGAAGGGCCTCCCAGCTTGGATTAAGTTGTAACTGTACAGCTGCACAGTAATGATCACCCACCCCACCTCCAAAACTCTCCAACCACCAGCACACCAGAATGGAGGCCCAGTTGCAAAGGCCATTTTCTAATTATAGATTTCAAAAACCTGGAAACAGAATGGTTTCACCCTGGAGAACCCGCTCCTACATTTACCAGAAAAGGCATCCTGTTGCTGCTTTCATATTGGAAAACTCCAATAGCTGGCCCACTGTGTTTAATTGGACAGCCAAATTGCCTTCATGCTATTAATTGGTCAACTCTGGGGCACATGGAGATGAATGATTCACATGCTCCCAAGCCACACGACTCCGGCATCAGGTCCTGAAGCCCTTGGTGAAAGTCCTATCCAAGGTGTTTGTGAAATTTATCTTGAATTGTGCAACACTCTTGTTTCGACAATGTCTTCCTTTTTCTATCAAAGGTCAGGTTTCTCAATGCCTCCCCAAGGGTGTGTAATAAGCATGAAACTGTTTCTAAGCATGCATTACTATACTTTCCACCTTTTGCTGGTTAGAATTGAAATGCAAGTTCTCTCTTCTAGTATGTCTGTGATTCAGTCAACTCAACTTAAAATATTATTTTATAACTTAATCCTTCAAAAGCAATTAATTTGTGGAATTTAAATGTGTCTAAGTTTCATATTGACACTTGGATTATAATGGGATTGAAGCGGAATATCTTCATTTCACTATTTTAAACTGTATCAAACATAACAATGATGAAGTTGTACAATCAGTCTGGAGATGTTTTGAAATGTATATGGATTTTGCCAAAACAGTAATGTAATGCAAAAGTCTGCCTGTTCTGAATTCCAGCTGCACTAAAGCAAGAATTGCAAGACCATCTTTAGTTTGGGTTCACAGCAGGAATAGAGCAACCCTAGAATTTTATAAATGCTCATATTAAGCTCTTTTACAATCATAAGAGTGTCTGCTTTAGCTTAAACTGAAAAGCTAGCAAGTGTTACTCTGCACATGCTTGTGAGCAGTTTGCAAACTGCTAAATTCAAAGTACTAATGGCAGAATAATTCAACATTGCAAGCAAGACATTATCTTCCAAAATTGCATATGTATGCAGGATAAATATAGCCTTTTAAAAACCGGCCAGTATTTCACATTTTGAGTACATAACTAATCCATATAGTGTAAAAAAAAATTGCATTACACAATGCTGCAGAATTTCATTCTGTTTCCTTCAAGAGATTCTGCTATTAGCACGACTGGCCACAAAATGAGATTTAACTCAGAAAATTGAAGCCTGTTTACAACCTCAAAGTTGAGGGTAAATAATTAGTCAGTATTAAAAATCAGTTAAAGAAAATGTCCATGTAAAGTATCAATAGAGTAGAAAAGGGAGAGAAAGGGGTGAATAGATAGATAAAGATTATATTTAGACTGCTGAGAAATATTCACAAAACTATTCTGATGAGGTGAATTTGAACTGAAAGTTCCAGAAAACTTTTCTCAGTAACCCACTTCCTTTATGAATGCATATTGCACATATAATCATTTGTAACAACGTCAGTCCCTGTTGGTTTCACACTTGCAGCTGCTGTAGCGGCTTTGCCACACATATTGATGCCAGCTTCAAAATAAGGGGCCACATACAACATCTTTCTGTAGCGTGCCCAAAGGAGTTATTATTTAGTAAAAGTTAAAGCTAACTGCATGGACAAATATTAGCTGCTTGAAATAAACCAAAAAACATTGCTGTATTTAAGAGTTTGATCCAATACTACTGATTTCATTTTCAATAGGAGACAATTCAGCGCAAAAAATTTCATTTCTTTCTTAAAATGGTTCATCATAAGCTAAACTACCAAAGAAATACACCACAGTAGCAGGAGGAAAAATAAATTTCCGTTAAACCATCTTTTAAAAGGTTGTGTTAAGACACCAACTGAAAAAAAAGGAAGTAGGAGTACAGGAAATGTAAAAAAACCTCCACAACAACTGCATTCTTACCGAGAAACACAGACCACGTTTCAAAAACGGTTACTTCGCTCATCATACTCATGCACAATGTTCCTTTTGAAAATTAGAAATGAAGTGTGAATGAAAAAAAAAATTGTTTGTTATATACAACTAATTTACTGCAGGATCAACTGGGCAAAATCTTAAAGTGAATTTTGAGGAGTTTTATTTTCTAAAGAAATGAATCTCACTATTTTGGTTTTAATGTTATCCCCTGTTGAATTTGTGTGGTCATAAGAAAAACATTAGTATATTGCAGTAGCCAACTGAGGGGCATTACCTTATGGACCAGATGAATGATTTCTTCTGGTAGGGAAATCTAAAATAGTGGACCAAAATCTTAGAATAACAAGTAGGCCAGTTCAGGGTAAAAAAAAAAGGGTCATAATTTGACACCAAAAAACTGAAAACCTGGAACCTGCTTCCCCGAAATGTTGTATCAGAGATAGTAGGAACTGCAGATGCTGGAGAATCTGAGATAACAAGGTATAGAGCTGGATGAACACAGCAGGCCAAGTAGCATCAGAGGAGCAGGAAGGCTGACGTTTCAGGCCTAAACCCTTCTTCAGAATTGGGGAAGGGGAAGGGGATTCTGAAATAAATAGGGAGAGAGGGGGAGACGGATAGAAGATGGATAGCGGAGAAGATAGGTGGAGAGGAAACAGACACGTCAAAGAGGCGGGGATGGAGCCAGTAAAGGTGGGGAGGTAGGGAGGAGATAGGTCAGTCCAGGGAGGACGGACAGGTCAAGGGGGCAGGATGAGGTTAGTAGGTAGGAAATGGGGGTGTGGCTGGAGGTGGGAGGAGGGGATAGGTGGGAGGAAGAACAGGTTAGGGAGGCAGGGACGAGCTGGGCTGGTTTTGGGATGCGGTAGGGGGAAGAGGAGATTTTGAAGCTTGTGAAATCCACATTGATACCATTGGGCTGCAGGGTTCCCAAGCGGAATATGAGTTGCTGTTCCTGCAACCTTCGGGTGGCATTGTTGTGGCACTGCAGGAGGCCCAGGATGGACATGTCTGAGGAATGGGAGGGGGAGTTGAAATGGTTCGCAACTGGGAGGTGCAGTTGTTTAGTGCGAACCGAGCGTAGGTGTTTTGCAGAGTGGTCACCAAGCCTCCGCTTGGTTTCCCCGATGTAGAGGAGGCCACAACGGGTACAGCGGATGCAGTGTACCACATTAGCAGATGTGCAGGTGAACATCTGCTTGATGTGGAAAGTCTTCTTGGGGCCTGGGATGGGGGTGAGGGAGGAGGTGTGGGGGTGGATGTAGCACTTCCTGCGGTTGCAGGGAAAAGTGCCGGGTGTGGTGGGGCTGTTGGGGAGTGTGGAGCGGACAAGGGAGTCACGGAGACAGTGGTCCCTCCGGAAAGCAGATAAGGGTGGGGAGGGAAAAATGTCTTTGGTGGTGGGGTCGGATTGCAGATGGCGGAAGTGTCGGAGGATTTCACAAGCTTCAAAATCTCCCCTCCCCCTACCGCATCCCAAAACCAGCCCAGCTCGTCCCCGCCTCCCTAACCTGTTCTTCCTCCCACCTATCCCCTCCTCCCACCTCAAGCCGCACCCCCATTTCCGACCTACTAACCTCATCCCGCCCCCTTGACCTGTCTGTCCTCCCTGGACTGACCTATCTCCTCCCTACCTCCCCACCTACACTCACCTTTACTGGCTCCATCCCTGCCTCTTTGACCTGTCTGTTTCCTCTCCACCTATCCTCTCCTCTATCCATCTTCTATCCGCCTCCCCCTCTCTCCCTATTTATTTCAGAACCCCCTTCCCCTCCCCCAATTCTGAAGAAGGGTCTAGGCCCGAAACGTCAGCTTTCCTGCTCCTATGATGCTGCTTGGCCTGCTGTGTTCATCCAGCTCTACACCTTGTTATCCCCAAAATGTTGGGCCAGTTAAAATCTTCAAGACTGAGAGCTGATAGCTTTTTATTTAGTACCAGAGGGTATCGGGGGAAGTGCATCCAAAGTGGGTAAATAGTGTTGTGGTGTAGATCAAGCATGATCCAATTAATTAGTAGAAAAGACACAAGGAGCTGAATGGTCTATTCCTGATCCTATGTAGGTGCAAAGAGCCAATTCCCATGTCAGATGTATTAATTGTTTGGGCAGCTATTTTAAATGCCTAATCTTAAAAATAGAAGTGCAATTTATTCAAAGGAAGTCAAAATGAAGTAAATGCTAGTCATTACAATTTTCTGTACAAGCATGCCTGTAAATTAACAGTAGGCTAAGTGTTGTTTAAGCTAAAATATTATGATGACATTAATAGTAGAATCCATATTGACAATGCTTGTAAACATGTCGATCAAACTGTAATGCCAAAACCAAATTTGTAAAAAATGCTTTTTCCATCACGCACAGTGTTCAATCTGTACTGGAGTTGGCTCCTGTAACACCTGAAAGATTATTCAAAATTGACAACCATTGAAAACAATGTCTTGATTAGATGTTTCCCTTGTCTCGTTCTTGCATTAAATTTCAGTATTTGCAATTTCAGTTGAGTGTAATATCCCTGCTTTTTTGGGACATTCAATTAATACAGCTTTTTAAATTGCCAATTTACACTGGCACCTATTTGAGACTATTTAAGACTGAACCGAGTTTACCAAAACACCATTTACCAAAATGATCATCTACGGATTTTGAATATATTTGATTTTAACTGTTCCAGCAATGATGGCCATGCCTTAGCTACCAAGGCACAAAGTTCTGGAATTCCCACCTCAAAAAACTTTCTATCTCTCTGCCTTGACTTCCACATGTAATTATATCGTGTCATTACTATTGAGAAACATTTCAAGACACTTCATTAGAAATCAAACCAGACAAAATTACAGACCAAATCAAGTTGCATTTTATTGATAGAATTTACATCTCCTTCATTTGAAGCACTACTGAGTCACATCCTGTTTGCAAGGGAGAAGAGCAGGTGTACAACTAGTGTTTTAAACTCAAATAAGAGCAAATGTGGCACAAATATTGAACTAAATATGGTGTATTAGGGTATTAACCTAGGAGATAGGTCAGTAAAGAACAATGGCATACATTTGAGGGGATATTTCAGAAAACTCACTAACATCTTATTAGCACTCTAAAGAAATATCCAAAGGGAGGACCTACTAGCTATGGTTAGTTAAGGAAAGCATCAAACTTAAGGAATAAACAAATAATTGTACAGATGAGTAGCAAATCAAATGATTAGTAGAGAATGACTAAAATGATAATCAGGAGGAAAAAATGAGTATGACAGAAGCTAGCTCAGAATGTAAAAGCAGATAGCAAAAGTTTCTGCAGGTATTTAATAAAGAAAAGACTAAGTAAAGCAAATATTTGTATTCTGGAGAGTGAGAATGGGGAGTTAATCGTAGTTAGTAACAAATAAGTGGATGAAATTAACAATATTTGGTTCCGTCTTCACTATACAGGAATGCAAACAACATCCCAGTAATAGCTGTAAGTCAGGAGGTGAAAGGAAGAGAGCAATTTTGGTGAAATTACTATCACCAACGGAACAATACTGAGCAAACGGATGGTCCCGATTCCTCATGGACTTCATCCTAGGGTTTGAGAAGGGTTGGCTAATGTGGTGTAGATGGGTTGGTGCTAATGTTCCAAAATTTATTAGGTTCTATCAGACTGGAAAGTAGCAAATGTAAGGAGGAAGGCAATCAGGAAAGAAATAACTGTAGACCAATTAGTTTGGTGTTGTACATGGGGCAGGTGTTAGTCTCTTAAATAATGATCAAATCTATGATGGGATGAGTGAGTGAGTGAGTGTTCCAAGAAGGAAAGGTTAGAGAGACTGGGCGTATTTTCACTAGAGTTTAGAAAAGGGAGTGTGATTTGATTGAAGTGTACAAGATCCTAAACTGTCTTAACGAGGTGGCTGGGAAAATGGCGTTTCCTCTCGTTGGTAAGTTCTGAACAAGGAGGCATCAAATCAAAATTACACTCATCCATTTAGAGGTGAGGAGAATTTCTTTCTCCCGAAGGGATGCGAGACTTTGGAACTCTACCTCAGAGGTGGGTGCAGATGGGGTCATTGAATACTTTTAAGACAGAGATAGATGGATTCTTAAACAAAAACAGAAATGCTGAAAAAGCTCAGCAGGTCGGGGAGTACCTGCAGGGAGAGAGAGTCAGAGTTAATGTTTCGAGTCCAGTCACCCTTTGTCAGAATCAATAGGGAATAAATGGGAATGCAATTCGAAACACAAACAAAATCAGCCACGACCTTTTTGAATGGTGGAGCAAATTCGAAGGGCCAAATGGACAACTACTTCTCCTAATTTGTATATCTGTAACATATGGTATAATGCACACAAGTTCACGTCCAACTTTTTATCTGGGAAAAAAGCATCCACCTTCTGCCAGCGCAGTTTGTCCAGAAGTGGGGTGTGGAAAGTTTTGATAGGTGTGGAGGCAATGACTAATATCGTCAGTCTTTCTTCCATTTGGTGAAATCATATCCCATACTTGCTGTGTCAATCTCTATTTATGAATGGATTGATATTTTCACCTGGCTGGTGACAGTAATGGCATGAACTCAAGCCTATGAATCCTGAAATCAGTCCTGACTTTATGCTGATCTCTAGGACTTGGAAAATCTTGCCTGGATCTTTGCGGTCACCATCCAACATTTTCCAGATTTGCTGTGTTAGCAAATAACTTATGTAAAAAAAATATTTTCGCACAACTGTTTCAGGTCTGGAATGCACTTGCTGGAAGTGTGGTGGAGGCTCAAGTCAATGAAGACATTCAAGATGGCATTGTAGTAATTTTAAAATCAACCTGTTCAGACATGATATGAAACATGTCTGCAGCAAGCGGGACTTAAACTTGGATCTTCTGGCCTAAAGGTAGGGGCAATACCACTGTACCACAACAAACCTAAGAAAACATTACATGTTTATTTGAATAAGAATAACATGCAAGGGTGCGGGGAAAAGACAGTCAAATGGCACTAAATTGTAACGATACGCTAAATGACCTTCTCCTGTACTACAACAATTTGGCAGCCTGCCTCTTTGTCTACAACTGTTGGTCCATAAAATGAAGATTCATTTTGCCTTAGAATAACTGGAATTTGGACAGAACGTCACTGGAACACCAGTCCATGTGCAGAATACTCATCCTTCCTTTCCCACTCCCATCTCCTCTTCTCCCCCATTACTGGTTTCCCAATTCTCTAAACTTCTCCTCTTTGTTCCTTTCCACCTTGATTGTGCTCTTGGCTCGCTTCTTCTAAAAAAAAAAAATTTCTAGTTAGTCTTAACAATCCAGATGCTGTGAAAAATCAGTTCATACTACAAGGGTGTAAAATTGGAAAGTTCCCAGAAACAGCCACAGGGATCATGATACACAATTAACCCACTATATCTTCTTCTGATGCAGGCAGTATCCAACCTTCATGCTGCCTGCTCAGTTGCGTGATTGTAACATGTAACCAGTGTGACAAAAGGTGCTCCTGAGTGGCTCTATGATTAACCAGTATGCCCATTGGCAAACAAGGCCACAGGAATTGAAGCCAATATGCCCTACTTAAAGCCAGCCCAGATTTCTCAAATGGGTAGTGTATTCTGGCTGCAGCAAATACTGGAAGTGACTGGGCAAGAGTATCTGAGAAATAAAGAACAGTGAATACGGTAGAACAGAGCATGCAACAAGATTTTTTGACATAGCCCTAGAGATCTTGATGTAGGAATAGAATGATCCTCTATCCTTAGAGCATCAGTCAGCTTTCTAGAGACACTGTAAAGATGATGTTGCATGCCAAATGTCATATCCCTACAAAATGAACCACTAGTCTCACACATTGTTCAATGCAGCAATCTACTGACCAATAATTTCTAGCCATTCTGACCCATGCCTCATGATATAATTTCACCTCATCCTCACAGTGTTGCAAGCCTCACACCCACATCTCACAGTGTACCCATGTTGTCAGCTATTCAACCATGACAAAGACATTGCCAAATCGCATTGCACCATACTCAAGTGACACTCCTCTCTTTCTCTTGCAGGATGAAGTGCTGCATGACTGCAAATAACCAGAAGGGACAAAAACAAAGTTGCTAGAAAAGCTCAGCAGGTCTGGCAGCATCTGTGAAGAAAAAAATCAGAGTTAACATTTTGGGTCCATTGACCGTTCCTCCAGACCGTACCAGACCCGAAACGTTAACTCTGCTTTTTTCTTCACAGACACTGTCAGACCTGCTGAGCTTTTCCAGCAACTTTGTTTTTGTTCCTGTTTTACAGCATCTGCAGTTTTTTCGGTTTTTACTAACCAGCAGGGAATGGACATGGTTGCATGTCTGCTATGGAAAGTGCATGTGCTCCCAGAGAACGGTCCAGGCAGTGGAAACATTGCTCATTGATCAATTCAAGTACATTGTGTGTCATTTCATGGATCTTGAGGTACATATAGTATAAAATGTATATGCTGCTCATACACGCATGCATTACACTGGAGTGATGATCATTGGTGGTCAGCAGATAACGCTGGCTTCCTTTGGTTTTACATGGTACCTCAAATACTGATGGTACCTTGGTTGTTGCCAAAATACTGGGCACTCACCTACTGGATGCACCGAATATGCACAGCAGCTAGATGATGAGAAAGTGGAACCCTTTCCTGTTGTGGTTCATCTTTAAAGCTATATGCAGCACCTACAGAGCTGCGTGTACAGGCAGTGTGCCTTGCACTCTCTGGGGAAACCTGCAATTCTGGACAAGCTGTGGTGTTCATTCTGCTGCTTCCGTTTTTGTAAAAGAATATGAAATATATTCAACTCTCTTTCCCTGCAGAGCTTCAATGATTTCCCTCATGAAATAATAGTGGAGCACTGGATGATGTTGGAAGTATCACCTGCAGAAGCCTGGAAGGCAGTCAACGCAAACAAAATCAAGGCCATGTCATCCTCACTGTCACTGACAATGCTGTACTTGTCATAGGCTGGAAGTCTACCTACAATAGGTAGCAGACTTGATTGAGCACATATTGTTCCCTAGGGTGAGGTTGGAGAAATGCCCCCGTATATTCTGAGTGGATTTTGTCTCCTACTGACAGCCCTTCTCTGTCTTCCTCTTCTATCTTCCAGCAGTTTATCCTCTGTCTCACCATCATGCTGCAGGTCAAGGGGGATGTAAACTAGCACACACTCAGGACCAGAAGCAAGAGACCTCGAAATCAGCATCAATGCCAATGTCACACATTACTATGTAGATCTCAGTAACTTTATATAACAGTACAAACCACCAAACACTTTTACTAGTTCAACAGCAGCTAATAATATCAATAAGCAACTAACCTGAAAGTAGTTGATAATAGTGCTTTGTGAGGTTAAAAGGAGAAACTGGCCACTGCATCGAGGTCTCAAATGGCCTCCCTTATGTCAAATCACTGTGAAATACTGATTGAATTTACCCAAACAGCATACTCAGTCACTCACACCCAGTGGCCACTCTGCTCACTTATCTGAAACAGCATTTAGCACGATCTGCACAAAAAGTGTGTTCATATGGTATAAACCCATTTTGGTACTGAAACAGCCATAACGTCAGAGGGAGCTACATACTGAATGTTTGCAGCATACAAGTTTAATGCTTTAAACAGGGGGAGGTAACGGCCTAGTGGTATAACCGCTGGACTATTAATTCAGCATCCCAGGTCATGTCAAAGGGACACGTGTTCAAATCCTGCCATGGCAGCTGGTGGAATTTGAATTCAATAAATATCTGGAATTAAGTGTCTAATGATGACAAGAATTAATTGTTGAGAATAACCCTTCTGACTCACCAATGTCCCTGAGGGAAGGAAACTGCCATCCTTACCCAGTCTGGCCTAGAAGTGAACCCAGACCCACAGCAATGTGATTGACTCTTAACTGCCCTCTAGGCAATTAGGGACAGGCAATAAATGCTGGCCTAGCCAGTGATGCCCTCATGCCATGAATGAATGAAAAAAAAGAGATAGCTGCCGTTTTGTTACACACTACAGATTTGTACAGTTTTACACGTGGGCAACCAGCATCAAAACATCCACTACAAAATACCAATTATGTTGTTTGTATCAAAAATAATTAATTAATGCTCTTGAAACCTGAAGCATCAATAACATTCTAATGTAATCTCCTACATAAAAGCCCGATGGGCCATTTTATCCAGAATGAACACAGACTACATTGTGGAAAACTACATCAGTACAGCCAGTGACAAAATCACAGAGTTTCCAGTTCTAAATTTCTGGGGTATACATTTTGATTTTCTCATACAAATTTGCTTTCACATCCAGTTGTGCGATCTAAATTGCCACATCTTGAAGAAAATACTGAAGTGCAATTCAATACACTGACTGACAATCTGCATACGTTATCTATCACAGTGAATGGAGCCTCACGTAAACATTGATTTCAAAGAACGAGTTTGTTTAAGGGTTGAAATGATGGCACATGGCCACACCATGACAAACAATTTAAGTAGGTTAAAGAAATACAATTCACATTTCAACTCTTACTATAACCTTACTGTGTATCCATGTTATTCATACTAACACAGCAGTTTTATAATCAAAGGGAGTCCTAGATTAATCAAAACAGAGACACTAATCCAAACACATACGAGAAAAGCCTCATTCATAGACACATGTAATTTGTGATCTTACTTCACATTAGCATGTTTTGCTGCTGTAGTACATCACATGCTGTTCACATTTTTATGACAAAATTGCCACAAGGGACTTTGGTATTTATATTCTTATGTACAATGTCAAAATTAAGAGCTATCAACTAAATAACTCCTCAAAGACTACCTTGGCATTTCTTATTGAAAAGCGCTGGTTGTTTAGGCATCCTAAAAATATAAAATTCTACCGCTTTTCTTGTTTTATTTGAAAGAAAGTCATATGTACAAGAATCCTTGTACAACGTTGCCCCTTTTAGTGTTGGTCATATTAATGGCACTAAGTTGTTAGGACTAGAAACCTCACTGACAGTAATGAAATTAATTTTAATGTTGTTTACTTACCCCAGTACCTTGCCTCACTCAACTGACACCATTTTGGCATGACTTTCTCCTCCCTCGCACAATTGAGTCAGTTCTCAGTTTTACAACTTGCAGCCTCTTCCCATTTCACTGCTCCTCAGGGTCTTCACCAGGAAGGCAGCAGACTACAGCCGCGATTGTCCACTCTGTTACTGCCTCCAGGACTTTCCCTTCCTTATATGAAGGAGCAGTTCCCCCTGAGCTTGATAGCCATCCACCCCCCTGGCCAACAGGGCACAGTAGAAACCCTTCCCAACCCTGGGCCTACAGGCCTGGCCATGTTTGAGCTCAGGTGCACTGCCCTTCTTCTTTCTCCCCAAGGTAACAGGGCTCACAAGGAGTGCTGTGGCCATCACCTGGTGAAATATCACAGGGAGGTGCTAAACTCCATTTGCAGCAGAGGCTATCACCTTCCACTTACCTCTCCCCAACTCCCACCCTCCAGCAGTGACTCCAGCCACGACCGACATCCCAACAGCTTGGGTGAGGAGGTAAACTAGCAGAGTAACCCCATCGAACGATGGCCTGAGTGGACACAGGGATGGGGGTAGTGGCCACAACAAGAAAGGGTGCCGCAGACTCCTGAAGAGGCACTATCAGGCAGCAGCTACAATGTTCAGGCTGTCACTGGTTCCTGACAACAATCAGCCCAGAACTCAATCAGCAAAGCCCTCAGGCAGCCTGGAAGCCAGACCAGGTGACAATGGCAGATTCCCTTCCCTAAAAGACATGGGTGAACCAAATGGGTTTTTCCACCAATCAACAACGGTTTCATGGTCATCAGCAGATTCTTAATTCCAGATTTTTTTTTTTTTTTTAAATTGAATTCAAATTCCACCACCTTCATGGCAGAATTCAAACCCAGATCCCCAGAACATCCTCTGGGTTTCTGGATTAATAGTCAAGCAATAATACCTCTAGGCCATCTCGTTCGCTGGCTCGTCATACTTGTGTTGTGCAGAAATGTATCAAACTGGGTTTAGAAATTTTCAATTGACACAGCTTCAGCAGTATTCAGAGAGGTCAGTTCCCAATTTGTCCTCCCCCCTGTGTGAAATGTTTCCTGGCAGTTTTGAGCTGCCTAGCCTTAATTTTAACGTACAGCTTCTTAGTTCTGGGCTCTTTGATCAGAGGAAATAGTCTTGCCTGAGTTACCCAATCAAATACTTCAGACATCTTAAAAATACCTCAAATCAGACCTCTTCTCAGGCTTCAATGCTCAAGGGAATAAAAATGTAGACCAATTAGTCTGTCTTCAGGATTTAACTCTTTCAGTTCTGATACTATTCTAGTGAATCTCCGCTGCACTCTCTCCAAAGACATAGTATTTGTTGGTGTGCTCAAAACTGAATGCAGTATTCCAGATGGGATCTGTTTTACAGCCCTGGTTCAATGGAGAGTGCAGGAGAGCATGCCAGGATCTCTCTCCGTGACTCCCTTGTCCACTCCACACTCCCCTCCAGCCCCACCACCTTTTCCTGCAACCGCAGGAAGTGCTACACCTGCCCCCACACCTCCTCCCTCACCCCCATCCCAGGCCACAAGAAGACCTTCCACATCAAGCAGATGTTCCCCTGCACATCTGCTAATGTGGTATACTGCATCCGCTGTACCCGTTGTGGCCTCCTCTACATCGGGGAAACCAAGCAGAGGCTCGGGGACCGCTTTGCAGAACACCTACGCTCGGTTCACAATAAACAACTGCACCTCCCAGTCATGAACCATTTCAACTCCCCCTCCCAATCCTCAGACAACATGTCCATCCTGGGCCTCCTGCAGTGCCACAACAATGCTACCCGAAGGTTGCAGGAACAGCAACTCATATTCCGCTTGGGAACCCTGCAGCCCAATGGTATCAATGTGGATTTCACAAGCTTCAAAATCTCCCCTCCCCCTACCGCATCCCAAAACCAGCCCAGCTCGTCCCCGCCTCCCTAACCTGTCCTTCCTCCCACCTATCCCCTCCTCCCACCTCAAGCCGCACCTCCATCTCCTACCTACTAACCTCATCTCGCCCCCTTGACCTGTCCGTCCTCCCTGGACTGACCTATCTCCTCCCTACCTCCCCACCTACACTCACCTTTACTGGCTCCATCCCCACCTCTTTGACCTGTCTGTTTCCTCTCCACCTATCTTCTCCTCTATCCATCTTCTATCCGCCTCCCCCTCTCTCCCTATTTATTTCAGAACCCCCTTCCCCTCCCCCATTTCTGAAGAAGGGTCTAGGCCCGAAACGTCAGCCTTCCTGCTCCTATGATGCTGCTTGGCCTGCTGTGTTCATCCAGCTCTACACCTTGTTATCTCAGCACCAGGCATACCTGATGATGAGGTGTCAACCTGGTGAAGCTACCAAACAGGACTACTTGCACACCAAGTGGCCTAAGCAGCAAGTGATAGACAGAGTTAAGAAATTCCATAACCAGATCAGATCTAAGCTTTGCAGTCTTGCAGCATCCATTTGTGAATGGTGGTGGACAATTAAACAATTTACTGGAGGAAGGGGCTCCACAATATCCCTGTCTTCAATGATGGAACAGCCCAACTATATCAGTGCAAAAGAGAAGGCTGCAGCATTCACAGCAATCTTCAGCCAGAAGTGCCAAGTCGATAATCCATCTCGGTCTCCTCTAGTGGTTCCCAGCATCACAGATGCTGGTCTTCAGCCAATTCAATTCACTCCACGTGACATTAAGAAACGTTTGGAGACACTGGATACTAGGCCCAACCATCTTCAGCTGCTTCATCAATGACGTTCTCTCCATCATAAGGTCAGAAGTGGGGATGTTCGCCGATGATTGCACAACGTTCAGCACCATTTTTGACTCCTCATACTGAAGCAGTCCGTGTCCAAATGCAAAAAGGCCTTGACAGTATCCATGCTTGGGCTGACAAGTGGCAAGTAACATTCATGCCACATAAATGCCAAGCAATGATCA
This sequence comes from Rhincodon typus, assembly GCF_021869965.1. Taxonomy (NCBI): domain Eukaryota; kingdom Metazoa; phylum Chordata; class Chondrichthyes; order Orectolobiformes; family Rhincodontidae; genus Rhincodon; species Rhincodon typus. Next base: position 69,098,509 of record NC_063334.1, read on the forward strand.
TCTCCAATAACAGACAATCAAAGCACTACCCCTTGACATTCAATGCTTTGCCATCACTGAATCCTCCCCTGTTACCATCCCAGGTGTTTACCATTGACCTGAAACTCAACTGGACTAGTCATATAAATACAAGAGCAGGTCAGCTGCTGGGAATACTATGGACAGTAACTCACTTGCTGACTTACCAAAGCCTGTCCATCATCTACAAGGCACAAGTCAGGAGTGTGATGGAATACTCCCCATTTGACTAGATCAGTGTAGCTCCAACATCACTCAGGAAGCTTGACACCATCCAGGATAAAGCAGCACACTTGACAGGCACCCCATCTACTTCCTTTACCACTGATGCTGAGTAGCAGCAGTGTATACTATCTACAGGATGCACTGCAGAAACGCACCAAAGATCCTTAGATAGCCACTACCAAACCCATGACGAGTTCCAACAAAAAGGCCAAGGGCAGCAGATGCATGGGAAAACCACCACCTGCAAGTTCCCATCATGACTCACCATCATGATTTGGAAATATACTGCCATTCGTTCACTGTTGCTGCGTCAAAATCCTGGAATTCCCTCCCTAAGGGCAATGTAGGTCAACCCACAGAAGGTGGACTGCAGTGGTTCATGAAGGTAGCTCACCCCCACCTTCTCAAGGGCAACTAGGGACAGGCAATAAATGCTGGCCAGCCAATAACGTCCATGTCCCATGAATGAATTAAAAAAAAACACACAAGAAAGGCAATAAGAGTTCAGATACAACTCAACTATGTTTTAACTAAAATTTAAAACACATTTGAGGGACTAAACGGCCTATTCCTGTCCCCTATGGTCAGGCCTCATTTAAATTCCATCAACAGACAGTCCAAGTATATTTTGGGGAGGGGTAACATTGGTGGATATAGAGGTGATCACCAAGGTGGGCATTGCAAGAAAAATGAATCTCTGTCCGGCCAGAAGCAACATCGTGGATTTTCCGGACTCCACAACATTAATTTTGAAAGCCTTTTGATTCAACAATTGCTGGTTAGACTGATCAATGCCAAGTTCCAACAAAGCATACATGATGCAGATAGCTGGCCCATCAATTTCATCAGCTTATTCTTGTGATAAAGGCATCCAACTTTAAAATTTCTGTTCTGTTTTAAAAGAAATGTTATGTATTCTAAAGTATTATTTACAAGTATGCCATGTGTCTCGGATGCAGGTAGATGTGAACATTTCAATAGCAAAGTTTCTTATAAAAACATAAACAGAAGTGTCATATTTAATAATCCAAAGTTCACTTTTACAATTTCTAAATTCTAAAAAAACTGCCTAAGCCATACAAAACATTTGTGAAGGGAAATGGTTGTGAACTGAACTTTCAATGTTGATAGGCAGTAACCTATTCTCTCTAAATACACTTTTTTCACTTCTAATCATGAAATAAGCCACAATAACAAATGTTTCTTGGCTGAAATTACTGATGATTCGATCTTTACTTTCTTTATAAGTTGTTTGAAAATACATTGAAACTTCAATCCTCCTGTTATTCTTTCACTCCTGACGATACGTACTTGGGGAAATTCTGCAAAATGCACATGCTCAAAATGCAAAAGGAAGTTGCAATAAGTTTCAACTGTCTACCTGACAGAAAAAAGAACACCTAATCAAAGCCCAGAGATTTGAGAGAAGCTTGAGCCTTGAAAGTAAAAACATAAAGAAGGCATTGAAAGATAAAATGCAATTCGGTAGGTAAATTTAAATCCTATTTATATGAACTGTGTGTTTAGGTTTTTGAAATAATATCAGTGGTGTAATTTTTTTTTTCAAAATTTTACTACATTCAGTTTTATAAATTCCCATGTGCACATTTATAATGGGAACTAGTGAGAGATTTACAATAGTTAGGCAATTGTTTTGGACTGGAGCAGGTTCAATGGGCCGAAGGGCATTTACCTGTGCTGTAGACCTCTGTGGTGCCATATACTTCACATCAAAATTTGTAACGGAACTTAAAGATAAAATGTACTACAGTATTTAACATGGGAACTGAAGAATAGTTGCCTACCTTGGCTACATTATTTCTAACCTCTCACCCTGCCTTATCCGAACATTCTTTTGATTCTTCATGTGCAAGGACAGTCAAAGCTGGGCAATGAATGTTGGCCTTCCCAGAGACACAAACATCCCATGAATGAGTTAAAAACAAAATTAGGCCTCATCTGAAATGTTCGTATGGCCATCCTCACCTCTCATGCAGACTGTGTTCACATTTTCTCCAGCTTCTTGTTTAACTTCACTTAAACAAAGAGGGAATGTCCTGGTACATTTCTCCTTCACTACCAACACTTTCTCACACCTCCACGGTACCTTTGCATGCAATCGCAGAATATGCAATGCTTGCCAATTTACCTCCATCCTCCTCACCACCCAAGGCCAGAGACACATCTTCCAGGTGAAGCAGCAATTTATCTGCATTTCATTCAATCTCGGCTACTATAGTTGCTGCTCACAATGTAATTTCCCCTACACTGGAGAAACAAAACTCAGAATGGATGAATGCTTTGCCAATCACCTATGCTCTGACCATAAAAATGACCTTGAGCTTCCAGCTACCTGCCATTTCAACACACCACCATGTTCCCGGCCAACATTGTCTCAGGCCTGCTGCAGTATTCCAGCAAAGAGCAACGAAAGCTGGAGGAACAGCACCTCATCTTCCACAGAGGTATGTTACAGTCCTCAGAATTCAACACTGAGTTTAACAATTTCAGAACACGAACACCTCCTCCTTTTTGTTACCCAGCTCCATGTGCCAAGCTCCTGTTTTGTATGGGTTGTCCCAGCACAGTCAACCCATTCACACTTCTCATTCGCTCCCTACGCAGCATTTATCTCCTTCTTGGTTTATCACCTGCATTCCCTTTGTTTGCCTCTCCTTTCTCTCAGCATCATCTCCGCTCCTTCCCCAACCTCACCCAATGTCGTCAGTATAAGTAGCACCCATTCCCAGCTGCTTCCAATCATATCATGGTTGGAAGACACAATCATATCATGGACAGGTTGAAAGAAATATGGAACACTGCTGTCAAAGTTCATCTGACATAGACTAACGAAAGTTTCTTTTTAAACTTGCTATTATCCTAAGTGATTGATTTCTCCTGTTTCCATTCTTATTTCTTCAGCCATGGACAAGATGCTATCTGCAATTGGCTCTCGTGCTAGTCCTGCACTGTCACTGCTGGAGTCCTCCAAAGGTCTATCCTTGAGTATCACCATTTCTCATGTACAGTCAGCAAAATAATCCAGAAACAAAATGAAAGACTTTTCACACATAATGACAGAACCTACCTCTACCTTCCCATCACTTGTCAACTCCTTTATATCTGATTCGCCATGCTGCTTGTCAAGTACCCACTTCCAAATAAGCAGGATTGCTCTCCAACTAAATGTTTTGATGACTGAAACCACTGTCTTTTGTCTCCACTGCAAATTCTATTCTCTAGCCACTGACTCCATCCCTCTCAGTGGGTCACTGTTTGTAATTGAACCTGACAGCTGACAAAAGCAGACTATTCACAATCTCAGCATCCTACATGATCCTCTGATGAGCTTCTGACCAGATATCTGCAACATCACCAAGATTACAACCGATTCCATAACAGTGCCCTTTCAGCGTCTGCCCCACCTTCTGCCAAAACTCTAATTTATGCCTTTGTTATCTCCACACTTCACTATTCCAACATTTAGCTGGCCAGCCTCCCATTTTCAACCCTCCATAAGCTGAAACTCATCCAAACCTCCCAACTGTTCTTAATCTCTTTCACTCCTAGGCTCATTGAACAACATGGACTCCTGGTCCAGCAATGTCTCGATTTCTAAATGCTCAGCTTTGCTTTCTGATCACTCTGAAGCTGCCCCCTTATCTTGGAACCTCCATGAGCCCTTAGTAATTTCTGCTCTGCACCAATCTGACCTCTTGAACATTCCGAGTTGTCTTTAGCTACGTCTTCCTCTCCCTCCTTTAAGGTGCCCCTTAAAATCTCTGTTACCAAGTTTGTGGTCATTTTTTACTCATTTATGGGATCTGAGCATCACTGGCTGACCAGCATTTATTGCTCATCCCTAGTTGCTCTTTGTCACCTATTCAATGCCTTCTTATGAAGAAATTAGTTTGATAGTGCTGCTGTGAGATGACTTGGAATGTTTACTACATCAAAGATGCTATATAAATATAACTAAGTTTCTCAGGACCAATTTTATTACATAAAATTATTTTATAAACACATTTTATTTTTGGCTTTCTCAATCTAGACTTGGACGTACTCGGCTCAATTTCATAACTTAGAGTCAACACCAAATTTGAATATGTTGTGAACTGTGAGAAAGGTAGTGATAGGCTTCAGGAGGACAAGGACAGGCTAGTGGAATGGGTAAAGACCTGGGTGGAAGAATGAGGAAAGGGAAAATTCATACAATGATGCAATTACAAAGGAGCTGTAGTAGCAGGGGAACCTATGGGTCTACGTGCACAAATCATCAAAGGTAGCAAGGCAAGATGAGAAGGCAGTTATTACTGACATACATGATAGAAAGCACTGGTTCTAGAAATTAGGAAGTTCAGTTACAGGAATCGATTGGCAAACCTGAGGCTGTTGTCTTTTGAGAAGTCAAGGTTGAGAGGGGACTTGATTGCGGTTTTCAAAAAAATCATGAAAGGTCTGAAAATTGTAGATAGAGAAGGTCTTCACAGCAAAAAGATCAAAATCCAAAAGACACAGATCTACAGAAGGTGGCAAAAGAATCAAAGCTGATATGAGGAATATATCTTTTTATGCAGTGAGTGGTTAGGAGCTGGAATGTACTGCCGACAGTGCAGGAGGTATCATGTGTTGTGACTGTCAAATAGGATAACTTTCCGAAGAGGGCGAAACAGATCTACAGGAAAAGGTGGGGAAGGATAGGTATAGTTGAGTAACTGTTATAGAGAGCTAGCTTAGGCACAGTGGACCAAATGGCCTTCAGTGCTGTAGCCATTCCATTACACTGTAATTGTGTTCATGGAATATCTAGAGTGTGAAAGCAGGCCATTCGGCCCATCGAGTCCACACCGACCCTCGTGTTGATTAGCTATAGAGTCTAACCGTGCAAAAACAATACTTTATTAGTTGGTTATACTCTTCATGTAAAAAAGTTATTGTCGTACAGGCCAAAATACTTTTAGGTTTTGTTTTATTTCCACACGCACAAAGTGCAGTGTTCCTTACTGAAGTTCAGAACTATGTCAGTTTCCATATTACCTTCTGGTCAGAAGTTTACGAATAATCTTCTAGTTGAGGCAACAGTCACTCATAATTAGACACCGTTAGCTCCCACCGCTATTATTTAGGAGGACAGTTTGATAGCTGTGGCGAAAACAAATGCCGATTTAAATTTATGAAAGGTATCGTTTCGGTTCTGGCAGTATTGCAAAGTTGTCAATAACACAACGTGTTTGGAGGTGGAGGGGGGTCGTTGTGACATCTTTCAGACTGCACATTGTTTCACATCCAGAATGTAAAAGCAGGAAAGGTTGGTAGTTGCCAAGTGTGCGCTGTTGGAGATGTAGCACTCACTGCTCGCTCGCTGAGGCCCCACGGTATCCCCTCTCGTGGCCCGGAGTCAGTCCGAGCTCAGAGTTCCTGCTCTCCGAGAGAGAGAGTGGGGAGGGAACACCCGAATAGAATGGCACACTGTGGAGAATGTCCTTGTGTCATTATAACCAGGCACTCAATGCTCTGTTTGTTGTTAGGGGATTCACAAACCTGCATCGGACACACACAAGAAGTGTCAGAGTTGACCAAAAAGAGTGAACTTACCCCGCGCTCCGCTCAGGTACTAGGAGTCCCGTCAATGCTCTGTAAGCTTCCTGTCGTGAATATCCATTGACAGCAAACTCCACTACATTGACACACACTTCACACCCCACTGTACAAACGGTGCACACACACACAAACTACAGACACAGTGAACCCACTGCAAACCCCAATACAGACACACAACAAACTCCACGAATCTCGTTAAGTTCGATGAGTGACAAGGAGAACAACCAATCATCGTGGTATATTAGAAACAAACTAGCAATGAACCAATGATATTAAAGAGCCGGGACCGCCTCCAGCCAATCAGCAGAGGGATGTTAAGGCAGGACTGGTTCACGTTGAGAATAAAATGGTTTAAATTGTCTCTGAACGTCTGGGCATTTTTCTTTTACTGACTTAACACAAGGAATTACTTGGATAAGTAACGGCACCTGCATAGATAGCACCAGGTTGAAGACGAGAGAAAACAAGCAATAATATATACAGAGACATTAAAATCAGTAAAAAGAAACATTTGGGGACAAGTTTGATCATTAAAGTGATCGTTTCAAGAGCTGCCCGCCTTTTTTCGTGAAAAAAGTCCATACCTGCCACTAAGGTGCTATTAGGGGTTAGGAATTATGAGGAGCTGGGGTTGTTTTCACTAGATTTGCCAGGATGTTACCTGGACTGGGGTGTTTCAGTTACAAGAAGAGGCTGAATTGGATGAGATATTTTTCATTGGGGTGTAGGAGGTTGAGGGATGACCTTAAGGAAGTTTATAAAATCATGAGGGGCATAGATAAGGTGAATAGCAAACGTCTTTTCCCTAGTGTGTGGAAGTTCAAAACTAAAGGGAGAAAGGGACCTGAGGGGCAACCTTTTCACACAGTGAGTGGTTTGTGTGTGGAATGAACTGCCAGAGCCAGTGGTCGATGCAGGTTCAGTTACAACATTTAAAAAGACATTTGGATAAGTACATGAATAGGAAAGGTTGAGAGGGATATGGGCCAAATGTAGGCAAATGGGACTAGATTAGTTTAAGAAACTTGGTCCGCATGTACTAGTTTGATCGAAGGGTCTGTTTCTGTGCTGTATGACTGTATGTCAGCCCTTCAATGGGAAAGTGAGCTGAAAATCATGCTCTGCTGTTCCAGGAGTCGTCACAAAGTGGAAGATTATTTTTAAAACATATAGAATTTGACAAATTTAACATGGTTTCTGTACTTAATTGGGATTACCATTTATTACAAATAAATAGAATTTTACTACAGATAAATAGTTATAAATTGGAGCATATCTATTTTCTAATCAAAACTCTAACCCACTTATACAATTCCTCCTGTACATACAGACTCAAAGAAAAACAATGGGTGTAATGGATGAAGAGAAAGAGGGGGAAGGCAGTTCAGTGGTCCCTGTCCGTAGGGTTTGCTGAGATGATTCTTTAGCTGATCAAAATGTTGCTTCTTAATCTTTCTTCTTCAGATACTTTCACTTGTTTGCAAGCAACACAGGGTGACTGATTCATATTTATACACTTATTCATTAAGTCACAGCAACTGATAATGAGAAATAAACCAGCAATGGTAGGTGATGTGGCGGGATTTGTATTCAATAATAATCTGGAAAGATTAAAAATAGCCTGATGATAACCATGAAACAGTTGCCGATTGTCAAGAAAAACCCATCTAACTCACTAATGTCGTTTAGGGAAGTAAATCTGTCATCGTTACTTGGCCTCACCTACATGTGATTCCAGGCACACAGGAATGTGGTCAACTCTTAACTGCTCTCTAGGCAATTAGGAATGGGCAATAATGCTGATCAAGCTAGTGACACCCACGCTCCACGAATGAATAAAAAAAAGTTCAGGTTTGAGAAGTCCTTTATGACAGAGCAACAATGGTTCCCTGCATTCTGGATGGCTTCTGCCCTAAGCATTCACACTTCCAAGCTGTTCAGCTATGGGCAGCTAATTGCACAGCCATTGGCAGGCAGGCAGGAGCTTTTGTCATTAAGACCTGGTCATTACCCCACAGATCAATCTCTTACTTGTTGCTCGCCAAATCTCCATTTGTAAACAACCCCTGCTTCTGCTCGTCTGTAACTTGGCTTTACCCACTTCTTGAACCAACAGCTGTGTAAACAGCTCTTAACAAGGAGTGTCAGGGAACTTGTTCTTAAAAGTGTAGCAATCTTTCAAAAATCCTTGGCTTTTAAACCATTCTTTTTCCATTTCAGTCCGTAATCAACAATTTAGAAAAATCAAATGATAACGTCTTTACATGCCTCCACCCTTAACAACAACAAAACACCATTTCAAAAATGCATTCCTTTCGAGATCTGTGATACACAAACAACAAAAGATTTACATCCGTCTTTCCTTCCAACATCATCTAAGTACTTTTTATATCTTTAACCTAATTGAACATTTACACTCAGGACAATACATCTGAAATTGCCTTGTCCAGCAATTTGAATAATCTTTACTTTTAGTGGTTGCAAGAAAATACTCAAACTGTTCAGGAAGGCCTGTGGATTATGATCAGCATAAACTAGTATTTTGGTTGTAGACTTGCTTGCCAAGCCGATGTGTTTGATTGGAGATGTTTCGTCACCCTGCTACGTAACATCATCAGCGTGTCTATAGTGAAACGTTGGTGTTCTGTCCTGCTTGTTATTTATATGTCTCGGATTGCTGGGGTGGTTGGCATCACTTCCGGTTCTGTTTTTCAGTGGCTTGTATATCGGGTCCAGTTCAATGTGTTTGTGGATGGAGTTCTGGTTGGAATGCCAGGCCTCCAGGGATTCCCTGGCATGTCTCTGTTTGGCTTTTGCTATTATGGATGTGTTGTCCTATTCAAATTTGTGTCCTTCTTTGTCCATGTGTATTGAGACCAGTGAAAATTGGTCATGTCTCTTGGTGGCTTGTTGGTGTTCATGTATCCTTATTGTCAGTTTTCTTCCAGTTTGGCCTATATAATGTTTCTCACAGTCCTTGCATGGTATTTTGTATATTAGTTTTATTGGTTGTGAGAATGAGATCCTTTACGTTCGTCAGTAGCTGTCGCAGGGTGGTTGTTGGTTTATAGACTACCCTGATATCTAGGAGTCTGAGTAGCCTTGTGGTCATCTCTGATATGTCTCTGATGTACGGTAGGGTGACTGGTGTGTCTGGCCGTATTGTGGCTTCTTGTTGTGCTCTGTTGCGGAGGTAACAGTGGATTGTGCTTTTTGGGTATCCATTCCTTTGAAAAACTCTATATAAGCGCTCTTGTTCTGCTTTGTGCAATTCCGGATTGCTGCAGTGTATTATGATTTATTTGAATAACGTTCTGATGCAGCTTCGTTTATGGGTGTTATGAGACAAATAAATAACCAGCGGGACAGAACACCAACACTTCACTGGATGTGCACTGACGATGTTACCCAGCAGGGTGACAAAACGTTTGCAATCAAACACATCAGCTCAGCGAGCAAGTCTACAACCTCATCCGCAACCCGAGCTACAAATCTTCTCAAAAACTTTAAATTCGTATTTCCTTGTTACCATGTCAGATATAACTTCAAAGTACTAAAGAGCCGACAACAAGTCTATTTTGCTTTGGTAAAATACTCCTTCAGACAGTGATTTAGATTTTAGAGAAGTACCCCCACTGGCTTCTCTACTTCTGAATCATCATCATACAACAAATCTGCACTTACCTCCACCCACTCTGCCATGACATTAATAAAAACCAAAAGAACTGCAGATGCTGTAAATCAAGAACAAAAAAAGTGACTACTATCAATTGCTATTTTGAAAGGGTTGGAAAATGCCAGGGTGACAACATTGGTTTATTTGTTAGGACTGCCTTCACCTTCTGAAAGGTTGCTTAGCAATCTACTGGCCATACTGTTTTCACTTGTTTCTTCACCAAATGTATTAAAGATAGTTATTGTGCTAAAATTATGCACAATCTTCTTGTAAAATGTACACATTCCTAAAAATCTCATGATTTCTCATTTAGTTTTAGGAGCAGGGCATTCTGTTAGAAACTTCACGTTCACTGGCTTTTGCAACACTTGTCCTTGTCCTACAATATGTCCTTGGTAGGTTACTCTTGCTTTTTGAAATACATTTTTTGGCTAAATGTTTTACCAAACCAGCCAACTGTAATTGGTTAAAGAGATCTTCTACTTGTTTCACAGCTGTTGGTTTAAGCAGTGGGGAAAGCCAAGTTACAGACGACCAGGAGCCAGGGGTTGTTTACAAATGGAGATTTGGCGGGCGACAAGTAAGAGATTGATGTGTGGGATAATGACCATTTATTAATGACAAAAGCTCCTGCCTGCCTGCTCTTGGCCGTGCAATTAGCTGCTGAATGCTCTAATAAACGTCCATGTGTTACTATACACCACAACATTGTCTAAATAAACTACACGGTTAAGAATCTCAGTGATGATGTGATTCATAAGCCTCTGGAATGTAGTAGCAGCATTCTTTAACCCATATGGCATCACTTGACATTTGTATAACCAATTTGGTGCAACAAAAGCAGATATTTGTTTAACCTATAATGTTAATGTACTTGCCAGTTCTCGTTCAAGAAATCAACCCTAGAAAGGAATAAGGCACTATCAACACTACTAACATAGTCTTCTAACTGTGATATTGGGTATGAATCTGTCTTTGGGACCTCATTTACCAAGGTTATTGGGGGTAGGTGAGAATGTGGCTTTGAGGCTATAATCAGCTTAGCCATGACCTTAATAAAAACCAAAAGAACTGTGGATGCTGTAAATCAGGAACAAAAACAAAGTTGCTGGAAAAGCTCAGCAGGCCTGGCAGCGTCTGTGAAGGAGAAAACAGAGTTAACATTTCAGGTCTGATGACACTTCCTCAGAACTGATGGTGGCTGGGAAAACGTCAGTTTATATGCAGAAACTAGGCAGGTGGGTGGGGTAGGGAGTAAACGATAGGATAGAGCCCAAAGAGAGAGAAAGACAGTTGGACAGACAAAGGAGTTGCTAACGATCAGGAGGTAGGAGGAGGTATCTGAGAGCTGGCGCTCAGCCTCTGCAAGGTAGAGGCCAGTACGCCAGACAGCAACAGCACCACCCTTATCGGCAGACTTGATGACAAAGTCAGGGTTAGATCTGAGTGCACGGAGTGCAGTCAGTTTGGAGGGAGATAGGTTGGATTTGTTGAGAGGGGCAGTGAAATTGAGGCAACTAATGTCACGTCGACAGTTCTCAATGAAAAGATCGAGTGCAGGTAAAGGCCGAGCGCCAGATCTCAGATACCTCCTCCTACCTTCCCCTGGACCATGACCCCACCATGGCACATCAGGCCATTGTATCCACTAAGGTTACGGATCTCATTTCATCCGGTGATCTCCCCCCATCCGCTTCCAAGCTAATAGTCCCCCAACCCCGCACAGCTCGTTTCTACCTCCTGCCAAAAATCCACAAACCGGACTGTCCAGGTAGATCCATGGTTTCAGCCTGCTCATGCCCCACAGAACTCATCTCTTCCTACCTTGACTCAGTCTTCTCCCCCCGGTCCAATCCCTACCCACATACATCCATGATTCATCTGACGCCTTACGCCGGTTTCAAAGCTTCCAGTTTACTGGCTCCAGCCACCTCCTCTTTACCATGGATGTGCAATCCTTTTACACATCCATTCCCCACCAGGAGGGTCTTAGGGCTCTCCGCTTCTTCCTGGAGCAAAGACCTGAACCATCCCCACCCACCACCACCCTCCTCCGCTTGGCCGAGCTTGTCCTCACCCTCAACAACTTCTCTTTCAACTCCTCTCATTTTCTTCAGGTAAGAGGCATTGCCATGGGTACCCGTATGGGCCCTAGTTATTGCCTGTCTCTTTGTGGGGTACGTGGAACATTCCTTGTTCCAGTCCTATTCCGGACCCCACCCACAACTCTTTCTCCGATACCTCGATGATATCATCAGTGCTGCTTCCCTCTCTTGTCTGGAATTGGAAAACTTCATCAGTTTTGCCTCCAATTTCCACCCTGCCCTCACTTTCACCTGGTCTATCTCTGACTCCTTCCTTCCCTTCCTCGACATTTCTGTTTCCATTTCTGGGGATAGACTGGCCACTAATATCCATTACAAACCCATTGACTCCCACAGCTACCTGGACTATACATCCTCACACCCCACTTCCTGTAAAGACTCCATCCCATTCTCTCAGTTCCTCTGTCTCCGTCGCATATGTTCAGATGAGGCCGACTTCAACAAAGGAACCTCTGAAATGTCCACCTTCTTCCTCAACTGAGGATTCCCCAGCTCCGATGTCGACAGGACCCTCAACCAGGTCCGACCCATCTCCCGCACTTCCGCCCTCACCCCTTCTCTTCCCTCCTGCAACAGCGATAGGGTTCCCCTCATCCTCACCTACAATCCCACCAGCATCCACATCCAGAAGATTATCAGACGCCACTTCCGCCACCTCCAGCAAGATGCCACCACCAGACACATATTCCCCTCCTCTCTCTTGTCCGCCTTCCGCAGGGACCGTTCCCTCTGGGACACCCTGGTCCACACTTCTATCACCCCTAACACCTCCCCACAGCCCTACGGCACCTTCTCCTGTAACCGGCGAAGGTGCAACACCTGCGCATTTACCTCCTCCCTCCCCAGAATCCAAGGGCCCAAACATACCTTTCAGGTCTACTAGTCTACTGCATTCGCTGCTCACAATGTGGTGTCCTCTACATTGGAGGAAACAAAGTGTAGACTTGGCGACCGCTTTGCAGAACATCTACGTTCTGCTCACAAAAAAGACCCTGAACTATCTGTTGCCTGCCACTTCAATGCACCACCTTGCTCCCTAGCCAACATCTCTGTCTCTGGCTTGCTACAGTGTTCCAGTGAAGCCCAACGCAAGCTGGAGGAACAAATGCTCATTTTTCGCTTGGGGACCCTACAGCCCTCTGGACTCAATATTGAGTTCAATAATTTTAGGGCCTAAACTCTCCCATGTCCCAGCCCCCCACCCCATACGCCAGGCCTTGTTACCATATAGCCTGCCACTACACACCCCCTGTTGTTCGTCACTAACAGTCCCCATTAACAACTATTCACCCTCCCAGCCTGATCGTTAGCAACTCCTCTGTCTGTCCAACTGTCTTTCTCTCTCTTTGGCCTCTATCCTATCGTTTACTCCCTACCCCACCCACCTCCCTATTTTCTGCATATAAACTGACGTTTTCCCGGCCACCATCAGTTCTGAGGAAGGGTCACCGAACCCGAAATGTTTACTCTGTTTTCTCCTTCACAGATGCTGCCAGACCTGCTGAGCTTTTCCAGCAACTTTGTTTTTGTTCTTAGCCATGACCTTATTGAATAGGAACACACTCAACTGGCTGAATGGCCTATTTCTGCTCCTGATTCATTTGTATGTCTATATTCCTCATGGTTTGTAAGTCAGTAACTATAAATTTAGGATAATTAGCAAAGAAAAATGAAAAAGTTAGGAGATTGTTTGAATCAAATTTAAATATATAAATAATTAGAATTGAAAAAAAGACGCGTAATCAAAGGTTGTGACAAAGATACCCGGGATATTCTTAGAATTATGATATTTATAATATTATTGATATGTGAAGGGGGTCATGTTACCAGTTTTGAAAACTCCTGACAATGAGCTTTGGTCCTTTTATTATTTGAGATCAAAGTAAGATTTGGATTATTTTACTGAGAAGAAGATGTAAGATTGCGTGCAGACAATGACCACAGTCTCTGCCTTTGCAATAAGCAGTCTCTGAGTTCCCCAGCTTTCCTGAAAGGTATTGAAGGGATGTAGACAGCTGTGCTGTAAATGATCCATCCACTTGTAGCATCAAAGGGAGCTGGGATCTAGGATCTCAAGTAAGTTCTTACATTAACTTGTGTGTTCCTGAAAATCACAACTTTAAGTGAATCATAGGTTCCCATAGGAATCAATATTCAGACTAGAGTTAAGTTCTTTTGGACTAAATGCATCACTAAACGTAAAATAAGTCCAATCTACAATAAATAACAGTACTCACCATTCATATTTTTCGAATAATCAGGCTCCATCTAATGGCAGACGTCAGTCAGTGCAGGTATCGACCGAAGTCTCGTGACTACATGCACTGACCGATGTCTGCCAGTAGATGGATCCCAGCCCCTCAATCAAGTTCAGATCAAAGGCTGGGAGAAGAGGTGTTGGTCAGAGTAAGGACAAAGAGTGGGAGATGAGACCTAGATGGGAGAATAAGAACAAGAGTAAGGATCATTGCTGGAGAGAGGCAAGGTTGGAGGTTGAAGAATGGCAGAGAAGGAAAAGCCAGGGAGCAAGAACAGGGGACCATGCATGGAGGTGGAGGGGGGAGGGAGATTGAGTTGGGGGGAAGAGGCCAGAGGGAAGCAGCAGTCAGAGTCAGGGCGGATGCAATGCTGGGAGAGAGTGGCACTAGGGGAAATTGGGACTGGGAGCAGAAGTTCTGGTGAAAAGTTCATGCGAGCATATGGGCCATAGAAAGGGAAGTCTGTGGCACATGACATTAAAGTTAAACTGGCAAAGTTAAATGGATATACTAACATTATTAATAAAATTAAAGCAAAATGTTAAATGAATCAACATTCTATGGGGACTAACTGTAATTAGTATTTCTACTTAATACATTTTACATTGCCAGGCGAAGAGGCAGAGCAAGCCATTTTTCAAGAGATAGTAGGAACTGCCGATGCTGGAGAATCTGAGATAACACGGTGTAGAGCTGGATGAACACAGCAGGCCAAGCAGCATCAGAGGAGCAGGAAAGCTGACATTTCGGGTCTAGACCTTTCTTCAGAAATGGGGGAGGGGATGGGGGTTCTGAAATAAATAGGGGGAAAAGGAGAGGCGGATAGAAGATGGATAAAGGAGAAGATAGGTGGAGAGGAGACAGACAGGTCAAAGAGGCGGGGATGGAGCCAGTAAAGGTGAGTGTAGGTGGGGAGGTAGGGAGGGGATAGGTCAGTCCAGGGAGGATGGACAGGTCAAGGGGGCGGGATGAGGCCAGTAGGTAGGAGATGGGAGTGGGGCTTGAGGTGGGAGGAATGGATAGATGGAAGGACAGGTTAGGGAGGCGGGGACGAGCTGGGCTGGTTTTGGGATGCGGTAAGGGGAGGGGAGATTTTGAAGCTTGTGAAGTCCACATTGATACCATTGGGCTGCAGGGTTCCCAAGCGAAATATGCGATGCTGTTCCTGCAACCTTCGGGTGGCATCGTTGTGGAACTGCAGGAGGCCCAGGATGGACATGTTGTCTAAGGAGTGGGAGGGGGAGTTGAAATGGTTCGCGACCGGGAGGTGCAGTTTTTTGGTGCGAACTGAGCGTAGGTGTTCCCACGCCGCTCCGCCCACCGCTGACACTGACGTCGCTCCGCCCACCACCTCCACAGCCAGCAGCTCCAGAGGAGACAGCAACACCCAGCCCTGCTGAGTCTTCACCATCCCCCCAGACCTCCCCCTTACTGAGGACGAACGGTCAGTCCTCAGTAAAGGGCTTACCTTTGTCCCCCTCCACCCACACATCAACGAATACCAGTCACGTTTGGACGTTGACCAGTTTTTCTGCCGCCTCCGCCTCCGTGCTTACTTCTTCAACCGTGAGCCTAACCCTCCCCCTACTGACGCCTTCTCCCACCTCCAACTCACCCCCTCCTCCTGGACACCACCCCAAGGCCTCCTACCCTCCCTCGACCTCTTCATCTCCAACTGCCGTCGTGATATCAATCGCCTCAATCTCTCCACCCCTCTCACCCACTCCAACCTCTCCCCCACAGAACGTGCAGCCCTCCGCTCCATCCCAAACTCACCATAAAACCAAAAGACAAGGGAGACGCAGTTGTAGTATGGCGCACTGACCTCTACATCGCCGAGGCCAGGCGCCAACTCTCCAAGACCTCCTCCTACCGCCCCCTTGATCATGACCCCACCACCGACCATCAAAACATCATCTCCCAAACCATCCACAACCTCATCACTTCAGGCGACCTCCCACCCACAGCCTCCAACCTCATCGTTCCCCAACCCCACACCGCCCGTTTCTATCTCCTTCCCAAAATCCACAAACCTGACTGCCGTGGTCGACCCATTGTCTCCGCCTGCTCATGCCCCAATGAACTCATCTCCACTTATCTCGACTCCATTTTCTCCCCCTTGGTCCAGGAACTCCCCACTTACGTCCGTGACACCACCCACGCCCTCCACCTCCTCTAAAACTTACGATTCCCTGGTCCCCAACACCTCATCTTTACCATGGGCGTCCAGTCCCTATATACTTGCATTCCCCATGCAGACGGCCTAAAGGCCCTCTGCTTCTTCCTGTCCCACAGGTCTGACCAGTCCCCCTCCACTGACACCCTCATCCGCTTAGCTGAATTCGTCCTCACTCTTAACAACTTCTCCTTCCATTCCTCCCACTTCCTACAGACAAAGGGGGTGGCCATGGGTACCCACATGGACCCAAGCTATGCCTGCCTCTTTGTAGGATACGTGGAACAATCCCTCTTCCAAAGCTACACTGGCCCTATCCCCCGCCTCTTCCTCCGTTACATTGATGACTGTATCGGCGCCACCTCGTGCTCCCACGGGAGCTGGAACAGTTCATCCACTTCACTAACACCTTCCACCTCAACCTTAAGTTCACCTGGACCATCTCTAATACCTCTCTCTTTCCATCTCTGGCAACCACCTGGAAACCGATATCCGTTTCAAGCCTACCGACTCCCACAGCTACCTAGAATCCACCTCCTCTCACCCACCTTCCTGCAAAAATGCCATCCCCTATTCACAATTCCTTTGCCTCCGCTGCATCTGCTCCCCGGATGAGGTATTCCACTCCCGGACATCCCAGATGTCCTCGTTTTTCAAGGGCCGCAACTTCCCTTCCACAGTGGTCGAAAACGGTCTCAACCGTGTCTCTTGCATTTCCCGCAACTCATCCCTCACACCCCCTCCCTGCAATAATAACCAAAACAGAATCCCCCTCGTCCTCACGTACCAGCCCACCAACCTCCGGATCCAACGCATCATCCTCTGACACTTCCGCCATCTGCAATCCGACCCCAGCACCAAAGACATTTTTCCCTCCCCATCCTTATCTGCCTTCCGGAGGGACCATTCTCTCCGTGACTCCCTTGTCTGCTCCACACTCTCCACCAGCTCCACCACACCCGGCACTTTTCCCTGCAACCGCAGGAAGTGCTACACCTGCCCCTACACCTCCCCCCTCACCCCCATCCCAAGCCCTAAGAAGACCTTCCACATCAAACAGATGTTCCCCTGCACATCTGCTAATGTGGTATACTGTATCCGCTGTTCCCGTTGTGGCCTCCTCAACATCGGGGGAACCAAGCGGAGGCTTGGGGACCGCTTTGTGGAACACCTACGCTCAGTTCGCAACAAACAACTGCACCTCCCAGTTGCGAACCATTTCAACTCCCCCTCCCACTCCTTGGACAACATGTCCATCCTGAGCCTCCTACAGTGCCACAACGATGCCACCCGAAGGTTGCAGGAACAGCAATTCATATTCCGCTTGGGAACCCTGCAGCCCAATGGTATCAATGTGGACTTCACAAGCTTCAAAATGTCCCCTCCCCCTACTGCATCCCAAAACCAGCCCAGCTCGTCCCCGCCTCCCTAACCTGTCCTTGCTCCTACCTATCCCCTCCTCCCACCTCAAGCCCCACCCCCATCTCCTACCTACTAACCTCATCCCGCCCCCTTGACCTGTCCGTCCTCCCTGGACTGACCTATCTCCTCCCTACCTCCCCACCTACACTCGCCTTTACTGACTCCATCTCTGCCTCTTTGACCTGTCTGTCTCCTCTCCACCTATCTTCTCCTTTATCCATCTTCTATCCGCCTCCCCCTTTCTCCCCATTTATTTCAGAATCCTCTTCCCCTCACCCAAGCCATTTGTCAAGTCAAGTTACAGGTTTCTGTCCAGAGCAGTTAATATTACAGATAGTTCCAGCAGCACCTCCTGCTGCTCAACAGAGAGAAATGATTGTTGACTTGTTGAGCTATAACAGTAGGATATGAGAAGGAGACAATCCCTAGTCAGAGTTGCAACCAACTACAGATTCCAGGAGACATACTCTGGTATGGCAAGGGGTAAGAGGAACCATCAGAACAGACTTTGCTGCTGGTGATGGATTTTTTAAAAACTCTCTAAAAACCGAGGGAAGTGCTGCGTGGCAGTGATTTGAAATTACGACTGAAATAAACCAAAGCACTGCCGCTGCTGGAGATCTGAGACAAAAGTGAAAATTGCTCTCTTCTGCTCTAGATTCACCGCACTCAAAATGTTAACTCTGATTTCTTCCCACAGACACTACCAGACCCATTGAGTTTTGTCAGCAATTTCTGTTTTAGTATTTGAAGTTACTGCTCTGAAAAACAGGGATACAGGAACCCATTGGAGGCCTACAAGCATCTGTGGACTGTTTGCCAATAGGATGGTAAGTCCATGGAGAGTGCAAACGGTTTTAGGTGAGGAATAAGTTGGTTAGAGGAGATCTGAAAAAAAAATCACCAGGAGTGTGGTAGAAATGTGGAACATGCTCCCTGACAGAGTGTGGAGGGTGATATTCACGCACCATTTAACAAGCATCTGGATGAGCACTTAAAATGCCAGGATGTAGTAGTTTATAGGCCAAGTGCAGGTAAATGGAATTAGTGTAGTTCGATGTTTGTTGTTCAACATATACATGGTGGGCCAAAGGGCCTGTTTCTGTGCTGTTTGACTCTTTGCCTTTGACTCTGATTTCTGCTTTTGATTAGAAAATGTACCCTAAGGAACTCCCGCCGAAGTATCCAGGCACTGAAATAAAAAACCATAGCTGTCTTCCATTGTGTCAGACATCAGTCCAACCAGTGGAGCGTTAATCCTCCCTGATATTTTTATGGAATGCTGGATACTATTGAGAAAACACATGCAACAATAAAGGCTGACATTCAGAACTCAAATAGTTACTAGGTTGGAAATGGCTATCACTTAATGTTCATTGGTTTGTAGTGTACATAGTACCTGTCTATTTAAATACTGCGGCTGCAAGAGCAAGTCAGAGGATAGGAACATTGCAATGAGTTGCTCACCTCCTGTTTTCTTAATTCCTGTCTAATAAATACAAGGCACAAGCCAGGAGTGTGATGGAATACTCCCCACTTGCCTGGATGAGTGCAACTCCATCAACGCTCGAGAAGCTTGACACCAAACAGGAGAAAACAGCCCATTTTATTGGCACCACATCCAACACCTTCAACATTCACTTTTCCACCAATGCACCTTAGCAGCAGTGTGTGTGTAGTCTACAAGATGCATTACAGTAACACTCCAAGTCCTCTCTGCCAGCACTTGCCAAACTTATAGCCTATAGTACCTTGAAGGCTAAGGCCAGCAGATACATGAGCACACCATCAACTGTATGTGCCCCTCCAAGTTACATACCATCCTGACTTGAAACTATATTGCCTTCCTTCACTGTAACTGGTTCAAAAGCCTGGAACTCTTTTCACAATAATACTGTGGGTGTCTGTACCCTTCAAAGACTGCAATTGTTCAGGAAATCACCAATTTAGGGATAAACAATAAATACTGGTCTCGCTAGTGATGCCCACATCCTATGAATAAATTTTTAAAAAGTCAACATACAACACATGGGATGCCTGCTACATCACTGCGATTTTCCTTTGTTGTCAATAATTGGACGCATATACTGGGATAGATGCTTAGTCAGTGGTTGAATACAAGATGACTAGGACTGCTATGGCTCTTTGTAACCCCAGAGAGAGGCATAGGACAGGTTCAATCGGGTACATTCTTCCATCAGATAGGTGATAGGACTATTTGGAATTCTAAAGAGCCACTTCAAATATTGAGGGAGACCATGGATGGTCCTCCAAAACTCCTCTGAGAAAGCAGCAAGGACAGTTGTCATTACACTGCACAATTATAGAATGGCGCAAGACTTAGAACTTAATACACTCAAAGAAAGTTAATTTAGGGTAAAGGTCATTACCTATGGTGCTGAAGCCAGTCGACAGAGCATGTGCACAGGAGGCAAGACTTGGAGAGGAATGGGCAGTCAGAACATTTCATTTGGTGCTACCACTCACTGAATGAACACCATTATAGAGGATGTATACTGAAGACAAATGCAGCCTTATTTAATTACATGAGTTTTACTGCAATGTAGTTTTCATAAAAACAGGTACATGTTGACAATAATAAATACAACATTTTACATTAACCATAAACTTCAGTTTCAACTTCCAACAATTTGATGATATAACCTGAGGAAAAATATTTAATCTTATTTTAATATTAAACATTCTTAAAGGTGAGTACTATTTCTAACAAATAAAAACAGAATTTTGAAATGTTGCCAGCCTGAGTAATCTTAACATTTCAACTGTTAAACATTGTGAAAGCATTGAAATTTGAAATAAAAATGAACCTTACGATCAACCCCAAAGCAAACTCTAACAGTGCTGAGAGATAGCAAGTGGACGGATCTCCTGCCCTTGGTCTTCACTTCATCCAGACTAGTGCAGCTTCACAACAGCTTCATCAGGTTTTCCACAGACGGTGGGAATGCAGAGGCTTCAGACACTAACTCTTCATCCTCTCCCAAGCCTTGTACGCATTCTTCCTCTGGAAAATAAATCCAAATAAAGATGAGTCTATTGTGGCACAAAGAAGCTATTTCTTTATACGTTCTGGAATTTTCACTGCAAGGATGCTGATCCCACTGCCTCGCTGGAACCAGAAGCATGGTGCCCACAATAGGAGAGGAGGAAAGGGAGAACATGATGATTGCCTTATCTTTCAGAAAAAATCTGAAGAAGGGTCCAGACCCGAAACATCTGGTTTCCTGCTCCTCTGATGCTGCCTGGCCTGCTGTGTTCCTCCAGCTCTACACCTTGTTATCTCAGACTCCAGCATCGGCAGTTCCTACTATCTCTGCCCTTGTTACATCAAGTTTTGCCCTTTTCTTCTTCCCTGCCTTTGGGAACTGAGATGTGAGATGGTAATGAGCTGATTTCTTCTTGGAGGATCCCATCGGTCCAAATCACTAAAAATAAACGACCCACTAATTTGCAGTTGAGTCTATGAAAAGGGAAGAATTAGTAAAATTCTAAATGATTTGCTTAGAAATCTTAAAAACAGAGACACTTCCCTGTGGTATTTTCCCAAATGGTCACTTTTGTCATTTGGCATTTGCCTGCTCTAGCAGTATGTGGTACTGGGTAAGGGTTGTTTAAGGTGGCTCACTGCCACTAATCCTCCTTTGTCTTTGTTTTGTTTCGGTAGAAGAAACACCACCTTGGAGTATCTCGTCTGGCTAGTGATGAGAAAGGCACTACCTGGGCAATCATTCATGTACGCCCAGTCGGTCTTTGCCACCACGTGCTACCCTCGAAGCAGCTGTGGGCAGATTTGAGACCGTCACACACCTCTTTCTGGAACATGCCTTTGCAAATTAAGTTTGGAGAGAGATGCAATGGTCTTTGTCAGGGTTTGTCCTGAGCAGCTCCGTGATGCAGGACTCTCTGCTCTGCAGTCTGCTCCCTGGGACACACGCTGAGGCAAACATCAGATGTACCTGGAGAGCTATCAATTCGGTAAAAGATGCTCTTTGGTCTGCCTGAAACTTGTTGGTCTTCCAGAGCAAGGAGCTGACTTCAGCCAAGCGTTGCAGACTGGCACATTCTAAGGTTTCAAACTACATGTTGAGGGACGCACTGAAGCTTGGGGCAACTGCTACCAGGGCACAGTGGGGAAACAACACTGTCTGAGGTCTTCCTGCCAGAGGTAAATGGGGGTCTGTTCAGTTATCGGACCCTCCAATGCATGTCAATATAGTCTTGTATGTGTAAGAGAAGTCTTGGGTTTGTTTGGATAGAGTCAAACTCCAATGTTTGTTTCCTTGATATGCTACTGTACAGAACCAAACTACTTTTGTGTCAATGTATATATACAAAGATTTTTTTGTGAATAAAGTATATTTTTGAATTAAATAAAAACTTTGGACTATCTACAGAACAGGCATTGTTTTTAAATTAACAAGAAGGGTTGTGGCATAAAAGAAATAAGTAGAACTACATTTGGTCAGGCCTAATTACAAGGACCTTAGGAAGTTGATGTAGATATATCTGGACCCTCTGAAGACTAGAGGAGATCTCCTTGTCTCTACCTACAGACTATGCGATATCAGTAGAATGGGTGAAGCCAATGTTACAGGAACATTAACCCCTTCAGAACCATTACCTTATAGAGCACTGCCTCATCTTGCTCTGAGAGAACTTTTTTCCTCCTGCTTATAAAGAACTTCATCTGAACACTTTGGGGACCTTTGTTTTACACCAATTACATTCTAACAATGTGGCTGCTTACATGAATTATTCCCCTTGTTACAATTAGATATATTCCAGTTAGATTGGCCAGGAACTTCAGAATATCTTGAGACCAAGAAAATAAACGCAGAACACAATTTCAGTTCTATCTTCTAGGCTGTGTCCATGTGTGATTTGTAAATGAGAATTGATGGTTTTCCAAGTAACATATTGAGAAATAAATTGCAGCAGCATGTGACTGACTGATGCCTAAGACTAGAATAAAGAATGTGTGGAGCGTGTACTCACTTACCTTTTGAGGTAGTTTGATGATGATGATGTAGTGCTAATTTTGCCGGACCACTGACCCAGGCTAATGCTTGAGGGGGTAGTAGGAACTGCAGATGCTGGAGAATCCGAGACAACAAGGTGCAGGGCTGGATGAACACAGCAGGCCAAGCAGCATCATAGGAGCAGAGAGGCTGACGTTTCGGGCCTAGACCCTTCATCAGAAAAGGGGGAGGGGAAGGGGGTTTTGAAATAAATAGGGAGAGAGTGGGAGGCGGATAGAAGAGGGATAGAGGAGAGGATAGGTGGAGAGGAAACAAACAGGTCGAAGAGGCAGGGATGGGGCCAGGAAAGGTGAGTGTAGGTAGGGAGTTAGGAAGGGGATAGGTCAGTCCAGGGAGGACGGACAGGTCAAGGGGGCGGGATGAGGTTGGTCGGTAGGAGATGGAGGTGCGGCTTGAGGTGGGAGGAAGAACAGGTTAGGGAGGCAGGGACGAGTTGGACTGGTTTTGGGATGCGGTGGGGGGAGGGGAGATTTTGAAACTTGTGAAATCCACATTGATACCATTGGGCTGCAGGGTTCCCAAGCGGAATATGAGTTGCTGTTCCTGCAACCTTCGGGTGGCATCGTTGTGGCACTGCAGGAGGCCCAGGATGGACATGTCGTCTGAGGAATGGGAGGGGGAGTTGAAATGGTTCGCGACTGGGAGGTGCAGTTGTTTGTTGCGAACCGAGCGTAGGTGTTCTGCAAAGCGGTCCCCGAGTCTCCGCTTGGTTTCCCCGATGTAGAAGAAGCCACACCGGGTACAGCGGATGCAGTATACCACATTGGCAGATGTGCAGGTGAACATCTGCTTGATGTGGAAAGTCTTCTTGGGGCCTGGGATGGGGGTGAGGGAGGAGGTATGGGGGCAGGTGTAGCACTTCCTGCGGTTGCAGGGAAAAGTGCCGGGTGTGGTGGAGCTGGAGGGGAGTGTGGAGCGGACAAGGGAGTCACGGAGAGAGTTGTCCCTCCGGAAAGCAGATAAAGGTGGGGAGGGAAAGATGTCTTTGGTGGTGGGGTCGGATTGCAGATGGCGGAAGTGTCGGAGGATGATGCGTTGGATCCGGAGGTTGGTGGGGTGGTACGTGAGGACGAGGGGGATTTTTTTTGGTTCTTATTGCGTGGACGGGGTGTGAGGGATGAGTTGCGGGAGGTGTGGGAGACATGGTTGAGGGCGTTCTCGACCACCGAGGGGGGGAAGTTACGGTCCTTGAAAAACGAGGACAACTGAGATGTACGGGAGTGGAATGCCTCATCCTGGGAGCAGATGCGGCGGAGGCGAAGGAATTGGGAATAGGGGATAGCATTTTTGCAGGAAGGTGGGTGGGAGGAGGAGTAGTCTAGGTAGCTGTGGGAGTCGGTGGGCTTGAAATGAATATCGGTTTCGAGGTGGTTGCCCGATATGGAGACATTCCTCAGACGACATGTCCGTCCTGGGCCTCCTGCAGTGCCACAACGATGCCACCCGAAGGTTGCAGGAACAGCAACTCATATTCCGCTTGGGAACCCTGCAGCCCAATGGTATCAATGTGGATTTCACAAGTTTCAAAATCTCCCCTCCCCCCACCGCATCCCAAAACCAGTCCAACTCGTCCCTGCCTCCCTAACCTGTTCTTCCTCCCACCTCAAGCCGCACCTCCATCTCCTACCGACCAACCTCATCCCGCCCCCTTGACCTGTCCGTCCTCCCTGGACTGACCTATCCCCTTCCTAACTCCCTACCTACACTCACCTTTCCTGGCCCCATCCCTGCCTCTTCGACCTGTTTGTTTCCTCTCCACCTATCCTCTCCTCTATCCCTCTTCTATCCGCCTCCCACTCTCTCCCTATTTATTTCAAAACCCCCTTCCCCTCCCCCTTTTCTGATGAAGGGTCTAGGCCCGAAACGTCAGCCTCTCTGCTCCTATGATGCTGCTTGGCCTGCTGTGTTCATCCAGCCCTGCACCTTGTTGTCTCGTAATACTTGAGGGGCATGGGTTCAAACCCCCACTGCATCAGCTGGTGGAATTTGAACTCAAATCATAAACGTGGAATATAATGTGAGTCTCAACAATGATGGCCATGACAACTACTACTGATTGTTTTAAGAACATATCTGCTTCATTAATGTATTTTATAGGGAAGCAAATCTGCTATCTTTACAAGATCTGGCCTACATGTAACTCCAGAACCATGGCAATGTGATTGACTCTTTACTGTCCTTTGAGATAGTTTATCAAACCTTTTGGTTAGAGGGGCAGTAAGAATGGGTAACAAATCTCAGTGACACCTACATCCCATAAATAATAATATCTTGCAAATTTGCTTGGTTGTAATGATGGACGATACTTCCACCAACATTTAATTACATATCATTTGCTTAATGGCTTATTGAGGTAGTTTTCCACCGTACGACAAGAATCAAAGTCATGACTTATGAAAGTGTTCTTGTTGATACTGATTCCAAATTTCCTTTTGCTTCAGAAGGTGAGAGCCTGGTGAAAACAGTGTCAGAGAACTACAGATCAGAGCTGCTCTGGGATGACAGGAACAGTCAGAAAGTGACCCTGTGGGTTAACAGTGCCAAAGACTAAGAGATAGACATGGTGACAGGGAGTTAGCTGGGGACAGCAATAACTCAGAGAACAAATCAACAGAAAAAGAAGGAGCACACAACACAGAACAGCTGGGAAGAATTGACTGGAGACCCCTGAAGTAAGGACCACATGGCTGAGGGTATTCAGGAAAATAGCCCATTTTAATGCAATGTGAATTAGCTGTAAAGGTTTGGAAACAGTTACTTGAAGGTAAACCGGAGCCAGGTCAGTGACATGCATTCAAGGAAGAGGTCATGAGAGTTCAGAACAAGTGTGTTCCTTTAAAGGGTAGGACTAACAAATTCACAGCCTCTTGAATGTGAAAGACCTCAAAGGAGAGGATAAAGAGAATAAGGAAACTTTATAACTGATACCAAGGGCTCAACACTGCAGCAAACCCAGAGGGCTATAAAAAGGGTAATAGCAAAACTAATAAGAAAATTGAGAAACCATAAAGAGGGCATGAAAAAGTATTGGAAAGTAATTTTCCCACCTCTAAGCTTAGGCTAACTGACTTGTAATTATTTGATCCCTTTTCAAACAATGGCACCATGCTAGCTGCCCTCCAGTCCTCTGGCAGCCAAGGAGGTAGATAGTTGGCTCATTTTGTCTGGGCTGGCAGGCAAAGAGCGATCAGCTGAATGCCACTTTCCAGATCGTGATCCTTAGCTGTATACGTTACAGAACTTTCAAATACATATCCAAATGCTTTTCAAATATTATGAGAATTTCTCTCTCAGCCAGACTTTCGGCTGACAGTTCCAAAAATATCCTTCACATCCACTAGATAACAAGGTGTAGAGCTGAATGAACACAGCAGGCCAGGCAGCATCAGAGGAGGAGGAAAGCTGATGTTTCGGGTCTGGATCCTCTTTCAGAAATCTTCAGAAAAGCCTGGCCTGCTGTGCTCATCCAGCTCTACACCTTGTTATCTCAGACTCCAGCATCGGCAGTTCCTACTATCTCCTCAAATCCACTCCTTCCTCTTACCCTTAGTCAAAACCACTGGTTAACCAAAAGGACTAGTTATTTCTGAGCTACTCTGTCTCAATCCTTCAGAATTTAATGCATATCAATTAGGTATCCCCTTGGCTTCTCCTATTCCATGAAAGTAACCCTATCCAATCTTTCCACATCATCTCCTTCTGATGTAAATTACTATGATTCTCTGTGCATGGGGTTATATTAGTTGTTTTTTCTGAGGAATGCAGACAGAGCAGAGTCTATGGCATCACAGCTGACTCTGCTGAACGCGGGTCAGGCAGAAGATTGGAAAAGCAAATGGGGTAGGCATGTTGATGGGTCAGGAAACAGGCAGGCATTTATACAGTAGCAAAAGGGAATCCAGAATTTTATGTTGATTCCATTGTTCCAGGATCAAGATGTCAATGAATTGTTGCGCAGCACTCTGAGAGGGAAGATGTAAAGCAAGAGGTTGTGATCCACATTAGTACCATTGACATAAGTCAAAAGAGGAATAAGGTCTTGAAGGCAGAAATTAGAGAGCCATGAAGAAAACTAGCAAGCAAGACTCAAAGGTAGTAATCTAGTGGTACTGGCTAGTGAGTATAGAAGTAAGAGAATAGAACAGATGAATATGTAGCTGGAGAGATGGTGCAAGAGGAGGGCTTTAGAGTCCTGGGATGTTAGGACTTACGTTAATACATAGACCCTTGTTATTTGCACACAGTAAAAAAAAAGTGCACATATTACACCTGTTTCAACTGAAAAAAAATAAATGACAACCATTCTTTGGTCCATTTCAGGGCAATGCCTTGACAAATCATGGTGGCTCAGTGGTTAGCACTGCTGCCTCACAGCACCACCAACCCAGGTTGAACTCCAGCCTCGAGCAATTGTCTGTGTGGAGTTTCCACATTCTCCCTGTGTCTGGGTGGGTTTCCTGCAGGTGCTCCAGTCCACAGTCCAAAGATGTGTAGGTTAGTGGATTGGCCATGCTAAATTGCCTGTAGTGTTCAGGATGTGTAGATTAGGTGGGTTATAGGGGTATGGGTCTGGGTAGTATGCTCCAAGGGTCAGTACAGACTTGTTGGGGTGAAGGGCCTGTTTCCACACTGTATGATCTATAAACTATCTGGCTTAAAATTTAAACAATTTTAAATTGGCAGATAAGTGGCGCATTCTCCATGGCAATGCCTCCACCGAAGAGCATACAGTTGTCAACCAAGCAATATTCTCCTCTCACACAAGATAAATGTTATTTTCTGTTTACATTGGCATTGCTTGTGAATTGTCCTGATCAGAATAAGACTAAACATTTCAATTAAATGCATCATTTTTTAGTGATATTCAAGCTCTGGACTCCCAAATAACTAAAAATAGTTCATGTATTAAATGTGGTCAGAGTAAGAGGGATTGCAACAAGCCCACAACTAAGTCTATTACATATGTATGGAAACACATAGCACAGTAAAAATGTTGGTGAACTGAAAGTACAGGCAACCATGTGAAGACATGCTATCATGGATATACTGGTGATCCCATTTAAACACAACAGACTGGGGACTAAGTATTCCTGGATAGGAGATGTTTTGGAAACTTAAGGAAAACAAGAAAGGTGGAGGGGTGGCAGAATTGATTAGGATAAGGTCACTTCTTGTAAGAGATGTCCTCAGCCAGCATTGGGTTCTGTTCGGATTTCCTTTGGGTAGAAATGCTACCATTGACTCTTTTAATACGAGTCTAGAGAGCTTATTGGTATGAAGTGAAGGGTTAACTAATAATGCACCTTCAGTAGAAGTGGCACTTACTTATTCCTTGCATAACAGTAAGAGAATGAGTTACATTAGATTAAGATTGATTAACTGTCTTGTATATGGTAAGAGACACTGGTATTCGCTGAAAGATACCAGGCAAACCTAAGTTACATGAACATTAAAAGTTGAGGTAAGACTAAGAAATTGGAACAACTACAGCAGACAACTAGAATTGACTAACTTCTCCCAGAAACAGTTATATTATTTCAGAGGAAAAAAGCATGGAAAGGCTTCAGAGTTAACCCTTTTAGGCCAACACACAGCAGAGATGATCTCCCAGAAGGGTAAATTGCAGAATCTATTTAGTTAGAATTAAGAAACAACAGAGTTACTAACACATGACTGACTGCGCCCTATAAGTCATCAGTTATTGGGAAAGATTTAGAGGTGCGCATTTCAGAGAAGTATGAAAACTATAGAGTAATTACAATGGAGGATTTTAATTAAAAACTAAAAGAACTGCAGATGCTGAAAAATCAGATACAAAAACAGAAATTGCTGGAAAAACTCAACAGGTCTGGCAGCATCTGTGGAGAGAATCAGAGTTAACGTTTCGGGTCTGGGTGACCCTTCTTCAGTGATCCTGCTGAGCTTTTCCAGCAATTTCTGCTTTTGTTGTTGTTGAGAACTTCAATTATCCTAGTATAAACTGAGATAGTTATAGTGCACTAAGTGGGGTGGTTAGCTCAGTTGGCTAGCTAGCTAGTTTGTAATGTAGAGAGCCTCCAAGAGTGTGGGTTCAATTCCTACACCAGCTGAGCATACTATCACAGACTCTTCTACTTAACCTCTTTCCCTTACCTGAGGTGTGGTGACCATTGTGGGTGCCTCTCCCTAAAATGAAAGAGCAGCCCGATTGTCTAGTAAGACTAAGGTAACTTTACCTTCACTTATAGGGCCAAAAGGTGGAACAATTTCTGGTGAGAAGGAGAATTTTTTACATGAGTATGTTTCCAATCCAGCAAGGAACAAAGCATAGCTCAACCTGGATGATGAGAGATGAAAGACAAGTAGATCACATGTGTCAATAGGGGAACAGTATTCATACTGTCATTTGAGATAGATTAGCTATGGAAAAGAATATGCAACTTATGCAGCAATCCAGTGTGAAAATAGTTAATTGGAGAGTGGACCTGGCCAACATAAACTGGAATTAAAGATTAACAAGCAAATTTGTATTTGTATCGTCATTTATAGTCAAGGTACATTCTTTTGAAGGGGAAAGGTAGATCGAACAAAGCCAAATCTTCCTGAATGACAAAACAGACAGTAAGAAGAGCAAAACTTGGGCAAATAGCAGATGCCAATTTCATATATGAGATCAAAGCCTGGATATAGAAATTGGTAGGTACATGGGAATACCTGCAAGGAGTCAGAGTAAGAGGAATCAAGGACAAGAACAAAAGACAGAAAGAGGAAGAGAAATGACAGGCAGAGGAATCAAAGGCTAGAATCAAACAAGGCTACAGTGAAAAAAATTGGACAAGGAACTTTAAAAAGGCAGGCCATAAGGCTTTGTGCCTGAACACACAGACCATTTGAAATCAAGTGGATGAATTAATCATGCGAATAGATATAAGTAGGTATGATATATTTGGGATTTTGGAGACATTGCTTGAGGGTCATCATGGGGTATTCAGTATTAAGGAAGCCAAAACAGAAAAGGCAGTGGAGTTGCATTACTGGTTGAAGAGGATATAAACACAATATTGAGGAAAGATATTAGTTCAGACGATGTAGAATCTGTGTGGGTAGAATTGAGAAATACCAAGGAAGTGGTATATAAACTATCAAACTATAGTGGTGATGCTGGGAATGGCACTAAACAGGAAATCAGCGATGCATGTGGTAAACATACAGCTGTAATTATGGGTGACTTTGACGTGTATACATATTGGGCAAATCCAATTAGTTACAAGACCTTAGAGGAGGAACTCCTGGAGAGTATGTAAGATGGTTGTCTGGATCAATACATTGAGGAACAAACTAGAGAACAGGTCATCTTAGATCAGTTATTAAGCAATGAGAAAGAAAAGATTTGTAATATAGTTGTGAGAGCCTTGGGGATGAGTGACCATAATATGAGAGAATTCTTCCTTAAGAATGGAGAGTGTGTTAGTGATTCTGGAACTAGCGTGCAGAGCCTTAATAAGGGAAACTACAGTGGTATGAGGTGTGAGGTGTGAGTTGGCCATGATGGATTGGGAAATGCTACTGAAAGGAGTGGATAGGCAATGGAAAACATTTAAAGAGCTAATGGATGAACTACAAAAATTGTTTATTCCTTTTTGGCACAAGAGTGCAAAGAGAACAGCAACTGTGCGATGGTTTACAAGAAAGTTGGAGATAGTATTAGATGCAAAAGAGGGGCATATAAATTGGCAAGAGAAAAACTGATAGGCCTGAGGATTGGGAACAGTTTAGGACCAGCAGATGACCAATGGATTGATTAAGGAGAAAATAGAGAATAAGAGTAAGCTTGCTGGGAACATAAAAATTGACTATAAAATTTGATATAGATATGTAAAGAGAAAAAAGATTGGTGAAAACTAATATAGGTCTCAGTCTGAAACAGGGACATTTATAATGGGGAACAAAAAAATGGCTGACAAATTAAATTCATACTTTGCTTCCGTGTTCACAAAGAAGGACACAAATAACGTACCAGAAATGGTGGGGAATGCAGGGCTTAGCAAGAGGGAGAGACAGCAAACAGTAGGAAGAATTCTTTTATTTGAATGACAGGCAGTCACTATTGAGGTACCGTAGAAATCAGTATTAGGAACCGAACTATTCATAATAAATGTTAATGATTTTAATGAGAACAAAATTTCATATTTCAAAATTTATAGATGACACAAACATTGAGTGGAAAGGTGAGCTGTGAGGCGAATGCAGAGATGTTGCAGTGTGATTTTGGACAGGCTGAATGAGTGGGCAAGTACATGGCAGATGCTGTATAATGTGGATAAATGTGAGGTTATCCAATTTGGTAACAAAAATAGGAAGGCAGATTATTATTTGAATGGCTTTAAATTGAGAGGAATGTTCAATGAGACCCGACTGTCTTCCTGCACCAGTCACTAAAAGTAAGCATGGGCAGCACAGTGGTTAGCGCTGCTGCCTCACAGTGCCAGGGACCTGGGTTCAATTCCACCCTTGGGTCTCCGTCTGTGTGGAGTTTGCACATTCTCCCTGTGTCTGTGTGGGTTTCCTCCCACAGTCCAAAGATGTACAGGCTAGGTGAATTGGCCATCCTAAATTGCCTGTAGGGTCCCAGGAAGTGTAGATTAGGTGGGTTATAAGGGGATGGGTCTGGGTGGGATACTCTGAGAATCGGTGTGGACTTGTTGCACTGAAAGGACAGTTTCACACTGTCAGGATTCTATGAAATGCAGAAGGCAAACTAAATGTTGGCCTTCATAGTGAGAGGATGAAAGTACAGGAACAAGGATGACTTGCTACTATTGGTGAGGCCACACCTAGAATACTACATGCAGTTTTGGTCTCCTGATCCGAGGAAGGAAGTTTTTGCTTCAGAGGCAGTGCAGTGAAAGTTTACCAACTGAATACCTCGGAAGGTAGGAGAGATTGAGTCAATTGGAATTGTATTCACTGCAGTCTAGAAACCCAGTGTCGCATGTGTAAGTGAGTGGGTCATATTACCCAAAACTGCCAGGTACAACCCAAACAAGAGAAGGGGAGTTAGAAAGAAACAACCCTGAGGACAAGGCATCAGGGTTACGCAGCCAGCCAGAGAGCAGACAGGAAGTCAGCGAGGTCTGCAAAAAATTCCGAAAGCTCAGAGTGAGCAGAGTTTTGGTTAAAACATACTGGTGGAACAGGGTGAAACTGATCATTTCTGGGTTCTTCCCAAAGTAGAGGGAAGACAGCAAAAATAGGAGTGCATACGGGCACAGTGGTGATGTCCCTGATGTCCAAATCTGTCCATAGGGAAAAGTTGAGGGCACTACCATTGAAGTCTTCCCAGATTATACTGTGGGCATACATGGAACAAGTGGTGCCACTGAAGGACTATGCACTGGTGACAGTGAAGGATCCAGTGTGCAGGATTATCCCTTTGTCGTAAAAGACCAATACACTGCATTATTCAGACGCTCTGCGTTACAGAAATTAAAGTGTGGTTAATAGGCTGACGGACTCAAATAGGGGTTTGTAAGAGACCCTGGACAAGTACTAAGATGTCTTCAAAAGGATCTTGGGGGGAAAATGAAAGGAGTTGGAATTTAATTACAACCAAAGCCAGAGACTCATCTTAGGAGCGTGTGAAGGGTCCGAAGCCATATGCCACCCAGCCTAAAGTGGAGGTGGAACTGGAGCAGATGCTGAACCTGGGTGCATAGGAACCAGTAACCACCAGTGAATGGGCCACTCCCATCATTCCAATCTTGAAAACAAGTGGCACGGTGAGGATTAATGGTGACTTTAAGGTCACAGTCAACCCCACCCTGAGTGTGGATCAATACCCTCTTCCACTCAGAAGACCTAGTCAGTGGACTGGCAGGGGGAAAGAAATTTTCAAAAATGGATCTGTTGCAGGCCTACCTACACATGGCGGTTGCAAAGGAATCTCAGCCGCTGCTGACAATGGTGACACTAAAAGGACTTCTTCGCGACTTCCTTTTGGCATCACATCAGCACCAGCTCTGTTCCTGAGGGCCATGGACCAAATATTCAGTCGGTTGCTGGGAGTCCAGAGTTGTCTGGATGATATTTTGAACACTGGATCATTGAAGAGGAGCATTTGAAAAATTTAGAAGGCCCCCTAAAAAGACTGCAAAAGCACAGCCGACAAGCAAAAAGAGAGAAATGAGTTTTGTAAAGACTGTATATAGTACCTGGGGCTTGTAATCGATGGCAAAGGACTGCACAAGTCACCCAAGAAGCTGGAGGCTATCATGAAGGCCCCTAGACCAGAGAATGTGTCCCAGCTGAGATCGTTCTTGGGACTTGCAAACTGCAATGTCCACTTCAAGTGGCCTGAGGTGGTGGTCATCTTGGTATCTGCAGAAGAAATGATAGACTGACAGGATGAAATATTAGAGATAGTAGGAACCGCAGATGCTGGTGAATCCGAGACAACAACGTGCAGGGCTGGATGAACACAGCAGGTCAAGCAGCATCATAGGTGCAGAGAGGCTGACGTTTCGGGCCGAGACCCTTCATCAGAAAAGGGGGAGGGGAAGGGGGTTCTGAAATAAATAGGGAGAGAGTGGGAGGCGGATAGAAGATGGATAGAGGAGAGGATAGGTGGAGAGGA
>NC_063334.1:69131761-69147215 GCF_021869965.1 Rhincodon typus
GGGAGGGGGAGTTGAAATGGTTCGCAACTGGGAGGTGCAGTTGTTTATTGCGAACCGAGCATAGGTGTTCTGCAAAGCAGTCCCCGAGCCTCCGCTTGGTTTCCCCGATGTAGAAGAAGCCACACCGGGTACAGCGGATGCAGTATACCACATTGGCAGATGTGCAGGTGAACATCTGCCTGATGTGGAAAGTCTTCTTGGGGCCTGGGATGGGGGTGAGGGAGGAGGTATGGGGGCAGGTGTAGCACTTCCTGCGGTTGCAGGGAAAAGTGCCGGGTGTGATGGAGCTGGAGGGGAGTGTGGAGCGGACAAGGGAGTCACGGAGAGAGTGGTCCCTCCGGAAAGCAGATAGGGGTGGGGAGGGAAAGATGTCTTTGGTGGTGGGGTCGGATTGCAGATGGCGGAAGTGTCGGAGGATGATGCGTTGGATCCGGAGGTTGGTGGGGTGGTACGTGAGGACGAGGGGGATTTTTTTTGGTTCTTATTGCGTGGACGGGGTGTGAGGGATGAGTTGCGGGAGGTGTGGGAGACATGGTTGAGGGCGTTCTCGACCACCGAGGGGGGGAAGTTACGGTCCTTGAAAAACGAGGACAACTGAGATGTACGGGAGTGGAATGCCTCATCCTGGGAGCAGATGCGGCAGAGGCAAAGGAATTGGGAATAGGGGATAGCATTTTTGCAGGAAGGTGGGTGGGAGGAGGAGTATTCTAGGTAGCTGTGGGAATCAGTGGGCTTGAAATGAATATCGGTTTCTAGGTGGTTGCCCGATATGGAGACAGAGAGGTCCAGGAAGGGGAGAGAGGTGTTAGAGATGGTCCAGGTAAACTTAGCCAGGTTCAGGAACACAAAACAAGTTGTGAGTCACAAGCATCACAAACCGTGGTCCAAAGTGTCTGAACAGCACATGGTATATCACAGAGTCATATGTGAAATTGGGTCTGTATTATCCGGTGACAAACAGCCAGGCAAAAAGATTTGTTCAAACCTTGAAAAAAAAACAGAAGGGGTGGCTAGGATGGTGATTCAACAAGATCCTCAGCATGTGTAGGAACACACCACCTGCAACGGCCCAGTGCTCACCAGCATCCTTAATGTTCAATCGCCAGCTGAGAAACACGTTCGAATTACTGCAGCCAGAAGACAGCAGAGATGGTAGAGTGAAATCAAAGAGAACAGATGGTCAGGAACCTCAAGGTCAAGGGTAATCCAAAATAGAGAGGCAGTATTGGCCAGAATTATACGTGGAGAAAATGGATCGCAGCAGTAGTGGTTACTTAAACAGGACTTATATACGGTGCTGACTAGGGATGATCTGGTCTGGAGGAGACATGTGGACCACCAGCTGTAGGTGCTGCCCCTCACCAATGAGGAGGGGAGGTGTAGGCGCAAGTCCTTCTGAACACCGAGACAGTCTAGTTGGGACCTGTGGTGTCAACTGAGCCATGTGTCTCTGAGTCAGGGTTGGCCATACCCAGAAAAAAAAACAGCAGTGCAACAGGGCAACAATAGCAAGAGGGATGTATCTGCACAACAACAGGAGCTTTAAAAAAAAGGTTTCTGAGGGGAGAAGACAATCTTCTAGGAACGTCCATTTCCCACCAACCCTTTCTCCCCAACCACCCACCCTGAAACACTAACCGTGTCAATGTATTCCATGGACAGAACTTGTGTAAAGGAGCGGTTGTTCTTCCATGGTCACCATGCTTTTGTAAATATTCCTGAATACGTACATGTTGGCTACAATGCCTGTACAATTGTGATAATTTTAAATTAAGCGGCACATGTTACCTAAGTAGCTATGGGCACTGCCCCTTGAAGAGAGCCGGTCAGGCGACCTGGAGGCAACAGATCTTGGGTCCAGTCTAAAACTGGCTGTGGAGATGTCAGCAATGAAGTGTCCCTGTTCAGATTTACCGTGTGTATAACTCCTGATTCCAAAGGAAGCACCAAGATAATGGTGGTATCCTCATGGAGCTGGGCAGTCTGGGTTCAAGCTCTACTTGCTCCAAAGGTGTGACATATTACAGTTAAATGGGTTGATGAGAAATATCCTGCGGTTCAATGGTACTGTCTCTTTTCTGAGAGACCCAGCGGGTTCAAGTTCCATATGTTTCTGAGGTGCATAACAAAGTTACTGAGCAGGTTGATTTAAAAAAAAAAATTGCACACCTGGAGAGGGCTTGCGTGATGAAGTGGTAGTGTCCCCATCTCTAAAGCAGGAGGCCCAGGTTCAAGTCCCAGTTGCTCCAGAGGGGTGTGTTAACAACTCTGAACTGGCTGATTTAAAAAAAAAACATCCAACCAACTGTCTATCCCAGACTGGGACAAGCTTATGCACACCATAAATAACGGTTCTACTTTGGTGTTCAAGAATAAATAATGTGCCTTCCTAGTCAGGCTCCGAGTTAATACAAATGCATTGTTTAATAACTTAAATTCAGTTTTTGATTCAAGAACAGAGTATTTTGGAAGGGGTACCAGTGGTATGTACAGCAGCATAAGCTTTATTTACTTAGAACTATTACATGAGGTGTCTGAGCTTTGTTTAAAGAAACACTAACATAAATTACAACGTCAACAATTGAAAGGTCCATATTACACATTCAATAAGAACTACACCAAAACGTTTTCCTTGTTTCTGCAGCTGTTTTATTGAAACAATTATTTAAGTACAACACAATTGACAATTTTGTTTGAAAAGTCAGCATGGCCAACGTCTAAGAGAAGTTGAGCACCAGTAATTTCAAAGATGGGATTACATATTTCTTTCATTATAATTCAAGTCAGAAGGCTAATTTTCACTTGTGGAAGGTGCTGCATCTAAAAACTTTGGGCAATTTGAAGTCATTGACGATGATTAACAAGTGCAGTTTTCCTTGAAATCAATTACAGAATATTCCATAGAAAGTGTAAAGAAGAAAATTCTCAGATTTACTAATAACATTTCATAAACTTAACTCTTTAAAATTAGTACATTTATTGCACAATTAAAATGAAGATTTTCTCCTTCCATATTTTTCCTTTCTATTGTTGTACTCTTACTTTGTAAATAAACAAACTCAGTAAAATTAGTTGCACAAATAAATGTTTTAAAGGAAAGACAAAAACATCCTGAGTATATAACAAACAAAAATGCTACTAAATAAGCTCTTTATACATATCAAGATTAATGGAAATGCTTACATGTAGTGCCTATTTAGTAAGATATTTGCAAAGCAAGAATTCATATAATTGATGAAATAAATAGGTACATTAAACTGTGATCAGTTAAAATGAATGTGCATTTGACAATGCTTAGTCTTATATTCCACACACTAGCATATGCCAAATAAGTATTAAAAAGTGAACCCATTGCAAAAACTAATGATTTTATTCCTCTCTGCTAAGCAATCCATAAAATATTTTATTTGTTTTACACGCAGGTTATAACACCCATAGAAAAAGGTGATGCCATTCACAATAAACGAACTATTACGATCTTTACACATAGAATGGTTATTCCCAATATTGACTGTGCATGTAATAATAGCAAATACGCTTTCTTTCCCACAAAACAGTAATAACTGTTCCAGTATTTGATGCAATGTGAGGAAGTTTTCCAACTGTACAAGTTTGGATTTGTATTGCAGTATACTTGGTATCTGAATCTTGTAATGAAGTAGCTGCTGTTTGACTAAAGTACCATTGCTATTCCCTAATCTTAATTGAACCTTTGGCTGGTCTAAATGAAAAGTGCTTACCTTTTTAAATTAAGTGAACTGACTCGCACAAAAATAGCCGGTTAAAAAGTGGACCAATGACATTTGGCTTTGAATAGATTGATAAGCTAAACGTTTAGCTTTGTGCTTTTCAATCTGCTGAATACCTGATTTCACTCAGTTTTGATCAGTGAAAGTGGGCAAGAATAGCTATTCCTTGTGTGGAAAGGGAATTAAACCAATAAAATGGCCAGGTAATCCCGTGTTCATTTCTGTAGGTCTCTTTAGCTGACACTGGGACAATAAAGTCAGTCTACAGGAAACTGTTATACTACCCTCATTGCTAACTGAAGTGATGGGAAACATCCAAAAACAACATTTTGAAACAACACAAATATGGAAATGCTGTGTGCTTCTAAATAGGAATGCTGATCATAATGGTTCATAACATATGTTGAGGTAAATATTGAATGCTGAAGTTGAGGACGTTGGCTCAAAATTTAAGTGATTACTCCTTAACACATTCTGCATTAGTTATCCTATCAATGGATAACCAATTCAAATTTATAAATATGCAGCTTTTACTTCAACATTTCTTGGTGACAGAAAGAAAAGCTATTAGTCTGCTTTGGATTATTTTCAATCAAGTATTGTATTTAAACATTTAATCATACAAAGTATCTTTATTGAAAAGCAGAACAACTCTGCATATCATTAATCTTTTCCATCTGAAAATGTTTAAGATAACTGTCCACGTTGAATTTACTGCCTCACTGCAGCATTCAAATATTTTCTGACATTGTTATAGCGAAGTTTTAATTACATTGTTAAGGTCAAATAATGTTTTAAAACCATTTACTGTCACATCAGCACAGTACAAGATAGAGCTTTGTGTCCATGATTTCCCCATGTCATGGGTTATTGATTATTAAATCAGATACGGAGTAATCTTGACGCGACTGCAATACAGTACATCCATTATTAGACTGACAAAGTGGCACTGGCAGTAAGGGTTACTTCTTATTGTTCCCCATGGCTGTGTGCATCTGCACACAAAAAAGATAATTAATTTTGATATTATTGTCTTAGTGGAAGAACCATTTAAGCTTTAGTGGGCTATATTTACAGATCTAGTTCAAAATGAAGTTTTTTTTTAAATAAACGTTTCATTTTCCATTTGTTGTAAAATGCTGTGCAAGTTTGTTTTTAATTCTCTGTTGCCACAGACTCCTGGAACACCAGCTACATTCTCTTGTTTGAAGAGTTTAAGCAAAACTAAGTATTAATAGCTTGTATTTCAGGGGCTTCCTAAGGCCAAAAAAAAAAGGAATGCTCACAGTTCAAATGATAACTTCATTGTATACAAACTCTTAATACAAGCATAAAAAAGATAATTATTGTATCGTGTACTATTTTATTCTCTTGAAAGCACTGTACATTTTGACACTTCAAAAAAAATACCGGCACCTGTATCAATAGAGAAAAGCTTTCTTTTAGCAGCAACATATTTCTTATTGTACAATAAAATTACTTCATTCATACATTTTGACACACTTAGATTCAATAATTCCTAGTTTTAATTAACAAAATTCTTAAGCTTACAATCTTAAGGCATCAGTGCATTAAGGATTAATAAACTCGACTTCAGCTCAATATACATTTCCATGTTGACACCAGTGTTCTCTTAACACAAATTCAGATCTACTAAAATATATTATGTATTGAGTCAAAGGGCTCTGTAACAATATTATTATCATAGTATAAATCTAACATCATTTTGCCAGATATCTAACTTCCCACTTCCTGTGCTAAAACGATCTGGCAGGATTCGCATCTTCATTGTTCCATCAGCTCCACACGAGAACATGTGATTTGCTGGACCAGTCTCGATTTGCATGACTCCCGTTCCTATGTTTCTGAAGAGTGACTGTCGAGCATGCTCATTTGAGAATGTGTGAATCAGGTTGTGAGTAGACAAACTCCAAACCTAAAAGTGACAGCAAGTTCGTGAGAAATTTGAATAAACAGAATTTAAAAAGTTCATTGCAAGGCAAGTTTATAAATTTTTCTAGTCCTCAGACATACAGCTTGGAAACAGACCCTTTGGTCCAACCATAATCCATACTGACTATAATCCCAAACTAAAACTAGTCCCACCTACCTGTCCTTGGCCCATAAACCTCCAAATACGTCTTATTCATGTCCTTAACTAAATGTCTTTTAAACGTTTAGAGTTTTGGCAAAGATCTGTAAGCTCGGGTTGTGGGTGAGGTTGTTGACTTGCTCGCCAAGCTGGCTCGTTTTTGTTCAGACGTTTTGTCGCCATGCTAGGTGACATCAGCAGTGGAGCCTCTGATGAAGCGATGTTTACCTACTCCACTTGGAATTTATACAACGACTGCCACAAACGTTACATCGGACAGACAGGAAGGAAACTGGCCATCAGAATACATGAACATCAGCCAGCAGCAAAACAGCACAATGAATTCTCCTTAATATCTGTACATTCAGACAATGAAGGCTATCAGTTTAACTGGGACAAAGTAACCATAGGAGCCCAAGCCAAACATCGACAAGCATGCGAATTCCTAGAGGCATGGTTCTCCACCCGTACTTCAATCAACAAACATAGAATTGGACCCCATATACACAAACCCATATGTATCAAAACCGGAAATGACAGTACTCACCATAGCGGACCGGACAGTATAAATTCCAAGCGGGGTAGATAAATATCGCTTCATCAGAGGCTCCACTGATGAGGTCACCTAGCATTGCGACGAAACGTCTGAACAAAAACAAGCCAGCTTGGCAAGCAAGTCAACAACCTTGTCTTTTAAACATTCTGACTGTATCCATATCCACCACTTCCTCTGAAGTTCATTCCACACATACCATGCTGTTTAGAAAACAAAACTGCCTCATGTCTCTTTTAAACCTTTCTCCTCTCATCTTAAGAATACACCCTCCCAGCCTTGAAATTCCCCATCCTAGGGAAAAGACACCTGCCATTTACCTTCTCTGTACCCCTCATGATTTAATAAACTCCTAACGTTGCCCCTTAACCTCCTACACTCCAGTGAAAAAGAGTCCCAGCCTATGCAGCCTCTCCTTGTAATTCAAACCCTTCATTCCTCACAACATCCTAATAAATCTCTTCTGAACCCTCTCCAGTTTAATAATATCCTTCCTATAACAGGGCAACCAGAACTGGATAGTACTCCAGAAGTGGAGCCACGAACGTCTTGTACAACTTCAGCAGAACGTCACAACTCCTATACTCAAAAAAGACTGAACAATGAACGCAAGCATGCCAAACACCTTCTTAACCACCTTAACCAAATGTGATGCAAACTTCAAAAGAATTACATACCTGAGCCCCTAGATCTGTTCTACAATACTATCCAGGGCCCTACTTTTAATTGTATAAGTCCTGCCCTTGTTTGTGTTACAAAAACACAATACCTTGCATTTGCCCAAATTAAACTCCATGTGCCAATCTTCACCCATTGACCCAACTGATCGAGATCTCTTTGTAATCTTAGATGACCTTCTTCACTATCTACTATATCACCAATTTGGTGTCATTCACAAACTTACTAACCATGCCTTCCATACGCTCATAGAAATCATTTACATAAATGAGAAACAAAAGTGCACCAATCCCTGTGGTCACAGGGGTCTCCAGTCCAAAAAATCCTCCCCATCTATCCAAGACTTTTATTTGAAATGATTTTTCTTCAATCTGCTGGAGTGACGTATCAAATGAAGCTGATAAATGGCTACACCAAATCTTCTGCCCATAGCCCTCCTAGGCCTCGTGATAATTTTTCCTACTTCAGCTAAGTGACTGGCTTTTGCTTAGCACCCTTTCAAAGCAACAAGGCTGAAAACACAACTTCAGATCACACGGATGGAGAAGCCAACCCACAGCCCAGTCTATTTTTTGGAGCTCCATGAAAAGTACATATCTTGGCCAATAAAAATCTCACTTACTGCAATGACATTTTAATATAAATAGTACCAAAATGACAATTTGAGAAGGCAAAATGACCCATATGAATGAAGTCAATGGAATAAGTTACACTGCCTGTATGTTAAAGTGAATGCAGGACCCATAGGGCATTAACATTCAGAAATAGGACTTTGCTGGAGACAAAAAACATGAGGTCCACAGGAGAGGACAAGAAATAGTCTGTGATCATTGAAATTGTGAATGTTAAAATTATGAATAGATGGCTGATTCACAACATGGAGCAAGCTTAATGAATTAATATACCTCATGTACTAAATAATCCTCTATAAAATACAGCATTTTGTTTGATCCTACCTCAAATGGAGATACAGGTGCTGACTTATTTTCAGCTATTCCTACCAGAAAGTATTATTTCCTTACTCTAAGGTTCTTAGTTTGTGCTGGGAAAAAATATTTCTAGCTACATATGTTCAATATTGGATCAATATACTTAAAAGGTATTTCTAGGATCTGTCAGCAATATTTCAAATTCGCAAATGATATTTTAAATATCAATTTTACCTTCATATTACCCTCAGCGGACCCTGTAATGAAGTATTCTTCTGCTGGATCTAAAGCAATTGCCTTTATAGGTGAATCGTGAGCCTGAAAGGTTTGACGCAGCAGTCGCTGACGTAGATCAAATATACAAACGTAACCCTTTCTTCCACCGGATACCAAAAGTTGCTGCTTTGATACATATGCCAAAACAGTGGCTCCACTATCATGACAGGTGAAAGCTAGAATACAAAAATTATATATTGAACTAGCTGCCTTGTTTTATAGATCATCTGGCAGACTTATACATGTTGCTAGAAACCTTCCAGAGGATATGAACTAGTTATATGACAATCCCCACTGGTTTGGAACGTCTAATAAAATCTCCTCAAAACAAATTTAATCAAAACTTTTGACCTTGTTGGATTTTATATTTTATTTTACAGCTCACCTCACTCACGATTTAACAAAAGAGAAATCATTTTGGCAACTTAAAATGCTGGCGCTCTATACAACATTGAGTGAGCCAACAAATAGAAAAACACATTTCTAGAGTGACAATGAGCAGAACACAGGTATATACACATACTCAGACCACTGCATGGCCTTAGAACAATGTGTATTTAGTGGTATAACTCAGCAATGACTCTACAATTTGATGTGCATTTTGATATGAACTATTAGCAACTGTAAAATTGGTATACTTACAACACAGATAGTTGTGCATTTGTACATTGCATTATGGTAATACACTGAAGGGAAGAGTTCCTTACCTCATCCTGAAGGCAACAGGAAGATGGAGCTTATTGGACTGATACCCAATTTTCTTAAAACTGCTTTAATACTATGCAAGACCCAAGGTACCTGATGCACAAGTTTCACATGGCTGGAGCACAACCCAAAATATATGCGCACTACTCATTAAAGTCTATGTTGGGGAGATCTAACTTAAAATGAAAAAAGGCTTCTGGATGCTGAATTCAGCTAGAAACTGCATTAAACATGTATGCTATAAACCAATTGTACTAGAGCAGATTATATGAATGTAAACGTAATAAGAGATTCTTAATTTAAAACAAAGTAATCACATTTCAAATTGAATCAAAGTGTACTTTTTCCATATTGGAATAAATCGTGTTAGAATTTAAAATAGGAAAGTTTTAATGACAAATTAGAAATTAGAGGTTGACAACACAATGGAAATTGCACTTCCACATGTGCACTTTTCTTAAATGTTATATACTAAAGCTCATTAGCTTTAGTAAATGTATAAGACAGCAAAGTAAGCAAAAAAAGTATTCATATAGTGCACATACAACTCTGGAGCACAGAATTAAAATCTAAACGAGAAAAATAAGACAAAATTGAAGTTTAAAAGAGTTCTAATCACTATGGGTTAATAATCTTCTATTCAATTTTTTCCAGCATGGGGTGGAGGAGATTGGGGTGGGGTGGAGAGTGTGTTGTAAAGCTGCAAAAAAAATGTAATTTTTGGCGATAAAAGCTTTCACTGAACATCAGTCTCATGTTGATAAAACATTAACTCTTTGAGCATTTACATAATGTATTCAGTCACGTCCTGCATCAAGTACTTAAAATTATATTTAAGTGTGTATCTTACACTATAAACATGAACCTACTCCGTGAATTTATAACGACCCCAAACAACTAGAATTCTACAAAACAGTCACACGATGCAGTCACACTAAAATGACTTAAAGATAGCGCAGAATAGATTTGACACTGGCCTTTTTCACAATAATTTGCACTGATTAAGCCCATTTAAAGCAGCAAAACACTGCAAGGTGACTGAAAGGACCATTATCAGACAATTTTACACTGAGTCACAAAGTCATATTAGACTAGAGACAAAAAAAGTTTGATCATTGGTAAAATTTTATGGTGTTTTCAAGGAGAAAGCAAAAGATGAATGCACAAGAGATGCAGACAGCGTTCCAGAGTCTGGGTGACAGTAGCTGAACCCATACAGTGTAATTTGATCTTTTGCAAACTAGCTGTTCAAGTAATAATATGCACCATTTGCAGAAGACCACAAAATACTATACTCAATCAACTTTTTACAATTGTTCTGAACTATTTTTCAACAATAGCCTATACAGTTTCGTTGTAAATACTATTGGGAATTTGACACCATACATTTTCTACTAAAAACTCACCGTGAACTAGACTATTGGTTTGTGGCACAAGTGTATCCCAGAGGCAGATATTCCTAGATGGGGAGAAAAAGCAATTGTGATAAAAATGCTTCACACCATCAACTTCCATAAGTTCATCTCTTTCTGTTTTGCGAAAAGGTCGATCAAACTTGGGGCTGATATTTGTAGCCAGATTCCGATTATCAGATACTGGCTGCACTGTGACTTGAACACTTCTTTTAATTAAAAGATGATCATCATAGATAGTGGACAGCTTCTGAACAGACTTCAGCAATACGAAGAGAAAAAAAACAGAAATCCAGACAAGAAATGAAAGAAAATTAGTGTAGAAGAAAAGATATATAGGTAAACAGAAGTACAACCTACTTTAAAGAACTATGTAGATACAAAAATCAATGAACTATACACAGATTCTCAGAATTTTTACACTGGAGGACATTCAGCCCATTGTTTCCACATCGGTTATTTGTGCATTTTAACAGGACTAATCTCCTGCCTTCTCCCCGTAACTATGCACATTACCTAAACAGAAACAGCTACCCAATATCCTCTTCAACGTCTCAATCGAACCTGCCTTCATCATACTCCCAGCCACTGCATTCTACATCTCAAGTACTGGGAAAATGTTTTTTACTCACCTTGCATTAACTTCTTTCACAAAACACTTTAAAACTGTGCCTGCTAGTTCTTGATCCATTTGAGGGGGAGTGGTTTCTCCTTATCCA
Organism: Rhincodon typus; assembly: GCF_021869965.1. Taxonomy (NCBI): domain Eukaryota; kingdom Metazoa; phylum Chordata; class Chondrichthyes; order Orectolobiformes; family Rhincodontidae; genus Rhincodon; species Rhincodon typus. Next base: position 69,142,875 of record NC_063334.1, read on the forward strand.
TTCTCTCCAGACCCTTTATGATTTTGAAAACTGCTTTCAAATGTCTTCTTAGCCTTCTTTCAGGGTAGAAAGAGTGCTAACTTCTTCAAGCATTGCTTAGAACTGAAATGTTTCATCCCTAGAACCATTCTCATAAACCTCTTCTGCACTTTACCCATCCTTTCTGTAGTATGGTACTCAATACTGCACAACATTCCAGCCGATGTCTAACTGGCATCTCAAAAAAATTTCATCATAAATTCCCTGCTCTTATACTCTGTGTCCCTACTTATGAAGCCGAGAACTTTGTGCTTCATGAACAGTTTTCTCTCTTACGTATGCTGCTACCTTAAAGGACTTGTGTACTTATACACAGAGGTCATTCTGTTTCTGCACACCTTTTAGAACAGATTACCCTTTCCAAGATGGCAGCAAAGCAGCAGGGCTGTTTGCAGGCTCTTGCCCAGGGCTCATCTGGTCCCATTTGCTCTCTTTTTTCTTTCTCCTTCTGATCTTTTTCTTTCAGACTTTCCTTTCAATTCTTTTTTTCCCCCCTTTTCTTTGGTGGGTTAGTCAGCAGCAGCGAGAGTGTGGCGTATGTGGAGTGGTGGCAGCCTCCCGTTGATTGGAGGCGTGGATGTAGGCATCTCAAGGTAACGGTGGCGGAAAGGTGACATCTTGGAGGGTGGTGACTGGAGTGAGACTTTTGGCATGGCGGTGGCATGACCTGGCAGTGGCGCCAAGCATTACTGGTTTCAGTAGGTCCACAGTGGGGACTCCTGGCGTTAGTGAGAAAGTGGCTTTAATAGCAGCAGTATTGTATGACCAGATTGGGGAGTCCTCGTGTCACTGAGGCAGCAGGAGCACCAGGAACCCCCCAGTTGCAGTCGTGGTAGGCCCAAAGCGGTGACACCTGGCTATTGGTGAGGTGGCAGCAGCAGCAGCAGAGCCAGGGACTCCTGTTTGACTCTACCAGATCAATCCAAGATTTTCTCATGGGACTATTAACTTGATCCCAATTCACGGTTTCTTGAAGTTCTCCCACTTCCAAAGTTAAACTGACTGGTCTTAAATGGTGGGTCAATCTTTATAATCTTGATTGAACAAGGTTGCAATGTTTTCAATTTTTCCTATTCATCATGCATCACCCCCAGAAAACAAACTGGGTCTGACGATAATCATCATCGCCTCTTCAATTTCCACACTCACTTCCTTCAATATTCTTTAATGCACCTCATTGGTTTTGGTTGATTGTCAAGTATTTAAGTATTGCCACTTCACCTGACGAAGGAGTAGCACTCCGAAAGTTTGTCATTTCAAATAAACCTGCTGGACTATAACCTGGTGTTGTGCGACTTCTGACCTTGTCCAGCTTGTGGGGCGCAACAGGAACAGTTCTCCAAATTTGAGATTCCAGGATCAACTTGTTACATTGAGCAATGCACACAGAAACAAGTAAAAGGATATGAAACAAAATATGGGTAGATATTATGATCCAAATTTCTGAACTCTTTTGTTGAGTCGAGAAGTCTGAAGACAGTCTAGATGAAAGATGAAGTACGTTTTCCAAGCTTACGTTCATCAATTAGCATTCCTTCAGCAAAATAATAAAAGGCATCACTGACAGTACTTTCAAGCAATATTCACTTTGCACTACTTGCTAAAGCTCTGTACTATACTGTTTATTCCTAATGACTCACCCACCCCATCTTTATACAAATATTATGGAAGTATTTAAATTCTAATGATAAGGAAATGTGATGGGCCTTGACATCAAGGCAGCATTTGCTTTGAGCGCTGCATCAAAGGAGCCTTTGCAACTTTGAAATGAATAGGAAGCTAGATGATAACGTTCCACTTGCTGAAGTTAGTCCTAGCTCAAAGAAAGATTGAGCTTTGGCTGTTGGAAACCAAATCAACATAGCCCCAAGCCATGGCAGCAGGAGTTCACTGCAATATCTTAATCCAAACATGTTCAGCTGCTTCAAAGACTCATCTAACTTAAGGTCAAAAATGAAGATGTTTACATCACATTTTGTTTCTACCTTTTTCCATGCTTCTTTCTTTATTCCTGCATTTCACGTCTGGTTGATCGCTATGCAGCTGTACACAACTCATCTGGACAAATGTTTTGATTCTATACCTCATCCATCACCACTTCTTTTGGTCATGTATACCACTAAGCTTTTTCTTTAAATTTAACCTTTTCCTGCATTTGATCCAATCAAAGTTTGTTCTTCCTGATCAAAACCGTCCTCCCTTTCTTCACTATTGAACAGTCATTGATCTGAAACCTTGAGCATTTCCAGTACTTGCTGTTTTAATTTCTGATTGCCAGCAAATGCAGTTTTTTTAGTTTGATTTTGTGGTATTGAGCAAATTTCTCCTTTTTGTGGATAGGACATCCCTGCAGAGTTTTCCACATTGTCTATTGATACTGGTCTGTAGCTATACTGAATAGGTTAGCTAGTTTAGGCATAAAAGTCTACAGCACTACGACTAGGATATTGACAGGGACATAGCCTTTGCTGTTTCGTGGAGTGAAATGGATGTGAGATAATGGGAGGTGGAATTGATTAGATTTTGTTTTTTTTTTTTAAAAATAAAAATCCCTTTGAAGACAATGTGGGCAAAATTTGCAAGGTGTTGCCCATCCCCAAATGCTATTAATTTGGGTGGCTAGGTCATTTCAGAGGACAGTTAATCACAATCTTATGAAGGACAATTATTCCAGCTGTAAACCTGGAGTGGTACACAGGTCAGTTCAGGTAAGGACCTAAAGGACATGGGTGAATGAATTGGATGACAGTCAACAATAGTTTCACTAGCTTCAAATTTCATAATTTTTTAAAAATTAATTTATTAAAACAGCTGGCGTGGTGTGATTCAAACCCATATCCCCAGAGAATTAACCTGGGCCTGTGGATTAACTAATCCCGACACATGAACACCAAGCCATCACCTTCCCTATGTGCTGCATCCATTACACAGTATTTGCTGTCTGATAGCTTCACCAAGTTGCACTTCTTTTTCAAGAACGCCCATCGGAGGTCCTAGCATGTTCTTCTACACTTTTTGAATCCAGCTAGTTCCTTGAGTTGATAGTACCTGTAGATGTAGACACATGCCAGGCTACTGCGTTTCTAGTCACAGTGAAGTTTGTTTGCTTTTGTTGGCACACAGTGCCTCATGAATGCCTGGTTTTGAATCCACCCTAATTAGAATGGCGAACAGGCACACAACACAATCCTCAATGTGTAGACAAGAATATTTTGGTCTCAGAGAATAAAGTAGGGGCAGAATGATATTTAGTTAGACAAGGAAATAGTGCATAGTTTTCAGTTGTTTTCTTGCCTCCAACAGAGTTAAGTTCTGGGCTAACCTTCTTACTCAAGCACTGAGGCCCTTAAGTGGCCAATAAGTGACCACCTAAGCATCAAAGCCCACCATTTCTGGGATTAACCCAGCAGTAAACCAGCCAATAAGCTGTCCTCTCAGCAAAAAGACGGCACAGGCTGTGTAGAGGGCTTGATCCAAAGTACTCGCGGCCTCTTCAAGGGCATTTTCATAGGACAAAGGAGTGGTGCCTTGCTTCTTCTTTTGGTGACCTCACCCCACCACCAAATAAATCACCTACTTTTGACCTGTGTCCTTTGTTTCCTGGGTTTTTTTAAAATCCGGCAGCAGCCATGGCCTGCAATACAGTGCTGCTTTTAGTCCAACGTATGTAATAATGAACTCAAGGTCTTGGACCCCTGTCTCAAACTCTGCACCCTCACCACCAATTCCATTGACTTTCACCAATTGGGGATGAATGACAGTCATCACAAAATCAACAACCTGATAGATTCCCAAGTTTAATTTTCAAATCTGTATATTTTCCATCAGTGTTTAATCCACTTTGGTACCCAGTTCAGCTCCTGTTGGGATACTTAATGTTAGTTGGTTGTTTGTTAATTAAGATCACCATAAGACAACTAATTCTATTCAAATCCAAATGATCCTTCACATGTACTGTCAGTTACTACTGTTGAGGAGCAGGAATCCCTGTTGGTATTGATTTTCCCCTAGCCCAGTCACACCATAAGTGGCTAACCAAATGTAGGTTAGATTGAATTAACATCTTTATCTTTTTGTTTCAGCAGCACTTGAATATCAGATCATTCCGACCAAGTACTGGAGATCACCAATGGCACAGAAAAGAAATACAATCTAAAAAAGATATCAGAGATAGTAGGAACTGCAGATGCTGGAAAATCTGAGATAACAAGGTGTAGAGCTGGATGAACACAGCAGGCCAAGCAGCATCATAGGAGCAGGAAGGCTGACGTTTCGGGCCTAGACCCTTCTTCATTTTTCTGA
>NC_063334.1:69147615-69263619 GCF_021869965.1 Rhincodon typus
TTTTCTGATGAAGGGTCTAGGCCCGAAACGTCAGCCTTCCTGCTCCTATGATGCTGCTTGGCCTGCTGTGTTCATCCAGCTCTACACCTTGTTATCTCTAATGTAAAAAAGATAATCGGTTTAGAGAAGAAGCCAGACAGACAGTGATAAAAAATTTGCTTGCAATGTTTAGTGCAAAGCTAAACATAGTATTCATGAGATGATGACATTCATTAAGATGAAGATTGGTCTGAACAATCATTTTCAACAGAACCCGAGTATGTCTTCTAATGTAGAATAAAATATTTTCAAGATGTGGCAAGTTTCTTATGAAAGTTACTGTAATGACAAAGTCAGTAAGGAGGTGCAAAGATGGAGAATACCACAATGAGTGCAGCGTGACATTAGAAGGTAGAAGCAAAGGCTAAAATATCTTGGAGTCATACTCAGAAATAAGCTTTAGTTAATTATTTAATCTTACCTGTTGTCAGTAGACTGTCCGGCTGTTGCTATTAAAGTAGAGGAACTAACAAAAACAAAATCATTTGCAGTTTTGTTATGGCACTGCCAGGTCTGAAAAATAAAAATTTATGAATCCATAAATATGCAGCATGTTAATAAGTTCCACCTTTTATTAACATATTGAATTTAAACAGAAAATGCAGTTAATTATCAGCTCACCAGGTAAGGTTTTGGTGTAGCTCCTAAAGCAATTGGGCTTGTTTGCCAGAAGCTCAGGAATCCATCGCCATCAACAATTCCAAACTGATAAAAAGACATGGTTACATATTTTATTAATCTAAAGGGACTACATTCATTTCCATTATTATGCAAGCCATTAATCGTAATTTTTGCATTCCAATGCTCAACAGAAATGATACCAAAACATGTAAGATTTTTGCAAATAGTATATTAAAACATCAAGCACGTCAACTAAATATCATGCTTGCCACACTACTTTAGAAGCCGTCAAGCATCAACTATATAGTATAAAACTGGATTCACATTCTACTCAGATGAATACACGTGTCAGGTTCCCTCTACTGTCAGGTAAATAAGACCACTACATAAATGTAGGTGAATGTCGAAAGGTACGTTAAGGTATTACATTGCAGCAAAAGGGGAAACCTGAAGTCCAAACAAAGGAGGCACATCTTTGGAAGGATGATTATAAAGCTGGCTGCAAGTGAGTTTTAAAAACAAGGTGGGAGAGTATGCAAGATCAGGGACAGTGTCTTGAAGTTAAGACCCATGCCACTGAAAGCATGTCTTTCAAAAGGAGGGAAGGATCTATGACAGGAAAGAGATGGTGAGTGCTAAAGATAGTGGATTGTAGGATCAGAGGAGGTCACAGAAGATTGAGGCCATTGACAGCTTTGAATATATGGCTGAAAATTTATTGCATTGCAAAAATCAGGGATCTGCACAGATCCCAAAAATAGGAGTGGGAAGTGAATGAGAATAAATACAAGGTAGGTTAACAGCAGCAGTATTAGATCAACTGACATTTACAAAGGTCGAGGATGGAGAATTGGGCACAAGAGTCGTGGAATAATGTAGTCTGGTTAGGTGACAGGAGCATAAAATGGGATTTCATTCGAAGATAGGACGCAATGGAATCAGTGGTGGATGATTATTTGGAGATGGAAGTAGCCACTGTGTTGATCCCACAGTAGCAGATAATGCTGCCAAAGGCAACATGCAGATAAAGAAGAATTTAAGGATAAATCCTTGGGAGATTCTTGTTAGCAGAGCAAGTGTGATTAGAGAAGTCCTTGCTTGGGATGTGCTGGCTTTCATCAAATAGGTAAAGAGTGTGGATTGAACTTAAGGTCTGGTTTGGTGACAGGATCAAGGGGACAGTGGGGAAAAAAGCATGAGCATGAGATTTATGGGAAAGCAACAGAGAGATATAATGTATTAACAAACCAGTTGGGTTTACAACACTCCAATGCCTTTCATCGTTACTTTTCTCTGCACTTTAAAATTTAGATTAATTCACAGTTCATGATGCTTTGTTTGACAAGTATAAAAATTACATTCCAACATTCATTGTGTTATTCAGCGAACTAGAACATCATTTGCAACAGTACAATAGAGGCTCCAAATTCTCCACAGAGCATTTTACACCTATTCCAGGAATGCATGACATAGCTATATGCCAAGTACAAATTGTTTGATTCCCCAGCATGTGTATGCTTTCTTTTTCAGATGTCATACCTTATTACCCTGATGATTAAATCGTATTCTCGTTATCCTGGAGTTGCCAGAAGGTCGAAAGCATGCTAGTTGATGTGAGTGACCCCACTCAAACATTCGAACACTACCATCTTGAGCACCAGTTAGATCTAAATCATTGCAGAAATAATTCTTAATTATTTAACGTACACCAATACTTATCTTAAAATCTAGCATCACCCGGAAGTGCTCAGCCATGAATGGGCAGCTCCTTCTGCTCAGTGCTGAATGCCTGTGCAGCCCCATGGATCGGGGATCAGTTTGTCTATAGGACCTTATAATAGTTCAAACCAATACCCAGATAGAATTTTGTTTTAAATGAGCACGCTTCTTTATTACAAAAACGAATTCCTGGGAAAACTCAGCAGGTCTGGCAGCATCCATGGGGAGAAAATGGACTTAATGTTGAGTCCAACGATCTTTTGTCAGAAATGAAGTGTTAACTGGTTAAAGAGGAAAATGGGCCAAATGTTGGCAAATGGGACTAGGTCAGATTGGGATGTCTGGTTGGTGTGGACGAGTTGGACTGAAAAGGTCTGTTTCCTTGCCGTATGACTTTATGATTCTCTACAGGTGCTGTCAGATCTGTTGAGTTTCTCCAGCACTTGGGAGTTGGTTTCAGATTTCCAGCATCTGCAATTCGTGATCTTTCATTACACTTTTAGATCAGACCAATTGACATGCCTGAGAAACAAGTTTTTCTGTACAGCTGAGAACATTGAGAAATTTATTTTGTTCAGATTAAATTGGAAATCCTTTTAAAATTTGCAAGAACAGTTTGATTTTAGGAGCACACTGGAAAGGAGATGATCCAGAACGGTTAAAAGAAACTATGAAGCTAAACCACACTAGATATTAATTACCAAAATCACATTTCACTTATTTTTTTCATATGTTTGGTCCTGGTTTCCAGATATCAGGTGGGTAAAAATCATTTAAAGAAAATGGGTTTTCACAAGACTGGTTAAACTGAGAACATTCCAGAGACCATTTAGCTTTTTTGATGCAGAATATTTTCTACTCTTAATAATCACTTTAGTAATTTTTACGTGCTTGACAGTTATCTGCATCAACATCTAGGAACGACGCTAGGAAAAGTCAGATTTCTAGTTCATTTATTCAAAAGTTACCTTGTCTTTTGTCATTTGCAGCAGAATAGATTTCCTTCAGCTAGCAACTACACATATTAGTAAAAACTGTCACACTGTCAAAAATTGCTGCATTAAAAAAATTCACCACTTTTTTTGGTCAATTATCTTAAACCCATTTCCTCTGGATTGTGACCGTTCTGCCAACCGAACAGTTGCCCTTAATTTCTCTATCAATATCATTCATAGATTTCACTGCCTCTATTCAACATCACTTAACCTTCCTCTGTTAAAGGGAAAATAAACCAGCTTTTTATCCTCTTTGTAACCGAGAACGAACCCTAGTACCAAACTCATCAATTTGCTCTGCAACTTTCAAACTAACTTTCAAAATCACAGTCCCAAAATGATTCTTTTTGGGCACAATGAGGAGGATTGTGCATTAGACCCTTCAAACCTACTCCACTATTCACTAAGATCACAACTAATCTGAAGTAATTACTCTACATTCCCACATAGCCCACTAGCTTTTAAATCTCTTGCTTATGAAGAACTTGTCAATCTCTGCCTTAAAAAATATTTAAAAACTCTGCCTCCATCACATCTTGAGGAAGAAAGTTCTAAAGTTGGAGAAAAAAATGCTTCCTTATCTCTATCTCAAATGGGCAATCCTTTCTTTTAAAAAAAAAAGTGATCCTTAGTTTTAGATTCTCCACAAGTGGAAGCATCCTTTCTGCATGCAACTTAAGACTCCTTAGGATCTTAAACAAAAACAGAAACTGTTGGACAAACTCAGTGGGTCTAGCAGCATCTGTGGAGAAAAAGCAAAGTTAATGTTTCAGATCCAGTGACCCTTCTTGTTGTTCTTTTCATTATATAGATTCCAGACTGGTCAGTGCATCTTTACAAGAGTTACATGACATCACAATGAGACACACTGATGTTCCTGCCTCATCTTCAGTCAGGCTCTCAGTGTTGGAGTGTTGTATGTTCAGTCATGTAATATAATGTGCAATAACATCAATATGCACAGAACTGAGATAATGTTAAGTCTGTGATACTGTAGCAATGTAAATAGTTAGTGTTGCTCACAAAGTTGAAAATCTGTCTCAACAAGAACCGAGTTGTAGTCACATGTCATGAGAGCTGTAGGGGGCAGGTCTCAGACAGTATCATACTGTTAGTGATGTTTGACCCAAGAAACCACATCATAATGTTAGTAAGTGGGCATGCGAAGATAATGGTGACAACTGGTTAGAGGTGACGAGTTGGTACGAAAAAGGTGATAGCAGCAGTGAAGAGTTCCTTTTCCTGAACAGACATTCCTTTTCATCTACCCGAGTTCAGTGCTGAAATTACAACGACAACCAAGACTAAAGTGCTGCAATCTGTACTGAAGCAAAGTAACATTAGTGGAGGAGAAACATTAGCAAGCACGCTTTCTCTTGCACAAACACCAACTACAGATGCAAGCCTGCTACTTTTAAACCAATAAGAAGAAAAAAGCCAACAAAAAAAAAAAAACCAGAAAGTGCATTACACTGCACAGAATTTTATACTGGCACTTTAAAGAACACAAAGATAGAAAGCAAGTGTCTGACCATGGATTGGCACATCATTGATATTCATAGAATCCCTACAGTGTGGAAACAAGCCCTTTGGCCCAACAAGTCCACAACGACCCTTGGAGCATCTCACCCAGACCCATCCCCTTATAACCCACCTAAGCTACACATCCCTGAACACTACGGGCAATTTAGCATCGCCAATCCACCTAGCCTGCACATCTTTGGACTGTGGGAGGAAACCCATGCAGACACGGGGAGAACGTGCAAACTCCACACAGACGGTCGCCCGAGGGTAGAACTGAACCCGGGTCCCTCACGCTGTGAGGAAACAGTGCTAACCACTGAGCCATATTCTATCAGAATTTCAGATATAGAAAGAAACTTCTATAGAAAGAAATTTCTATATGGAAATTATCAGTCACTGATTTGGGAAACAATGAAAGACAGGCAAATTCCTCCTGCTTTGGAAAATCAAGGATTAAGAACTTAAATCCTCTAGAATTTCTATTCATGACCACAAAGATTCTGACAAAATTTTCTACGTCTTAGAAGACCAAGTAACAGTCAAGTGCAGGTTACATAGGCTGAAGTTCATGTCATTGTTTCACTAGTCTGTTGTCACTACCAATAAATTCTTAGACAGGTGTCAACGCAAAAGACATGGAATGTAACTGCAAAGCTAATAAGGCAGTCAATTGCAACACCAAAAAATCCAGACCACAAGTGTGTCTACCTATCACCTGACTAACATTTATGCCAAGAATGAATACTAGTCCATACATTTTTCTTTGGAGTCACAGGAACTTGTAACTTTTAGAAAACTTTCATTTGATATTGTTTCTTCAAGTTATTATTTGACAAATGGGACATATTCTAACATGTGAATCATTCATTGGGAATCTCTGTACTGTAGTGACATTGCAGTCTTCAGAAAAATTAACATGAAATTAACAGTGGCAAGGTAAAATGGTTATTTCCATATTCCAAACTATTAGTTAATAAACTTTGTTTGAGAAAGCTTGCTTTCATAAAACAGCTATTTGTTGTTGACCTGATGAGTAATTTGTTGAAACCTGACTTGTTTTTAATAATGGTCTCTTTCAGCCGGAGACCTACTTAAGTGGTTTTTTCACCAACTTGGTTAAATTTACAATTTATTGTGACCAACGGAGTCGGACTAGAAAAAGAAGCAGTGCACTTCTCTAACCTCAGGTCATAACAAACAGTTTAAAACATTCTTCATGTATACTTACAATAAGGCAGTGTTGGATGTGAAGCCATTCTTCTGGCATTGTTCATATTCCTCTTGATCATCTGCCAAGGTGAACAGTTTATATTGTTAAATGGAAAACAAATGCAATAACATTTCTAAACCTTTTGATGCATAGCAAATACAAGCACGTTAAAGATACTGAATTTTGACATCCAAATCAAAATGTCTGCAAAACATGAAAACAATTTTTTGACCTGTATCAACAGTCACTACATTAGATTCTGTTTCTCTATTTTTCAGTTTAACTTTAAGCAAAGTTCTCTGTACTATAGGTAGGTCCCCTGTTGCACTTCAACAAATGTTTTACCATTTTAAGAATAAGTTACACAACATGAGATTATTATTTCTGGTACGTAGAACATTAGTCAGGGTGCCATGAATGTTGTTGAGCCAATACACAGATAAAGTTGTAGTCAGTTACACATTTGATGCAACACAACATTTTGCTTCTCAGCATTCTATCTGCATAAATTCTTTTCATACTGTACAGGTCATTTTAAACTAACATTGGCTGGTTTATAGAGTTTTGAAACAAAACAACTCAAAATAAATAAATCACATTTAATCAAGAGTGAGAAAACAGTATTTTACTGTTGCTATTCATACAAGGAAGATTCGCAGCAGGCCATTTCACCCCTCCAAACTGATTCTGCTTTTTCCCCGATATCCCTTGATCTCCTTAGTTTCAAGTGCTATGTCCAACTCCTCCCTGAGATCACAATATTTTGGCTTTGAATGCTTTCTGTGGAAGCAAAAGCCACAGGCTCACCACTCTCTGGGTGAAAAATCCTCTCATCTCATTCCTAAATGGTTTAACCCATTTGCTTAGACTGTATTCCCTGGTTTGGACTTCCTTGTCATTGGGAACATCCTTCCTGCTGTCTACCTTGTCTACTCCTGTTACAGTATTCGAAGTTTCTATGAGATCCCCTCTCATTCTTCTGAATTCCAGTGGCTATGATCCTAACGAACTCAACCTCTCCTTATATGTAGTTTTGACATCCCAGGAATCAGTCTGGTAAACCTTTGCTCTATGGTACTCCTCTATGGCAAGAGCATCCTTCCCCTGATAACAGACCAAACCTGAACACATTTCAGGTGTGGTATCACCAAGGTCCTCGTAGCTAGACATCCTTGCTCCTATACTTAAATCATCTCATTATGAAGGTCAACATATCAGTTGCCTTTTTGACTGCCTACTGCACCTGCATGCTCACTTCCAGTGACTATTGTACCAGGACACCCAGGGCTCACTGCACATTTCACACTCTCAACTTCTATCCATTTAGATAATAATCCATCTTCCTGTTTTTTGCTCCTGAAGTGGATATCCTCGCATTTTTTCACATTATAATGCATCTGCCATGCATTTGCCCACTCACAAAGCTTGTTCAAATTAAACTGAAACAACTCTGCATCTATCGTCACAGTACAATGTTCAACTCAATGACTTGATCAACTCTTGTCCACTCTTCTAACTGCAGAATGTCTACAAAAGGACTTAACTAGAACAGTTTTTCACAGCAGGGAATTAAACTTCAATGATTTTTGAACATTCATTCTCAGGATGTGGGCTGTTGCTGCTGGTACAACTGGTAAACACAGTTTCTTGCCAGGAATTGGCAGCAGGTTTGCTTGAATTTCTTGCAGTGGCCATGGCAGTTTAACACTTTTTAAACTACACACATTGTCAAGTACTCTGTCTGGGGTCTTGAATCTCAAAAGAGATAAGCCTACTTTCTGAGAAGATAGCTGAAAAGTCTGTTTCAGGATGCAAAGACATCTGGAAGGGCAGATTGCTGCAGGATTAAAGCAGCATGGCAGCTACCCAGAATTCTTATGTACAGTTGTATAAACATCTTTGGGGATACAGACAGCTCCACAATGCTATGGAAGCACTGTTTAGTTGATAAATATACTTCAGTGATCTGGGAATGCTTTAACTGACACACATGTAAAGTCAGTAACATCCTGACCATGTGGGAAGCCAGCAAGATCCACCTACCTTAGAGCCCTCTCATTTTACATGTGTCACTACAGGCACAAAGTTGACATACTGACTGCTGCGGTAAACAAAGCATTCATCTGTCATATGCATTTGAAAGTGCCTGCTGACATCAATCATCTGATGATAAATTCTGACTGTGCATGCACATTTAATTATTTAAAAATCTGCACGTACGTACGAACGAAATCTAAAGCCAATTTTTAAAATTTAAAAATTTACTTGGTTTGACAAAAGCTTCATAAACTCTGAAAATAAAAATAAGAGAAAAAATATCACTAGTTCAATTTAGTTCTGAGATTTCACAGCTACTACACATACTCCTGAGCATGAGAAAACACTTAAATTGGGGCTACAACTCACTCAGAGATAGTAAGAGCTGCCAATGCTGGAGTCAGAGATAATACAGTGTGGAGCTGGAGGAACACAGCAGGTCGGGCAGCAGAGGAGCAGGAAAGTTGACATTTTGGGTCAGAACCCTTCTTCAGAAATGGGGGAGGTGGGGAAGGGAGCTCAGAAGTAAATAAAGAGAGGAGGGGTGGGGCTGGGGAAGGTAGGTGGGATGGTGATAGGTCAGTGCAGGTAGGCAGTGGTGGGGATTGGTCAATGAAGTGGGAGGAGCGGATAGGTGGGAGAGAAGATGGACAGGTTGTGTCAGGTCAAGGAGGCGGGGATAAGAGGGAGGGTTGGTCATGGGACGAGGCCAGGGGTGGGGAGATTTTGAAACTGGTAAAGTCCACATTGAGACATTAAATTGGGACTGGAGGGATCCAATGAAATTAAGTAATGTTAACGCAGGGAAGCTTCATGACAAGTCACATAGGACATTGCTAAAACCACATTTGGAGTACTGTGTACAGTTCTGGGCTCCTTACTTAAGGAAGCATTTGAAGCAAGTCAAAGAACGTTCACTCATCTGATTTGGGGATGAAGGGATAGGGTTCTAATAAAAAAGGTTAGATAGGTTGGGCCCAGATCCACTGGAGTTTAGAATAATTAGTAATTTTTTTTGCAACATAAGTCACAAACATGAGGTGTGTCCTCAGGTGGTCCAACAATTTAAATGATTTAGTTGATTATAAGCCTTCTTTTAACTTTCTGGTGTTTCAGCTTTTTAAAAAATTGAGCAGTGCATATTTAAGGTCAGTTTATTGCAAAAACTACTTAGTTATTCAAGTAAAAGTGTTAAGGTTATGGCTAAAATACATACAAGATTTAGAAGTGGGTAACAATAAAAGATACTTATAAAGATGAAAGAAAGTTCAGTGTCTAAAACTGCTTCAGGCCTGGCTTACTGGAAGATGTCTGCTTCCAAAGTGAAGGGGTTGAAGTTAGATTCAGCAGCTACAACTGCTTCCATTATTGAATAGTTCGTATTTGCTTGTACATAGATTCAGTAGACTGAGACAGACAGGAAGGGTTCCACACTAGTTGTACGGTTAAGCCTCTTGCAGATTGTCTGGACGCTTTCAACAGAACGACGGTCTATTTCCTTCACTCCATTTGGCTAAGAACCCTTTCTCTGATGTTGTTGCTCAATGTTCTTCCTTGAGGGTTCTGCACAAAATGGTTGCTCACAACCTATTTGATATTGATCAATACTTAAAATCATTGCGACCCCAAATCTACCTCATCATGCTTTCATATCAGGTACAAACCCATCCACTGTCTTTAAGTTGGGCAATTAATCTTCAATTGTCTCAGCCATTAGGTTAGATGGCATTTATTTCCAGGTTGTGGTGAGCTAGGAAGAGCTAACTGCATCTTGATGATGGCTCCCTGGAGGAGTTTCAGTTTTTCCCTTGCTTTCACAATTACACAAAAGTCTCTAACGACTTCTTCTCAAAATAAGCAGAGGGTAGTCCTAATACCAGACTGTATGCACAAGAACAGTCCTTTTTTTTGGAGTAACCACAACTCGGGGATTTGTTTAAGGATTAGAGTCCTCCCATTTAAGACAGAGAGGAAGAGATTGTTTTTCTTTGAGGTTTAAAAGTCTGTGGAATTCTCTTCCCCAGACACTGCTAGAGACAGGGTCATTGAATAATTTTAAAGGTCAGTTATAGAGTCGGAGTTATACAGTATGGAAACAGATCCTTCAGTCCAACTCGTCCATGCCGACCAGATATCCTAAATTAATCTAGTCCCATTTTCCAGCAGTTAGCTTACATTCTTCTAAAACTATTCACGTACCCATCCAGATGCTTTTTAAATGCTGTAATTGTACCGGCCTCCTCCACTTCCTTTAGCAGCTCATTCCATACATGCACCACTCCATGCAAGAAAATGTTGTTAGATAAGATTCTTGATAAACAAGGGAGTTAAGTTATAGGAGGTACACTGGAAAGTGTAATGGAGGGCACAATTATATTAGCCATGCATCCTAATTTCTTTATTGGTATCTTTCCATAATCATGTTTCTGTATGCAAGGCCTGGCTCCAACCTGGAGATTTTTCTCACTCGATACTCACTGACTGCAATTTTGCTCCGGTTTCTTGATACCACATTTAAACCATAAGATGCAGGAGCAGAATTTAGCCATTCAGCCTTCTGAGTATGCACTGCCATTCGATCATGGCTGATACTTTTCTCAACCCTATTCTCTTGCCTTTTCTCTGTAACCCTTGATCCCTTTACTAATCAAGAACCGTCTGTCTGTCTTAAGTACTCTCAGTGAATTGGCCCCCATGGCCTTGTGTGGCAATGAGTTCCACAGATTAATCACCCTCTGGTTGAAGAAATTCTTCATCTCTTGGTCAAATTCTGCCTTGATGTCAAGGGTTGTCATAATACCCTTGGCTAAATCCGTATTTGTTGAAGATGAATGGTTGACTCAGTAAATGGAAAGGTTAACTGAATAAAGGCAAAATCTTCATACTCACCACAGATGCCCCTCTGCCAGTCTGCATGCTGCCCAGCCATGGCATATTTATTGGAGTGCCAGGAACACTGGGAGTATAGGGTGTGCTGCACTGCAAATCACCAAAATCATCTCTTGCATGAACAACCAGAAACTCATCAGATCTATGAGGAAATAGAAAAAGAATCAATTAAACCAGAGAGAAACTGTTTAATAATGAGAAACTCACATTCAATCAACAGACTGTTAACGATTCTTGTAAAATATGCAACAGTAATGCATAAGGCACAATCAAATGCTTTTGCTAATTATTTTCAATCATGCCACCAACCTGCCAGATGAACCAATTAGTTCATTTTACCAATGCCTTGCTTATTAACAAGATAAAATAACTACTCCAGTTCAAACACACTCCATTATCTTGGCTCAACTCTTCATTTTAAAAGAGGCAACATGTGATACCATAAACACCAAGTTATTTTCTGTGAAGATTGAGATTTCATCCCAAACTGACATTTCTCCATTTCTTGGCATAACATATCTGTGTGCACCGACCAAACATAATCTTTATCCAGAATTAAAATGCAGGTTTCAACTTCAAAACAGCTTGAACAATTTCTTTAGTCACATTTGCTGCAAGACTGTACAATATCGGATGAAAAGGCTTGCATTCATATAGCTTTCCTAACTTGGAAATCCCAAAACACTTCACAACCAATTTAGTCACTCTGAAGTGCAGTCACTGACGTAAAGTAAGTAATACCATAACAATTCACATATAGGCTGCCAGCTAAGAGCAATTAAATAAATAGCCAAATGATACACTATATCGGTTGATGGATAAATACTGGATGTGGAATGCAGGAGGAATTTCCCTGTTCTTCTTTAGATAATGCCATGGGACATTTCAGAAGTAACCAAACGTTTTAAGCTCGCATCCAAAAGATGCCACCTGGAATAGTTCAGTACTCCCTTACTACTACATTGTAGTGTCATACAGGGTGGTTAACTATATCAAATCCTTTAAATGTTTCAAATAATCAACTGGAACACCCCTCAAGGGAAATACAAGTTAAGGGTTTGCAATCTGACCATCTGAGGCCCCAAATCATCCAGAGTTAAACCAAAACGTAATCTTTCCATCCACAAAGCCAATAAATCAATATACCCTCCTTCAGATGCAATTGCTGAAACCTGATGCCTTATTCCAGATGTAGTTAGAGAAAGGCTCTACACAAAAACATTTTACTTCATCTTGGAAGTTAAGCCTTAGTTTAGACTTATTAGCCTTTGAGATTTTACTTTTATACCAGTATACTAGTTTTGGTAACATAGTTAATCTCAAATCATTTTGTTCTGCTCCAGTTTTTGATTTCAGGTCATTTAGGAAACACTGATTTATACAGAGTTACAGTGGATTCCCTCACACTTGTCTACATTGAACTCTCTTTAAGATAATACTTAAGTAAACAAAGCTGTGTTTGTTAAGCACCTTACAAGACCTCAGAATTTTGCAAAGCACATTATAATCTTAATAAACAAGAACAAAAGTTGAAGTCCTAGAATAGATGCCACACAAAAACATTTGCTATTCACCACCATTCAGAGAAACTACCCTGTATCTCTAGTATGCCTATCTTCCAATCAATTTTCAATCGATATCAAATTTCTTGTATATAATTCATCCACATGCCTTCCAGAGGTCCATTTAGCTAAAATCAGGAGATGCTCACTTATTAAGGACATCAAAAAACAAAGTGAAGTCCGACAGCTGAATATATCTTCTGAACTGAACCAACTTTGTCTGGATATTCCTCTTCATTCATAAATGAATTCACAATTTAAACATCAAAAGAATGCGTGTTACGAAAGAGAAGACTATATTATATAGGAAAGTTGAGATAATTTTTCCAATTAAAAAGACTCATTTACAGATATTTGTCTCAAAACACAATGATTTAGATTGTCATTTTTATAGGCTGTGACTGCTAATGTACCAACATTTTGTATTGCTAATTGCTAATTCAGAATGGTCTAATATGGGTGCACACAGCTCAAAATTATGAATTTGAAGTAAAATAATGATTGAAGGCTTAGGCATGCAATTCAGAGTTTATGAATTTAATCGTTGTCTGTGGGCTATTTCATATTGCATGGTCTTCTCAATTACAGAGTAGAAAATCAAAATGGCTCTCAAAACATACCCTTTTGATTCCAGTTCAAACTCATCTTCAACCCAAGTGTAGATCTGGGTAGCCAGGATTGCAGACACATCGAGCTCCTGGATATCATGACTTGTGGCTATGGCAACACAGTTCCGATTAGCCTAAAAGGTGGAAAGGCAGACCACGTCAAGTTTTGACACCACTATTACAGAATATTAGACTCCATATCAATTTCATTAAATGCAAATTAGATCAATATCCCTCTCAAAATCAATATTCATTAGCTTTCATTTGAAAAGAACACAGGAAAAAAATTTACCGTAATTAACAGGCACTTTTTGATGGAATTATGCATTCACCTACTTTATTAATCGCAAATGCTGTAATGATGTCAGATTCTTTATGCACGATCCTTGCTCTTCCACCAGAATAACCAGAATCAGCTTCCGCCTTTGCAAAACAAAACAGAAAAGACCATATTCTGTACTGTAACAATGCTCCTTGTTGCCTCATGGTACATTAGAACTGCATAACAAAAGCGTGCCAACAGCTTTTTTTTCCCCCAGAAATTCACCTTCATCAATTTGCATATGACTGTACAAGATTAACAAGAGAAGATTCTACTGTGAGATATACCCACTTTGGAACTAAAATGATGATGTGTAGTTATAACATTGACATGCATACTGGGTTCAGTTTTGCATTCTGGAAAAGTGCTATTTTCCCCCACTATAGATTTCAGGTTTGTGCAAAACCAATTTTATCCTTTTGGTTTGCACTTCAATAATGATGGTAGCACTACTATTGACTCCCGAGCAGGAAGTGACTATTATATCAGAGACTGTTACATCAGAGACTGCCTGTATTCTGGGTTAAATGAATTTTGTTATCTGTCCAACTGTCTTTCTCTGTCTTTGGGCTCTAGCCTATTGTTCACTCCCTACCCCACCCACCTCCCTATTTCTTGTATATAAACTAACGTTTTCCCAGCCACCATCAGTTCTGAGGAAAGGTCACCGGACCTGAAACGTTAACTCTGTTTTCTCCTTCACAGATGCTGCCAGACCTGCTGAGCTTTTCTAGCAACTTTGTTTTTGTTCCTGCTTTACAGCATCCGCAGTTCTTTTGGTTTTTATTTAGAATTTTGTTGGTAACTTGCCTACCTGATAAGTTGCAATTTGAGTTATATTTCTCACCTAATACATTATAATAAGAACAAGCGAGACTCTGCACCTTGCATTACGTTGAACTGGGTTTGACCTCAAGTTTTATAAAGCACTTGCAATGAATATTGCAAAGCTTCTCAGAGAGGGGTGAAAAAATGAATAAATAGATGAAACTTATGGACATTGAACACAGGGAAGAGATAATTAAGACTGACTCAAAGTTTAAACTAGATTAAAACTAGGTGCTGAGATTTTTTTTTGAAAAAAGGTAAAGACAAAATGAGAAGCAGTGGGTTATAGTCTGAGACAGTCTAGGGTCAGCTGACTGAAGGCTTTGCCTTTGGAGTAAGAGGGATTCGCAGAAAGGTCAAATGGTTTGGGGAAGAATGAAAGACTGGAGGAAATTATAATGTTAGACTGAAGCAAGGCAATGGCAGCCAAAGCTTTTAAATTTAATACAATGTGGCAGAGAGTCAATGCTGAGGGAGCATTCTTTTTTCCCCATACGATGTAAGCAAGGCAAGAATTTGTTGTTCCTCCGAACTGCCCTTGCAAAGGGGCAGTGACCGCTGGCTTAAACTGCTGCAGTCAAAACAAAATGCTTACCAGAAAATGCCCACCTCCTTTCCATAAAAGCTACTTAGCTGGTCCCACTACTCTGCTTTTTCTTGTAGCCCTCAAAGTTGGCCAGTTTCCTTTTGAAAGGAATAATCGAATTAACTACCACCACACTCTCAATTAATGCAAACCAAATCATTAGGGGAGGAGACTGTCAAGTGGTATTATCACTAGACTGTTAACCCAGAGACCGAGGTAATATTCTGGGTTCAACACCGCCATGGCAGATGGTGAAATTTGAATTCAATAATTCAATATCTCTATGCAATTAGGGATGGGCAGTAAATGCTGGCTTAGTCAATGATGCCCTCATCAGTGATTAAAACAAAAACACCAGTCCATAAAAATAACTCCTTCCTAGTGTCACTACTGCTTTTCCTTTTGCCAATAATCTTTAATTTGTGTCCTTGGAGGTGTAGTAGACAGCAAAGGTTACCTCAGAGTACAACAGCATCATGATCAGATGCGCCAATAGGCTGAGGAGTGACAGATGGAATTTAATTTAGATAAATGTGAGGTACTGCATTTTGGAAGGGCAAATCAGGGCAGGCCTTATACACTTAATGTTAAGGTCCTGGGGAGCGTTGCTGAACAAAGAGACCTTGGAGTGTAGGTTCATAGCTCCTTGAAAGTGGAGCCGCAGGTAGATAGGATAGCAAAGATGGTGTTTGGTACGCTTGCCTTTATTGGTCAGTGCACTGAGTACAGGAGTTGGAGGTCATGTTGCGGCTGTACAGGATATTGATTAGGCCACTTTTTGGAATACTGTGTGCAATTCTGGTTTCCCTGCTATAGAAAAAATGTTGTGAAACTTAAAAGGGGTCAGAAAACATTTACAAGGATGTTGCCAGAGCTGGAGGGTTTGAGGCATAGGGAGAGGCTGAATAGGTTGGGGCTATTTACCCTGCAGCGTCGGAGGCTGAGGGGTGACCTTATAGAGGTTTATACAATCATGAGGGGCATGGACAGGGTAAATAGACAAGGTCTTTCCCTGGGGTAGGGGAGACCAAAACTAGAGGGCATAGGTTTAACATGAGAGAGGAAGATTTAAAAGGGACCTAAGGGGCAACTTTTTCGTGCAGGGGGTGGTGCGTGTATGAATGAGCTGCCAGAGCATGGAGGCTGGTACAATTACAACATTTAAAAATGGCAACTGGATGGGTATATGAATAGGAAAGGTTTTAGAGGGGTAAGGACCAAATGCTGCAAACAGATACCTGGTTGACATGGACAAGTTGGACCGAAGGGTTTGTTGCCATACATCACTATGACTCTAGTCAATATGAACAGTTTTTCCATATATTCTATGTCCAGATTCAATGCTCAAGTTGAGGCCAAACCAGTGTTTGATCCAGTTTTACCATGTCCGTCCATGCTTTCATACTCTGTTTCTATTTTGAAAGCCCGTGATCAACATGCCATATTAACCATTTTCACAACTGTTCCTGCGACCTTCAACAATTTATGCACATACACACCCATGCCCCTTTGCTCCATATCCCATTTAGAACTGCATCCTTTATTTTGTATTTCCTTCTCTCATTCTTCTAAGATGTATTACTTCATGCTTCTCAGTATTAAATTGAATTGCCACGTGTCCACAACATTTACCAAATCATTTAAGATCTCTTGAAATGTGTAACTAACTTCCTCACAGTTCATAATAGGACCAAATTTGGTTAAACTTGCAAAGTTTGAAATGGAATCCTGCATGCTCAAGTCCAGATCAATAATATCAGTCAAGAAAAGCAATGGGTATAATCATGACCCACCTAGGGAGCCCCACTGCACATCTTCCAGTCCTGCTCAACACAATTCTCTGCTTCTGGTCATGTAACCAAATTTCCTACTTATAACACCACTGGGTTTTATTCAGTTTCAACGTAGTTCTCAAACCAATTCTGTTGCACTTCAAAAAGGTTTGGTGGAAGTTCATAATATCAAACTATTACCTCTTCAACTCTGTTACATTAAAATTAAAAACCAACACTACTAACCATATTTTACTGTGAACAAATTTGCATGAAAATTTTTTGATTAATTTAAATTTGTGCACATTGACTGTTTCTCAAAGCTTCCCCACCACTGAAATATAACTCACTGGCCTATAACTGTATGGCTTATCCTTTATCCATTTTTAAACAGTGTAACATTTGAAATTCTCCATCCTCTGGGATCACTCCTGAATCTAAGGATAAGGGAGTCACTTGCAATTGTGTTAGCTCAAACCTGGTCCTCTTTTCTTTCCCTGGTAACCAGGATTTGGTACCAAGCCTGTCCATCTCTGCTTCTTTAGTGAAGGTAAAGAAAAGTTCATCAGTTAGCTTGGCTATCTTTTAATGGTCATTTTAAATCAACTATTCTTATTCACTAGTTAATTGCTTTGATATATTTTTGCACAGCAAATTGTTTTTCTGCTTCATACCTCAACTTTCAAGTCAAAATTCATCTCATCTTTCAGAAGTGAGCTCACTGACACCTCGAGGAAGAATAAAATTGGAAAGTGGCCGCTCATGTAAAAACATTGGATTACACCTGGTGTACAACATGCATTGCAGTGATACAGCGAATTCCACAAGCTCTACTGCCTGGCAGGACAAGGGAAAATGCACAGGGATACTACGACCTGCAAATTGCCCTCCAAGCCACACGCTATCATGGTTTCAAATTTCACATGTTTATATGAGGGGAGTTTTGATTGATTGATTAATGATTTATTGTTAGACACGATTAATCCGGAATTCAGAGTAAACTTATTATGAATTGATCAAGTCACATTAACCTTCACTAGGATGTTAACATGGTGAAGTGAGGACTGTTTATGGACGCCGTCCATTTTAACTTCCTAAAAACGTATTTGAGAAGACTCTACACAAGAGATTTAAAACAAAAATTAGGTGCATGGAACTTAAGATATAGGTCACAAATTAGTTGGAAATTTGGAGAAAGTAGAAATGAAGGGAATGTATGTATTGCCTTAATGTGGCAAGTAGTGCTGCCCAGAGATCTCAGTAAGTTTTTAACCATATAACTCAAAAACTTGAATATGGAACTCTCCTCCATTATTCAAGTTGGCAGACAATAACTAAATTAGGAATAACAGTAAGTTTTGAGGGAGGCAGCATGAAGTTAGATAGTGAATCAGTCAGATTAAACCAGTCAGCAAAACTGATAGATGAAGTTAAATTTCAGATTATCCATTTTGATTACAAGATAATAATTCAGAATACTTTCCGAATGGCAAAAATGCAGGAAATGGCAACGAGTAGAAAAAAAAATTGTCCATACACAGACAAAGTAACCAAAATAATTAAACAGAATTACAGCATTTTTCATGTGTATCAGAATACAGGTTGGTAAAAGTTGTGCATTTGAAGCATAACCTTGGTAAAGCCAAATTGGATTACTGCATTCAGTTCTGGGTAATACAAGAAAGGCAATATTTTTCTTTAAGGGTTATGATGCAGTTTTATCAAAGTGACAGATCTTAAAGGATTAAATGACGACCACAATTGCATAAATGGTTTGCATTCCCCTGAATTTTTGAAGGTTGGTATATGACTTGATTGAAATCTTTAAAATTACAAAAGCATGAATTGGAATAGATTACTGCCCCCTGTGGCAGACCTGGTGGACTGAATTAAAATTAGAGCAAAGCTGTTCAAGATTGAAATGAAAGAAACTCCTTTTTTGTAGGAAGAGTAGTGAAAATGTAGAACTGTTTTCCAAAAAAGGTTATGGAAGTTAGATTAACCAAAACTTGAAATTTGATGGAATCTCATTAGGTACAGGTATCAAAGGCTACAGATCAATGTAATGCAAATGGTGTTCTATACAGATCAGGCTTGAGGGATGAAAGCTACAACAGTTACTGTGGAGATCCTTCACTTCAAACAAAGTAGGACAGAATAATTTTGGGTAGGCATAAATTGCAGAAATTTGAGATAATGTCACCATTATGTGGGGATTTTAATTTAAGGTTTAAATATAATGAATATAAATTGACCATGGCCTATATAAACATAGTGGAATTTAATGGGCAGCAAAATTGCCCAGTTGCAAGGTTAAGATCCATGATTTAAAAGACGATTTTTCCACTAAAGACGATTGCTTCGTCTGTCAGTTGGTATGGATCTTAGCTGTTCTGTGCAAAAGGATGTGCTCCTCATCTACTGCTAATATAATTTTCTAGGTTCTGATGCAAATAGGCATTTTTAGCTTTATCAATGTGCCAGCGAAGCAGATTTTAAAATTGTAATGAAAAATAGCAACTTTGCCTGATGCTAAAATCACAGAAATGCAAGCATAAAAATGAGCATATTTCAGCGTAGAGAAAAAAAACCCATACCTGTTTATTGCAACTCTGGCAAATGTAAAAGGAAATGCATATATTTCAAAATACATGATATGGTGAGTACTGTTCCCGTGACCACTAATTTCATATGTGGTCTCCCCAGGTACTTGACTTACGGGTTTATTTGAAAACAGTTTTTTTTAAAAACAGACTTTGAGTGATTAATCAAATTATGTTGAACTGAAGGATGACCCTTGTATTACAGCAGTATGTATTGCCTGGGGAGAACACTACAGCCAGAGGTGGTTATTAACAATTGAGCTGTACCTTGTTGATGCTAGGTTCCTCCATCATAGAATTTCTGTCTGTTTCATTGGAGGGGTCTACTGACTACATCAAGAACAGCCACAAGACAAATTGTTTAAAAGTTAATTAAGCATGGATTAGAAAATATTATAGATGAAACTTTGATTTAGGTCTGAAAGTGTAAATGATCACAGATCTTTAACAACCGGCATTTTGTATAGATATTGCACTGGTTTTACTGTTAGTACATGGAAGTCTTAAAGTCATAGTGCACGAAAACAGACCCTTCAGTCCAACTCATCCACGCTGACCTGCCATCCCAATCTGATGTAGTCCCGTTTGCCAGTATTTAGCCCATATTACTATACCTGGTCCATCGACATCAACACTACAGTCATGAAAGCACACAAACGTCTCTACTTCCTAAGGCGGCTAAAGAAAAAGGGTATGCCCACAATGTTGCTTCATTTTTATAGATGCATCGTAGAAACCATCCTATCCAGCTGCATCACAGCTTGATGTGGCAACTGCTCTGCCCAAGATTGCAACAAATTAGAGTTGTGAATGCAACCCAGTCCATCATGCAAACTAGCCTTCCTTCCATCGACTCCCTCGACACTTCCTGCTGCCTCGACAAAGTGGTCAATATAAGCAAATATCCCTCTCACCCCTCCCACTCCAGTTGTTATACACTCTTCCATTAGGTAGAAGATATAAAAGTTTGAAAGCATGTACCAACAGATTCAAGAACAGCTTCTTCCCTGCTGTTATCAGACTAGTGAACCCCTATTAGACTAGCTGATTAAAGTATTCCACAATCTTCCCAATAAAACTTGATTGGCCATTCCTTTTAATTTTTTTTCCAACAGGACTAGACTAGACATTTGGGACAGGGATTTTATTCTTTTAAAATCACCTGAAATAAACTAATAGATTTAAAATCCAAGAAACATTTAAAATCAATATAATAATCAAGTGAGCAGAAGAACATTCAGAAGCTATAAGACAATACAAACTAAAGAAAGAGCAGGGAAGACTATATAGTCTGTCAGGTTGTCTCCACCATTCTGTGTGACCAGAGCAGATCTTGAACATTAAACACCACTTGCTGTCATCTGCCTGTATCCCTCTATTCCCGGAGACAGCAAATACCTGTCTAACTCAGCTTTAAATACATTTAGTGGTGGCACATCCACAACCCTCTGTAATGCAAAATTCCAAAGAGTCTTTCTGATAGCTAATTTATCCTCATCTTAATCTTGAGTGGTTGGTCCCTTATCCCAAAACTACTGCTCTCTTGTTATAGATCTCCCAGTGGAAACAATTTTTCAGTAATAAATCTGTTAAGTCACTTCATACAATGGAATATTTAAGTGAGATCATCTCTCATTCTTTAGAAAATACTCATTATCAACAACTTAGTCAGCAATTAGAGAACTAGAATTGCAAAAGTTTGTTCCTTTAAATTTAAAGGGCACTGCAAACTATGAGAAAGAAAGTAGGTGATATACCATCTGGCAGAGTTGACAGGGGCATGGTAATTAATGTTCAAATTCAATAAATGTGAGCAAAATATTTGGGAAAAAAGAACATGAGCAAATATGCCATAACTGAAAATTTTCAATGGGATTGAGAAACAAAAAGTGAGAGGTCAATTTAAGCCTCTTCAAAAACAGGTAGGAAAATGGAAGCACAGGAAAAGAAAGTTATTATTGGCTCTATATTTAGTGGTACTGAAAACAAAAAAAAATTATCAAATGTTAGTTGCACTACAGTTGGAATGCTCAATGCAGTTTCACAAACTCAATGATGGACAGGATACTGGAACTACAACGATGATTTACTAGAACGTTGCAAAGCATAAAGATTATGAGCAGCACTTTAATGTGCCGTAGGGTGGGCTGTAGGGATTGGCTAACTTTAGCTTTACAGAGGAAGGCTGAGAGGAGAACATCCAGAAGTGCTTGAATTTAGAGGTGTTAAAAGGTGGGATGAAGATTTTGGTAACATGGGTTGAAAGAGAATGAAGGCAAGGCAATGTTAACGAAAAAGCAAGCACACTGCTAGAAAGACCAAGGGATTGGAAATTCAGTTCATGTGGAAGTGAGGAATGGAGAACAATTTGGTTCAGCCAGAAACAAAAATGGGAAAGGAGTCAGCAAAAAAAAAAACAGTACAAAGTCTGTGGTGAGGTCAGTCAAAATAACTTCATTCTTACCAATGCACAGTAAGAAGAAGATCTTGTCTCATCTAATTTATATGCAGAGGCATTATGAGAGAAGCTTGAGTGATGGCAGAACACAAATGGAAACTGATCCATGACTACAGTTGAAACTGTCCACGTGATAATTCCATTGACCTACATTTCTCCATCAGCCAAATGATAAAAGGAACTGCAATCTCATCAAATGGCATTGACTCACCAATAACTTGTTAATTGATGTATAATTTGGGTTCTACCAGCACCAATCTACTCCATGCATCATCACAGCTTTGGTCCAATATGGGCATAGAATAGAATTCAGAGATGAAGTACAAGTATGATTGCCTTTGATATCAAGGCAGCATTTGACGGATGGCAATATCATCAAGGAAACTTAGTACAACTGAATTCAATAGTAATCAGGGAAAATGTTCTAAAAGGTTGGATTCATACCTAGCCCAAAAGGATGATAGTTGTTCCGAAGAAGGGTTAAAGGTGTTGAAACTTTAACTGTTGTCTCTCCACAGATGCTGCTATATCTACTGAATTTCTCCAGCAATTTCTGATTTTGTTGTGGGAAAACATTGTGTTTGTTGGAAGTCAGTTATCTCAGTCAGGACAATGCTGGGCCTCCTCAACGCAGTGCCCTTAACCCAATCCATTACTTTGTTAATGACTTCCACATCAGAAGGTCAGGAGTGCAGATGTCAATGATCATGCAGCCTAACAAACTCCAAGTGAATTTTGATTAGATTACTATTGCTGAATCGTCTGTCAGTATGCTGGCAGTCACCATTTGACAGAAACATGGGTTGCCCAGCTATACAGACACTGTGGCTACCAATGCAGCCCTAAGCGTAGGTACGCTATCAGTAATAGTTCAGTTTCTGACTTTCTAAAGCCCTTCCACTATTGACAAGGCATAAAACAGAAGAAGCGTGACAAGGCATTTCTTGGGGGAGTTCAGTTCCAAAAGCACTCAAATGTTCGGCATCATCCAGGACAAAACATTCTCCTTTATTAGCACACGATCCACCACCTTCAATATTTACAAACTGGTGCACTAATGCCTTATGTACCACCTACAACAGGTACTGAACTTGCCAAGCCTTGTTGAGCAGCAATTTCCAAACCAGTGACCTCTACCATCTAGAAGAACAAGGACACAGCAGGCACCATCACACTCCCTTCTGAGTCGCATAACATCCTGACTTGTAAATACACTGCAGTTCTTTTGTCACTCCACCTACAGCACCATGGGAGAGCTCATGCCACAATGCAGTGCTTCAAAAGGCAGTTCACCACCATTGCCTGAATGGAAATTAATCATGGCTTTTCCAGTGACATTCAGGCTTTACCAAAGGGGAAAAATTTTAAATAGCTGAACTAAACTCAACTGCAATGGTCAGATTTTTATTACTGTACCTGGATTATTAATCCAGGACTCTGGTTTATGAATCCAGTAACAAAACCTCAGAACTACTGTACCTGATTGCTTAATTCCAAAGGTGTAGTGCTGTGTTAGTATTAGAATTGTGAGCAGATAAAAAGATGAAGATATGGATGCTTGTGGTCTTGTCCAGTAGCATACACGTGAACATGAATGAAGACACTATCTTACTTTGCAACAGCAAAATAAATAAATAGAACTTTATACGTTCCACAAATCAGTGAAAAAGTTGCATGTAAATTATTTTCTTTAGACTTGTTTTATGGGTCATATATTTTCCAATTTATTTCAGGCATTTCACAATACTGGCAATGTTTAAAGAGTAGAATTCACCAATGAAATTCATTATAGAATTGGTTAACTTTTGACAAAACTCCTTCAGCCTCCTTAATTGGCTAACTCTGACGCATGATTATGTAGCCATGGGCAAACACCCCAATTTCCTATCTTACTGTGAGGTCATTGATGAAGTTGCTACAAATGATTGGGACTGGGATACTAACTCTGTGCCAGAGAGAACTCCTGTGGTGCAGTTGCAGCTTTCTTGCTGCTGGGCCACAAGGCACAGGCTCATGCGCTACCTACTCCAGAGAGTGGTATCACAATATTTCTGAACAAGTACGCTCTGCACCCGAGATAATTGATGAATGACCAAACCACCTTCCTTTAGGTTTGGTATGGCTCAGACTAGTAGGGATGTTTCCACACTCCCAATGACTTCAGTTTTGCTGGAGTTCTTTAACATCACTATTAGTCAAACAGTCATGCTCACTTCACATCTGGAGCTCAAATAATCTTTTACAACTACTTGTACAACTTACCAAGCTGCATGTTTCTGCAGAAAAGATGTGACTTAATTCTAATGTACTATTCAATCATTCTCAATTTAGAGTTTACATGAAAACATTAATAGTAACAATATGTAGACTGCGAGACGAATTAAGTTCAAAATTGTACTTATTTCAATACTACACACCTCATTTTGACATCTTTTTTTTGTGAAAATATTTCTGATGAAAATCTCTTGTACTTCTTCCTGTTTCACAAGGTATTGCCAAAGTCTTTTAACAGGAAGAGCGGTGTGGTGTTTTGACCTGTCAAGGAAAAGCAATTTCAATGGTGCAAGCCTTTGAATTTTTAGATGATTTTCATGTAATTATATAACTCAAGATAAAAATAGCACTTAACCTTTTTCACACAAAATTCTGAAGCAATAATGAGTGTCCACATTTCATTAAATTATATTTTTAATAGAAAGACATAGCAAGGCTGGTATTATCTGTTTTCAGCTGGCTCTTTGGTACAACAATGAAAAATTATTATTGCCTCGTTCTCTCCTCCTTGCTCTAGATCTTAACATAAAAATAGTTAATATTCACTTAAGGGACACAACACTTACTTTGTTAATCACTGATGTTGCCAAACATGACCCATCTTTGACAATGTTGTGTTGGCTATACTTAATTACATGTAGGCATTACAACTTGAATTATCGATTCCAAAAAGGTTTGCCACAATGCGCATTAAGTTAAATATTCCAAGATTATTTGACAAATGCATTAAATAATTAACTTTCCGATTCCAAAGTACAACTTGAACACCTAAAGATAACTGCAATGATAACGGTAGATGAGGTGGGTTTGGGGAATGGATCTGGGTGGGATGCTCCGAGGGTCAGTGTGGACTCGTTGGGCCAAAGGGCCTGTTTCTACACTGTAGGGATTCTATGAAATTCTATGAATGTCACGGTCAGTACTTCTAATGTCCCCTCTTTTTCAACATCACAATGTCAATCCCATCACAATTTGCTGATTTCATCTTTTATTTATCGGAACAAATTTGTCTTCTGAATATACATTATCATTGATTCTTTAATATCCTTTTCTATTTTTATACTGATCCTACCAAAGTTATAATTTCTGATGCCTCATTATCTTTTGTTTAGGTTGCCCCTTCACAGACAGTCAACCAACACATTTTTCCTTAACGGACAGAATAATTATTCAGATCTAGAAAATGCTCTTGAATAGATACTTTTTTTCTTTGACTTTGTACGTTATGTTTTTTCTAGTCTACCCTGGGCCAATTAAAATGATCTAATATTTTTGGCTCTTCCCTCTTACTTGAATGGGGTATTGGTGGGTTCCAGCAATGCTTTATGAATGAGGAGAGCAGGACCTGAAGACACTGTGCCTTCAGTGGCATACATTGAGATGAAATCTTGAGGAGGACCACCAAATAATTCAAGACGCCGAAGTAACACTTGTTCCCAGCGCTGAAGAGTTTTTAAAATTGCATGGCAAGAAGGGGAACAAACTGGGAGCTCTGTAAGAGATAAGAGAAACAAAAAAGGCTAAAACACTGATGAAATAACAACAATTTGCTCTATTAGAACTTAGTAAAGTGGAAGAAAGAAGTTGTGAAAATGAATTAGTTGGACCATCACTGTATGAATGTTTCATCTCATCAAAATCTTCCATTTACTTTCTTCTAGGTTCAAGGATGAAAACAGATGAGGCCAAAACGGTTTGAAAAGCAGTGGATAAATACAAAAAAAGTCTGCTTTTTCTCCTCCCCCTGTGACAAGAAATCATGTAATGATGACATCTTTTATGATGTGTACTGAATGTAAATGCTTCCAGGCCACACTAAATAAGTGGAATTACTAGACTTCAAGCTTCAGCTTCCAACACAGTCAAGATCATAAACCAACACATTTATATGCAATCACTAACTCTACCTCACTATTTCAGTAAAAACCAAAAGAAAACTGCTGAGCTTTTCCAGGAACTTGGTTTTGGCTCACTATTTCAGTATTCAATACAGGATGAAATCATTTAAAACAACAGAAGATGGCTTTGCTGGATTATGAACATGCAAAGCACAGAATGACAGCACAGCTTTGTAAACTACTTTCCAATAAATAGACTGTATAAGCAATGCCCATTGTCCTGTGAAAGAACATACATAAAAATGCTTCTGAAAAATGACCATAGAGACCAAAATACGTGAAGGTGGCACTCAGTGGGAATGCATCCTTTTGCTTGTTTGTATATAGTTTTTCCTTGAGGCTTCCCATTTGGTGCTCTGTAATTACAAAGCTGGAGAGGATTTTTTTTTTTTTTCAGACCTTCCATCTCATTGATGCAGCTTCAGGCCAATTTGTATGTTATGGCTTACTCTGAAAAACCTGCTCATTTTGATAACTGTGACAAATTCCCCCAATATAGCTTAAACAATTCACAACATTAAGTAAAACTCATTGACAGGAAAATAAACACGCAGGACTACGAGAATAGAATGGGACTGATTGAATGGCAAGAGCTGACACTAACTCGATCAACCAAGTGGCCTCCTTCTGTGGTGCAATAACACTAATTGTGGCAATATTCTTAAAAAAATTTTCCTCGTCCCTGAATGTTAATTGATCCATAAAAAATTCCAAGCTTCAGACATACTTCAGTAACAAAAACTAATTAGAATGTGTTCAAGAAAGAATTATCCTTGTACAAAATTTTACTGAAACATGTTCATCAGTTTTTGATACACAGTCAACAGACAAAAACAACAGGCGTGAAAATGTTCCCTCAGTGGTAACAAAGCATAATAATTTTCCACCCATAATTAGAGTTTGTGCATTATCAACCAACATACGTAAATGGCTTATATAAATAGGGGTTGAAAGTACTTCGTAAAAGTATCACTTTTGATATATTCATCAAGGTTTCTGCCTAACTCTCCATATATTCCTTGGTGATAGAAGACTCAGTGAAGCCTTTCCTTCTACAAACATTGTAATCAACCCCTTTGATCCCATGAGGGAGAAGGCTCTCTTCCCAATCCCTCCTCTTTGACAGCTCACATCGCAACCCCTTCTACACGTCACTCATTCAATATTTCATCCCAAACACTTTCTACTCCACATAACCGGACAGCCCCTCTTCCCAACTAATCACCACTCACTCAAATTCCTTGGCCAACTCCCTCTGCCCCGCACAGCCTACTGAACTCCATCAAGAATTGGGATCTGCTGCTCCTCCCTCTGCCGAGCCTGCTGAGCCATTCTGCCAAATGGTCAACAAAGTACACTGTCCCAGTGGAATGGAGTATAAAAATAGGGAGACCTTGCCAAAAATCTACAAGGCACTGGTCAAACCACAGCTGGAATATTGTGAACAGATTCAGTCTCTTTATCTGAGTAAAGATATACTGGCATTGGAGACGGTCTAGAGAAGGTTCACTCGATTGAACTTGGGGATGGAAAGATATTATGATGAGATGTTACGGAGTTGGGCCTACCCTCATTGGAATTTATAAGAATGAGAGAAGATCTTATTGAAGAATGTATGACTCAGAGGGGGCTTGACAAGATAGATGCAGAGACGTTTTTCTCCCCACGTGTAGAATGTCTAGGCCCAGACAGCATAATCTTAGAGTAAGGAGTTTCCCATTTAAGACCAACATGAAGACTTCTCCTCTCACAGGATAATAAATTCATGAAATTCTTTATCACAGATGGTTGTTGAGATTGGGTTATTTTCTAATCATTAAGAGAAACAAAGGGGATAAGGCAGAAAAGTGGAGTTGAGGTTTATCAAATCAGCCATCATCGTTTTGAACGGAGGAACAGACATGATGGACCAAATGGCCTATTTCTACTCCTATGCACTAAGGGATGTGGCAGCACTCAAGCCTATTCTCAGCCTCATTAATGGCAAAGTTCGTCCAAACTTTTAAATTCACTCCTCCTGGTTTCGGCCACAATGAAGACAGTACTGGTAGGGCATGGAGGTCTGGAAAAAATAGAAGGCAGACATTTCTCATCCCTGTACACTCCAATCTCCCTTCATATGTATTCAAATTGTCAAGGTGAATTAAGAATTGAGTACCATAAGCTGAGAAGGCAAATGTGGGGAGAAAATTACATTGAGATAACTAGAGAAAGTAATTAATTACCTGAAAGATCCAGCCCTGCCATTGGGTAAAACTTCTTCAAATTATGAAGCACCAACTGTACCATAGCATATCGCATCAATGACCAGCTAAACAATAGGAAACAAGATTGTTACAAAGCAATTGCACTTGATTCTCAACTATTTTCTTTTGTTAACTGAGATACGACAATGTGATATGACACACTGGTTAATAAGTTTGGAGGAATTTAGGTTTTACTCTCCCAGTTGTAAACGCAATCAAGACATGTTGACAAACTGGCAACAATCCAAACTCATTTTAAATGTGACATATATTGTCACGTAGCTTTTTCAAGCACACAATTACATGGCTTTATAACTATTTTTAGTGATTTTGCATGTTTTGTGAGCAATGCCAATACTCATGATAAAACACACTTGTGCTACTCAGTACAGCAAATGCTTAAGTTACATATCGTGAAAACAAAGTACAAAGTACAGAGTAAGGCCCCTTTATTCTATCACTCCAATAAAACCTAAAACACAAAACTTTACTTTAAATCAGTCTGGTCACATAGCTATTGTGGCAGCTTGTGATCAGGGCTGTCAAAACAATAGAAGTTTCTACACTGTGGACCTAATTTTGCAAGATTAGCATCACGTAATAAACGGCCCAAGGCAATAGAGCCATCATGGGTACACATTTACATCACCAGTTTAGGTAGAATTAAGAAATATATCTGACATGAGGAAATTGTAGTCGTCAGAGACTAGTTATCAAAGCTCTGTCGTTCCTCAGGGAAGCTTATGTCAAACCATTCTCAACCAGTTCAGAAGTTCTGTTCTTTATAATAGGGCTCTTGTGATCACAACTCCTTCAATAATGTCTGATATTCAACTATTCAATTTATATATTTTTAAAAACCATTTAGTATCATTTGTGTATCTCAAGTTAATTATTAGTTTAAATATTTCTCTAACCATGATGATTTTTTTTTTAAATAAACAATTGGAGGGAGGTTTTTTGGCAGCACAAATAGATTTTGTTTACCTCAGGATTTTTTTTAATGACTTAGCAAGGTAGATCAATACGCTTTTAAAGATCTGCAAACATTTCTAGACTTAAGAGTTTTTGTAAGCACTTGGGAAACACCAAAACTTTGTTTTCACCCCAGGTCTCTTCATTTTGGGTAGTTCTGTGAAGACTTTTGATGGAAGTGTATGTATTACACCTGAGAAGGGAGAATTTAGTAAAAGTTGATTACTCAAAAGTGAACAGTTAGTAATAGCCCCAAATCAGAAGTGTTGGGCCAAAATCCTGAAGAGGTTGCTCAAGATATGGGAAGGAAAGTAGACCAGCCTATTGAGCTGTTCGACCAATGATATGGCTGATGTGGGAAAATAATCTTTCTGCATCTACCTGCTCAAGCCCCCTGAGAATTTTCTACGTTTTAGTAAGGTCTCTTCTCATTCTTCTAGGCTCAATTAATTACAAGCCCAACCTACTCACTCAATCTTTCCACATAAGAGAAAATAAACTATGTGCTGGAGAAATAGTGTGTCTGGCAGCAGTTATGGAGTGAGTAACAGTTTACTTTGCAATTTTGATCCGGCTCTTTTGAAGAGAAAGGGGCTAGTAAATGGTAGTTTCTATGCTGTTGACCGAAGTGAGTGGAACAGATTGAGAGAGTGACTAGAGCAAACGACAAAGGAAGTACGCTTGGTGGTGAAGCAGAAAGAGGTAAAAAGTGCAAATAAAAAGTATGAAAGGGAGAAAATTGGCCCGCTCTGCGACGGGATGCCAAGTGTAGGATTGGGGTGGGGGCGCAAGAAAAATGGTCCTGACCTTCCAGTTGCTTGTCATTTTGATAAACTACTTGCTCTTGTGCTAGCATTGGGCCATGCTACAGTGTTCCAATGAAGTGAATTCAAGCTGGAGGAACAACATCTCATTGTTGGCTTAGGCACTTAACAGCTTCTATGTCTCAAGATAGAATTCCACATTTTGATCTCTGATCTTTGCTCTGCAGGTTCATTACATTCTCCCCCCATACCAGCCCCAGTTATATCTTGTTGATGGCTTGTTAGAACAAGTTGAAGTTACAGAATCCAAGGGTCAGTGATAGCAAGGAAACAAAAAGCACAACATAGCTGGGAATTGGGAATTTTTCTGAAGAAGGGTCTAGGCCCAAAACGTCAGCCTTCCTGCTCCTCTGATGCTGCTTGGCCTGCTGTGTGCATCCAGCTCTGCACCTTGTTATCTGGGAATTGTATGCTTATTTTTGGGATGTGCACGTTTGCTGTTAAAGGCAGCATTGGTTGTCTACACTCAACACAAAAGGAGAATATGGTGCTAAGTCACCATCTTTAATCTGCTGCAGTCTATTTAATGCAACTACATCCACAGTGCTGAAGGGAACTCTGATTTTGAACTAGCGACAGTGAAGGTTGGCAAAAGCGTTTCAAGTCAGACTGGTGCCTCATTTGGAGATGGTGATGCTTCCACTGTCTATGTACTTGCTCTTCAAGGGGCAGAGTTCTAGAAGGTGCTGTCAAAGGAATTGATTTGATTTATTGTCATAGGTACCCAAGTACAATGTAAAGTTTGCTTTGTGTACAGTATGGGCAGATCATACCACACAAAGTATATAAAGATAATAGAACAGAGTGAGGAATACAACATGACAGCGGCAGAGAAGGTGCACAAAGAGCAAGATCAACATTTGAGAGGTCCATTCAGAAGTCTAATAACAGTAGGGAGTTACTTCTTGGGGAGCCTTGGCAAGTTTCCAGAAGGTGCCTGTGGATGGTACATGCTGTACAGAGTGAAAGATTAAGGTGATCAG
This sequence comes from Rhincodon typus, assembly GCF_021869965.1. Classification (NCBI taxonomy): domain Eukaryota; kingdom Metazoa; phylum Chordata; class Chondrichthyes; order Orectolobiformes; family Rhincodontidae; genus Rhincodon; species Rhincodon typus. Next base: position 69,178,589 of record NC_063334.1, read on the forward strand.
TAGGGTGCCAATCAAGTGGGCTGTATGCCTTTGATAAAGTGGAGCTACTTTAAAGCTGCATTCATCCAGATAAGCAGAGAATGGGTGGTGAAAATTAAATCTATGGTTTGTATTAGTTTCTTAAAATGACAAACTCTTACCTGAACGAGTTAGGATTTGAATGCTCCTGAAGCTGTGTGTCTGAAGCAAAAGCATCTTCCTCATCATCACTGTCCTGACTTTCCTCCGAGTCATACTCAAATTTGCTCTGTACTGTGGGAAGGAAGGGCTGGAGAAAAGAACAAGTGTTTAAAACAGCTGCAACTACCGATGAGAATTTTAATATATTTCTAGTCTAAAAATCTCAAATTTCAGCATGCATTATTAACTGTGAAATCAATTTATTATGTTTCTTATTTATAAATTAACAGATGATTAGCAGGAACAAGAGGCATAATATCACAGTCCCTGGAGATCTGAAATAAATATAGAAAATGCACACATGTGCTTTGACAAAATTACTGAAGTACTTTTTGTGCCAGGAGAGGTAGTGGCATTAAGTTATAAAAGGGAACATTAGAAACATGGGTTTCCAAACTCAATCAGGTCTATATTCTTTAAGTTATCTATGGCTGTCAGGTTTGAAAACCTGCAGCACATGGCTTTGGTGTCAGGGCAACTAGGGATGAGCCATGAACGTAGGCATATCAACAGCACCCACATCCTGTAAATTAAATCTTTTAAGAAAATGGTCGTAGGGGAAAGTAACAGATAAATCAGCATTAGTAGTTTCCTACATAGTTTGTCTGGCCTAGAGAAAATACACTCACGCCTCTTAGCCACAAGCAGTGGCACAGCTCAAAAATTCAGCACCTAAAAATCCAGGTGTTTGGGAGGATAGGAAAATCCAGCTGACTATTGTTAAAAATGGAAGCCACTGTCAAAATGAGGGTTTTCAGAGTCTAAAATATTTAATCAACCTGCCTTCTGAGAGTGGATCGACTGCTCACTGCTTGTCTTGACCTTCAGGCGCTCATTTGTGGGAAATTAGATGTTACTTTCCATCCTAAATCTATCATTACTTTGTTCATCATTCCATTTCCTGAACACCCACTGGAGCCTGGGCATGGATTTGATCAGTCTAAAGATAATTAGATCAGTTTGGATGTGAAGTCAACAGAAATAGTTAGGTTAAAGACTCCTACAGATGTCTTTGAAGATGTAACATTGGAGTATCAGAAATAAAGACACCCATGCCAGCCAGTAAGCTTACAAAAAATAAAAGTGACTATTACAGAGAGTAACATGGAAAATAGTTTTGAAATACTTCAGCAAAATATCTAACGTGGGGAAAGTAGTTTCACTGTGATGTCGCTGGACTGAAAACAGAATCTCAGCCTAATAGGTCATTCTTATCAGGTCTTGGTCTACACGCAAATCCAGAACCATAACCACGTGGTTGTTCTTTAATTGCTTTCTGAAATAGCCTAGAAAGCCACTCGGTTCAAGACGAATTGGGAATGGGAAATAAATACTGGCCTAAACAGCAATGCTCAAATCCAATGAGCAAATTTAAAAAAAAAATCTAATAATGACAAGAAATATATAGATTCTCAATATCCGTAGTGTATATTCATCCAAAACTGAATTTTTCTAACGCTGATATTGTCATTTTCTTGATATTAACCAATGGGATTTGGAAGGAAAGTTTGCAAATACATCACACACATTGCAGACAAATATTAACTTCCCATGTGTTCTTTCATGGTTTTCAAAAATTGGTTATTAGTTTTGTTCCAACATATAAAAGAAACTACCTTTGCTATAAAGTAATCCCAGATGCTAAGTTCAGGAGGGATAAACTTCTCTTTACAGACTGGAATGTCCTGACTGACAACTGGAAGAGAAAAATTATGAGAGGGTGCTTCTCTGTTTGTTGCTTTTGAACCTGTGCCCTTGAAACGGTTGTGATGCTCATCAGGAGTACCACCTTCTGTAACAGAAGTAGAGAGGAAGTAATTTGCCATTTGCTCACTGATTCACTGTGGGTATATGCTTATGAGAACCTACAAATCACAGTAATGCAATTTTACATTTTCTTCTACTTGAAAAGAAAAAGACAGACAAATAGCACTTCAATTCTAATAATTAGCACTGAATGTTAGCGTAACTTTTCTGGCATTCCGAATAAATGAACCTTCTTTAAATGAAAATACAAAAGATACTGAACATAAGATTTTTATCAATGCATTCCTGTAACTTAAGTAGGTTACTATACGTACATATATTCAGAACAGGTAAATAAGAAAACTGGATATAAGAATCAATCATTCTGCAGTTTAGGTATGTAAATACTTAAAAATAAAATAGAACTTTTAAAAAAATGGATGCGACAACTGCTTTGTCAGGAATATTTAATTTCTTGCAATGTCAGTCAGGAAATAGGAAAATGAATTCAAGTCTTTTTAAAAGTAAAAGCTGAATGAAATTTCTTATTTAACTGGTACCAAAGTGTCAATCTCTATTACTTAGAAGCAAATGCATGGGAACCAGCTGCAAGTACCCCTCATTGCAACATATCATCTTGACTTGGAACTACATCACCCTCCTTGGGTCAAAATCTGAGAGGTCCTTTCTTTACAGCATTATGGGTATCTACACTGCAGAGAGAGCAGCAATCCCAGAAGATGGTTCACCACCATTTTCTCAAGTGAATTAGCAATTGGGTAATTAGGGCTACCCTTGCTGGCAACGTTCACATGCTGTGAACCAATATGAAAAACGTTCAACTCATCTTACTTACAAGTATCCCACAGTAAACTGCACTGTCTAAACTTTAGTAGTATAACAGCAATGCATATAGAAATCGTATGTGTACAAATATAGCCCATCTGTGCCCTTAACGGTTAGCATATTTTCCATTTCCACATATCCATTTGTTAGCTCAACAGACCAATATTGACAACAGTAACAGTAATGCCTTAAAAACAAATCAGAAATCTGTTAGCTTTTACACTGTATGCATGGTTGCAGTTTGATTTATTGGCATCACAAGTAATGAGATAGTGAGAAGCGTGGCTTTGCATGCTCTACAGGCAGATCATACCATACAAAGTACATCAGGGTAGATTAACAGATTGCAGAATACAACTGCAGAGAAGGTGCAGACAGAGATCAACTTGAACATTTTAGAGATCCCTTCAAAAGTTGGATAAGTGGGGAAGAAGCTGTTGTTGAATCTGTTCATACATGCATTCAAACTTTTATATCTTCTTCCTGACAGAAGAGGGTGGAAAGAGAGGTATTTGATTAAGTTGGTTGCTTTCCCAAGGCAGCATGAACTATAGGTAGAGCCGATGGATGGAAGGCTGATTTGCGTGATGGACCGGGCTGTATTCATGACTCTCTGTTGGGGAGTCTTGGGAAGAGCGGTTACCATACCAGGCTGTGATGCATCCAGATAGGATGCTTTCTATGGTGCATCTTTAAGAAAAAAAGATGGTAACAGTCCTTGTGGCCACGCTGATTTCATTGGCCTCTTGAGGAAGGAAGGACCTTGTTGTACCTTCTCGATCGTCTTTTTGATCTGGGTGGACCAGGACAGATTGTTAGTGATCATCACTCCCAGGAACTTGACAGTCTTGACCATTTCCATCTCAGCACTATTGATGCAGACGATTTGTTTGCATTCAATTCATTTCAAGGTTTAAAGGGGTTAGTTTAAAACAAATCAATTCTTTCACAATATTAGTTGCAAGCATTTCTACTTTGTTTTTGGATAGTTTAGTTTATTAGCTAAAATGCAGAAATACTAGGCAGTCCAAGTATTTACTCACCAACCTCAGCAGTAACCTCAACTATTTCAGCCTCAGATATATGGAAATGAGGAGTTTCAAGCTTCAGCTCTAAATCAGGCAACTCTTCTATTGTTTCTACCTCTTAAGTAGAGAAAAATGCAAAGAATGTGGCAAAAATATAAATTAAGAGAAACTTAAATTTCCTTCCTTAGAAACCAAAATTTCTGTGAAGGCAGATATTATGATGTTTGACCTAAATGGCAAATGTAAACTCAATTTATCCCGAGTTTTAAATATTGCATTGTATCGTAGCACAGTACATTGTAGATATGAATGCATTTTTCATTAACTTCAATTTCTCTTCAAGTTCCATCACTGGAGCTGGCAACTAGAAAGTGCACTCCATTTGAGCTGCAAGGTAAGTCTTAGTTCCTTTTTGTGCCAGGAGATCAAGTTCTCCAGTGAACTTATCTTTTGAAGATTCTTTAACTTGTAGTTAATTATATTCTTGTGGATAAATTTCTTGCCAAAGTATGAACATGAAGTCCAACTCAAACTATTTGACTTCCATGGCTGCCCTCAAAAAGTTTATCATTGTAATTGTATTATAATTACCTTAGAAGGGAATATTTATAGCTGTATCCTTTTTAACAACCACACGTGATGTGCGGCACAAGTAAATGCAGTAAAAATCTCCTCTGTCAGAACAAGTTACTCGTTACTGCCTCCTAATTGTAAAGGATTTTTTTCTCCCTATTATCCACAGAAGCTATTCTCTCAACAATTTTGATAATCTTTTCTGTTTCGCAACATCCTTCCTATTGCACAGAGACCAGAACTGAATGCAGTATTCCAAAAGTGGCCTAACCAATATCCTATATAAAAACCAAAAGAACTGTGGATGCTGTAAATCAAGAACAAAAACAAAGTTGCTGGAAAAGCTCAGCAGGTCTGGCAGCACCTGTGAATGAGAAAACAGAGTTAACGTTTCGGGTCCGGTGACCCTTCCTCAGACCCTTTTGATGATGCTAGTGTTTGGGATGTGTGCTGTCTTATTGAAGGATTTTGAGTCAGAAATAGAGAAGACAGTGGGGTACATCTCTAAGAAGCTAACTTGGCATCAGAAGATGCACTCTACTGTGAAAATGAGATTTTAAGGTTGTTGTTAGCTCTTCAGCACTTTAAAGTTTATTTCTGACATGGGAATAGGGATACATTAATTTATACTGATCTTAATCTACTCGCCTTCTTTGAGAAATTTAAATATCAGAATGCAAGACGATTCAGATGGAGCCTTTTGTTGCAACATTTTAATGCAAAAATTGTTCATATTAATGGAAAATATAATGTAATTATGGATGCATTATCCCAAATGTAAAGTATAAGAACAAGTTAAAATTTAAGAATATCTAGATTGTGCAAGTTTCTATAAAGCAGGTAAGAATAATGAATTGATATTACATCTGGTTTTATTGTTGCATATTCCTTTTCACTTGCAGCAATTGTCATAAAAGTGTGTCTGGTCCACTGATATACTTTTGTTAGGAAAATCTGGTGTCCTTACCTAATCTGGTCTATGTGTGACTCCAGGCCCGCAACAATATGATTACCTCTTAACTGCTATCTGAAATGGGTTAGCAAAACACTCAGTTACATCAAAATGAAACTGGACGCACCAACTGGCATTGACATGGATAGAATATGACAACGACAAATCCAGCCCTGTTGAGCTGAAAGGTATATACCTGAAAGGTACGTTTGGGCCCTTGGAAGTACCCCACGAAGAGACAGGCATAACTAGGGCCCATGTGGGTACTCATGGCATACTGACCTCTACCTTGCAGAGGCTGAGCGCCAGCTCTCAGATACCTCCTCCTACCTTCCCCTGGACCATGACCCCACCATGGCATTGTATCCACTACGGTTACAGATCTCATTTCATCCAGTGATCTCCCCCCATCCGCTTCCAAGCTAATAGTCCCCCAACCGCGCACAGCTCGTTTCTACCTCCTGCTAAAAATCCACAAACAGGACTGTCCAGGTAGATCCATGGTTTCAGCCTGCTCATGCCCCACAGAACTCATCTCTTCCTACCTTGACTCAGTCTTCTCCCCCTGGTCCAATCCCTACCCACATACATCCATGATTCATCTGACGCCTTACGCCGGTTTCAAAGCTTCCGGTTTACCGGCTCCAGCCACCTCTTCTTTATCATGGATGTGCAATCCCTTTACACATCCATTCCCCACCAGGAGGGTCTTAGGGCTCTCTGCTTCTTCCTGGAGCAAAGACCTGAACCATCCCCACCCATCTCCACCCTCCTCCGCTTGGCCGAGCTTGTCTTCACCCACAACTTCTCTTTCAACTCCTCTCATTTTCTGCAGGTAAGAGGGGTTGCCTTAGGTACCCGCATGGGCCCTAGTTATGCCTGTCTCTTCGTGGGGTATGTGGAACATTCCTTGTTCCAGTCCTATTCTGGCCCCCACCCACAACTCTTTCTCCGATACATTGATGATATCATCGGTGCTGCTTCCCTCTCTCGTCTGGAATTGGAAAACTTCATCAGTTTCGCCTCCAATTTCCACCCTGCCCTCACTTTCACTTGGTCTATCTCTGACTCCTCCCTTCCCTTCCTCGACATTTCTGTTTCCATTTCTGGGGATAGACTGGCCACTAATATCCATTACAAACCCACTGACTCCCACAGCTACCTGGACTATACATCCTCACACCCCACTTCCTGTAAAGACTCCATCCCATTCTCTCAGTTCCTCCGTCGCCGTCGCATATATTCAGATGAGGCCAACTTCGACAAGGGAGCGTCCGAAATGTCCACCTTTTTTCTCAACCGAGGATTCCCCAGCCCCGTCGTCGACAGGGCCCTCAACCAGGTCTGACCCATCTCCTGCACTTCAGCCCTTATCCCCTCTCTTCCCTCCCGCAACAGCGATAGGGTTTCCCTTATCCTTACCTACCATCCCACCAGCATCCACATCCAGGAGATCATCAGACGCCATTTCCACCACCTCCAGCAAGATGCCACTACCAGACACATATTCCCCTCCCATCCCTTGTCCGCCTTCCACAGGGACCGTTCCCTCTGGGTCACCCTAATCCACATTTCCATCACCCCAAACAGCTCCCCACAGCCCTACGGCACCTTCCCCTGTAACCGGCGAAGGTGCAACACCTGCACATTTACTTCCTCCCTCTCCAGAATCCAAGGGCCCAAACATACCTTTCAGGTGAAGCAATACTTCACCTGCACTTCCAAGAATCTAGTCTACTGCATTTGCTGCTCATGATGTGGTCTCTTCTACATTGGGGAAACGAAGCATGGACTTGGCGACCGCTTCACAGAACATCTACGTTCTGCTCACAAAAAAGACCCTGAACTATCTGTTGCCTGCCACTTCAATGCACCACCTTGCTCCCTAGCCAACATCTCTTTCTCTGGCTTGCTACAGTGTTCCAGTGAAGCCCAACGCAAGCTGGAGGAACAACAGCTCATTTTCCGCTTGGGGACCCTACAGCCCTCCGGACTCAATATTGAGTTCAATAACTCTCCCATGTCCCAGCCCCCCACCCCACACACCAGGCCTTGTTACCACATAGCTTGCCACTACACACCCCCTGTTGTTAGTCACTAACAGTCCCCATTAACAACTATTCACCCTCCCAGCCTGATCGTTAGCAACTCCTCTGTCTGTCCAACTGTCTTTCTCTTTCTTTGGGCTCTATCCTATCGTTTACTCCCCAACCCACCCACCTCTATTTTCTGCATATAAACTGACGTTTTCCCAGCCACCATCAGTTCTGAGGAAGGGTCACCGGACCTGAAATGTTAACTTTGTTTTCTCCTTCACAGATGCTGCCCGACCAGCTGAGCTTTTCCAGCAACTTTGTTTTTGTTCTAACCAATATCCTGTATGGCTGCAAGATGATCTCCCAACTCCTGTTCTCAATGCATTGCTCAATAAAGGCAACCATACCAAATGCCTTCTTCACTATCCTATCTATCTGCAACTCCACTTTCAAGGAACTACGAACCTGGACTCCACGGTCTCTTTGTTCAGCAACACTCCCCAGGACCTTAACATTAAGTGTATAAGTCTTGTCTGGACTTTCCTTTCTAAAATGCAGTACCTCATATCTAAATTAAACTTCATCTGCTAGTCCTTGGCCCATTGGCCCATCTGATCAAGGCCCCTCATGAGATAGCTTTGGCAAACACTTTCAGGACAAAAAAAAGAACAGCTAGGGAGAGAAAAGGGCCCCTTAACAATTAGAGAGGCAACCTATGTGTGGAAATGCAGGAGATGGGGAGATACTAAACGAGTATTTTGCATCAGTGTTTACTGTGGAGAAGGATATGGAAGCTACAGTACTTGGGAAATAAATACTAACATCCTGAAATGCGTTCATATTACAGAGAGGATGGTGCTGGATACCTTGAAATACATAAAGTTGGGTAAATCACCAGGACCTGATCAGGTGTACCATAGAACTTTATGGGAAGCTAGGGAAGCGATTGCTGGGTCCCGTACAGAGTTATCTGTATCATTGACAGCCACAGGTAAAGTGCCGGAAGACTGGAGGTAAGCTAAAGTGGTGCCACTGTTTAAGAAAAGGTGGTGAGGAAAAGTCAGGGAACTGCAGACCAGTGAGCCTGACATCGGTAGTGGGCAAATTGTTGGAGGGGATTCCAAGGGACAGGATTTACATGTATTTGGAAAGGCAAGGACTGATCAGGGATAGTCAACATGGATTTGTGCATGGGAAATCATGTCTCATGAACTTGATTGAGTTTTTGAAGAAGTAACAAAGAGGATTGATGAAGGCAGAGTGGTGGGCACGATCTATTTGGACTTCAGAGCTATTTTATAAACTAGTGTTTGAAAGTGCAACTGCAGTTTTGAAAAGCAAGTAACCTGACATTCATACCAGGCATCAAGTAAAGAACCATTTAGACAAGTAGTAATTGCAGGGCTGCAGATGATTTGGAGCCAGGCTGTGTACTGATGCAGTTTGTGCTGGCAATAAGAATTGATTGATTTACGGACTAGTGATCGGTTATCAATGGCAGACATTTGTGCTTGGTTCTCAGGTAACTGAATAGCTGAGAACAAGTTGCAGAGAGAGGGTCACATTTTTCCCAGGTCAGGAGTGGTTTCTCTGCTGAAACCTTGCTGTAAACCTGAAGTAAACCTGTTAATCTTTCTGGCAACAACTGCTGTAAGCTGTGACTTTGAACGGATAAGTCAGGAGGCCTTTTATAAAGGAACCAGCCCTCGTGTCTCTTACCAGCCACTGGAAGCAACCAGAGAAAAATGACTCAAGTAATGCGCTGGCTAGCAGGAGAATAGTCATCTCAACAACTGTATTTGGGAAAAAAGACTATTTAGCTATCTTTCTAGTTCTTCCCTCGGTCAATAACCTATTTTACCATGGCTACTTGCCTGTGTAAGGGGGAGTATATAAGGGAATTACAATTTAATTAATAGTATAATATATTGATGAATTATAACTGTTTACCAATAGCGTGAGTCAAAACGCTTGTAATAAAATAGTGATTCCCGTTCAGTACAGGAACATAGCCCATGCTGTTTACTAATCTGTGTCTGAAAATAAAAATGGGGAACTGCCCATACTTTTTGACATTTTTCACTTCTGTGACAACTCTGGGAATAGCAGGGCTTGATTTCCAGTGCATCACCAGTCTGAGTCATAACAATAGATTATATATATGATGTATCATCATCTTTTAGGACATTAAATTTTCATGCAGAGGTAAAATACATTCCTGGTTTCAGATCCGTGAAAGAAACTTAGTTTTTTAAAAAAACAGATTAGGAATTAGTTTAGAACAGTGAACAAACTACATCATTTCCAAGAAAGCGCACGATTTATGTTAAATGCCTCGATCAGATAACTGCAAAGCTAAAAAATGTCAAACTTCATGAAACACAGAAAAATTGCCTAGCAACCACTTTCAGTTTGAACTCAGTTCAGAAGAATCCAGGCAGAAGGGCAGTCTATTAGACGGGTAGAATTCTCCAAACTTGAGTTTAGTTTGTGAAGGCCCCAACCTATGAGAATATGCATAAAAACTTCCAGGCTGTCAGAAGGGGAAAGGACAACAAATCATCAGAACTGGAAATAAGCCTCTAAGTCAAAAACTGGACAGTCAATTTAAAAACAATAAAGTGTTAAACTAGTAATGATACTACATTAGCACTGAGCATCTTCAAAAAGGATATTGTTAGGAAAAAATATCAAAAAACTTTGTTTTGCTGTTTAGGTTAAGATCTTCTCAAGCTGTGCAACCCCCCACCCCACCACACACACCTTTTGACAGGCCTTTTCTTGCGTAATAAACTTGCATTCATTTGTCCAAGAATATTAGTAACTTTGTGAGAATGTGAGAGAGTAGTAAGGGTGTGGAATGCCCTGCCTGCAAAAATAGTAGACTCGCCCACTTTAAGGGCATTTAAATGGTCATTGGATAAACATATGGATGATAATGGAATAGGTTAGGTTAGATGGGCTTCAGATTGGTTTCACAGGTCGGCGCAACATCGAGAGCCGAAGGGCCTGTACTGCGCTGTAATGTTCTATGTTCTATGTTCCATGTTTCAGTCAGTAAAGTAGTTGCCATTGTCCTACCAGACCATCGAGCTGCTCTCTGAGCAGAAGGAAGTGACTTAGAGTGGTTTAATCAGGCCTGCAGCGAGGTGAGACTGAAGAAGAGGCCTTCATGGTAGCCTCAGGTAGTGTAGGAAGTGAACCCATGCTGTTGGCAACACTCTGCATTGCAAACCAGCCATCAAGCCAACTGAACTAACCAATCCCTTCTGCCACAAGCCACGATGGTAACAAACTGCAAACATCAGCGGTTAGCACTGCTGCCTCAGTGCTAGTGAACCAGGTTCAATTCCAACCCTGGGTGACTGTGTGTGGAGTTTGCACATTCTCCCTGTGTCTGCGTGGGATGCCTTTGGGTGCTCCAGTTTCCCCTCAGTCCAAAGATGTGCAGGTTAGGGCAGTCTAGATGGGTTAGCCATGGTAAAATGCGGAGTTAGAGGGATAAGGTGGGGGTGCTGGGTGGGTCGGTGCAGACTCAACGGGTCAAATGGCCTCTTTCCACGCTGTAGAGACTCTAATTCCATGATTATGATTTATCAAACTGGTTTCAGTTTTGAATATCGGTAGCCCAGGATTACCAAGAACCGCGATTTATTTACTATTTACCACATACTGAATTAACACAACCTCAAACCCACCATAATTGTGACACTCAGTTGGCAACTGGACTGTGATCCCATTACTCCAAGTTGGATTTGAGTCTAGCACAAGATCAAAGCACAGTATTTAAATACAGTGACATGAGGTCTTTTATTTGTATCTTTTCCTAAGAAATACTCTATATAGGAAGAAAGAAACTTTTATCTTGGAATATATAGACTGAAAATCAAGCATAAACTTTTTCATAAAAATTGGAAAGGAAAATTGGTTCTTCCATAAAACACGTACAATTGTTATTGATCCACCTCAAAATCAAATGCTTAACCTCAAAGTTGATAATAAATATCTTGAAATATCAAGATTAAATGGTTTACACAGAATATTGGAGAAACTCAGCGGTTTTGGCAGCATCTGTGGAGAGAGAAACAGAATTAATACCAAGTCCGGTAGGATTCTGCTTCAGAACTTTTCCGAAGAATAGTAACTTGGACTTGAAACATTAGCTGTTTCTTTCTCCACAGATGCTGCCAGAACTGCTAAGTTTCTCCAAAATTGTTTGTTTCAAAATTCTAGCTTCTGCAATATTTCTCTTTTATTCTAACACTAAATGCTTTTACCAGTTCATGGCTAAATTTCTGATTTCAACAGGCATCTGTATTGAAGGACAGTCCTATAAGTGGTATTTGGTGAGGTAGTGGCCTAGTGGTAATGTCACCTGGCCAGGTTCAAGGACATAAGTTTAAATCCCAAAACAGCAGACGGTAAAATTGGAGTTCAATCAAAATGTAGAATTAAAAGCTAGCCTGGCTGCAACCATATAATCAGGGCTGACTGTTTTAAAAACCTTAGTCTTCACTGATGCTATTTATGGAAGGAATTCATACCTGGTCTAACCTGCATGTGACCTTCGACCCACTGCAATGTGGTTGTCTCTTAGTTGCCCTCTCAGATGGCCAAGAAATCCATTCAACTCTAGGTCAAACAGGGGTGCACAATAAATGCTGGCTTAGCTAGCAGCACCAGCATCCCACAATTGAATAAAAAAAAAAAAAAAAAATCACAAAAAAGATCATGATACATATTCATGGCAGTGGCTAACTTGAGAGTATTGAACAACTAGCTAATCTTTTTAAGAAAGATGCCAGGCCACAATTTTAAATTCCGACTAATATTTCATCAAGAAAATGGACTGCCAAGTTCCTGAATTTAATGTTGCCATAATACAGCTTCAAATGCTATACAGTAATCTAGATTTAAATGCAGCAATGCTTCAGCTGATTTACTGCCAAGAAATGAAGGCTGCATGCACCAGCTCCCCCATAAGAAACAAAATAAAAAAACATGTATGGTTTGTCTCCAAATTATGTGCCTCAAATGAAAGTAAAAAGGTTTCTGTATGACTGTTGAAAATTAAGTTTCCCATCTGAGCTTTCAGAATACCATGCAAGGCAATGGTAACAAAATAGACATCATAAAATCTACATTCACAGAATTTAATAGATGTTGGCTAAAAAGTCAATTAGAAATAAGAAAAAGGGACATCACCTTTCATTTAACAGTTTGCTATTATTCAGCCGATGCAATTAAAACTTGTCAGTTCTTAACTGTGATGTCAACATTTGAGACTATTAAAGTAAAAAATTATTCAATTATTTGCATGATAATGTTTTGAATTCAGGAGTTAAATGTACCGATGACAAGCAACCAGTGCATTTCAAAACTTTGTCTTAAAATTACGAAAATATCGTGCACAATCAGAATGAGACATAATGGCATCTCCTCACTATATATCATGATTTACAGCATTTATCACAGAACTGCAAATAAAACTCAATGCAGCAATCCAATTATATTAGTAAGTTTAGCATTGCAAAATGGTATGTTTGTAAAACTACAGTGAAATATGCTATTTTTCAAATTAATACACCTACTTTAAACTATTAGATTTGCAAACCAAGATGTACTGACTTTATGATAGCAGATTATGTGTTTAAGATGCAAAAGCAATAATTTATCTCAAGTAAAAATCAAAGCATTTCTTTAGGTGCAAAGTTCTTATACAATTGAGCACTAATATTATGTATAGCATGCTTAATTCCTTCAGTTATTAATTGCTCATATATGGGCATGGTTGATTTAATGGGGTAATATCAGTAATAATGCCTCTCCTTTCAAGACATCTTATGCTTTTTTCACTTTCCTGACTACTTTGCAAATGTTATAGGATATTTATGCCATCAATTTTCAATTCACTTTTCAAAAAAGGCCAGGAAGCTTATATTTAAAGCCTTTCAAGCAGCAAAAACTGAGAAAAACATTGCCCAAAATGAAATACTAACATTTAAAATGTGAAGCATGGAGAAACGTAGAGTTAAAAATTGTGCCTTATGTTTAGATTTGATCATAACTTGTGTGAAACTGATTTTTGTCTGCTCTGTGAATCAAAGAACAGTGGCTGTGGCATATGACTAGTAATTCAAGGTCAATTTTAGTAAGTTATGAAGCAAATTCAATTACATCCCTGAAAACTATTGAATTTTGATAAGGACCCAGTTGGTTCGCTCATGATCTTCAGAGAAAGGAACTTGCCACACCTATGGAGGAATCTAATCTGTGCTCAGTGCAACATAACTAAGGCTGGGCAATGAATGTAAGCTGGCCAGACATCACGACAGTGTTAAGAAATAGAAGAAAAATGAGCATTACAAGCCATACTCCCATAGATCCATTTCGTATACTTCCAGTTAGATTGAAAATTAGAAAAAAAATTGTAACCCTCAATTGAATTAAAAGATGTAATTTGGTGATTTTATAACTGAAAGCAAGATCAATCATTGCACCACTTTACTTTAATGTATGATAATTTTTTTTACCCATTTTGTGTTAAAAATTCTGAACTATTCTATTCAACACATGTTGGAGTTGAAAACTATTCAATGATTCACCCAAGGTAAAATTCTGCTGAAAATGTGTGTAGCAAACTTCATTGACAACAAAAATATCATCAGTCTGACTGCTCTATTAAAGCGCCAGACTAAAGACTCAGGTGTTGATAATTAAAAACTCACCTTGGTTTAAGTCTACAATAAATAATTTGCTTTTAAAACATTTTTTAAAAAAAGCATTAGAAATTCAACCAGCATGCTGTCCAAAGGAATGCATTGCAAAAGCTGTAATAAAACAAAAGTACAATAACAATCTTCACTTTGTAATGGCTTCATATGTAAAGGCTAAATAAAACACTCTAGTCCTAGTAGTCTTGCCTGCTGCACTTCCAGAACGCGCAGAATTGATGATTGCAAGAGCTTTTGAAAACCCCACACAATCCACGGAGTACATTACTATTTGCTGTTGACTATGCTCAGGTAACCACCTTCCTGTCAAAATAGACAAATATCAATCTGCTGTTGGAAAAACATGAAAGCAATACATATGATTGTGAACAGTGGATACCGAGCATCTCATTATCATGCATTGCTTTTATTTCTGTGAACATAACTATTTGCAAGTGCGGACTTAGTGCCGAACCAAAAAAAAAATGAGAATATGGATACTAACTTGCAAATTTAAAAAAAAAATTAAAAATGTTTACGTTCTGAAAGGTTGGAAAATTAGAGTAAGTTATTTGAAGCCTTTGGTTTCCTAAATAGCATAAATGCTAAAAACAAACTTTATTTTAATATAGTTTTCAGACCATGTATTTTACAGTACAAAGATTTTGGTCCAAACTACCTTTACCTAAATTTACAGTTCAACTTGTTTTCACATCTGTGAACATAACCCTGATTCTAATAATTTCTCTAAGAAATGCGCAACATGCCATAGAAATACTTAAGAAAATATCAATGTTTGGCTTTGCTGAAAAAAATGAATTTTTGGGATGAAAACATGGCAGGGTACTTAACAGCCGGTTTTGTGGAACATGTACAAAATTTTCGTAATAGCCACAGACTTCCTTGAAATTCCTAAAAGTTTGCCTTTTAATATACAACATGCTTTTCGCAAGAGGACTATCTCACCATGAATACAAACGCTAGCTATTGGCATGCTCTCAGTTCTTAGGCAACTGATAACATTTACATAGAAGAGATTAACTACTACAACATTAAAATGGTAAAGTAGAGAAACAATCCACAGCTCAATCAGGAAATTTTGTACCTAATTATAACAGCATAACACTAAGAGTTAGTATGGTTCAAATTTACATCTGATATATTACATTTTTCAGTTTTGCATTATACTAACACTACTTGCTACCCACCATTCAAAAAAAGTAAATTACTGTATTTCCTCAACCAATGCATGAAAGATCAAGTCAAACCTAAACAATTCAGCCTTATTGTGTTTAGCAATAAGATTACTCCTAAATTAAAAAAAAACATGTCTGAAGTTTAAAATAATACTTGGAAACATTCATTGAGCTGAATTCTACAATAAGTAGATGGCCTCAAACTGCAAATAATTTTCAGTCAATGACCTGCTTTATTATTTTCTGGTTAAGTTAAAAATGTCTGGGTTTCTTGGGACTGTCAACAGGTGTAGCAACATGCAAATTACCTCAATAAAAGCTAAGTACTGTGGATGCTGGTGATCTGTTATAAAGACAAAGTGGTGGAAAAAAAAAATCAGCAGATCTGGGAGCATTGTGGAGGGAGAAACAAAGTTAACATTGAGTTTAATATGACTTTTCCAGAACCAAAAGAATGCTGCAATACCTGCTGAGTTTCTCCACCACTTCATTTTTATTTCAAAATTCTCCTGGGCACCACAGTAATGCCTTCACAAGCAAAGTTGAGAGAAAAAAAAACACAAAGCTGCAAGATTGAGCCGGTAAATCAAATGCTGTGGGGACATGCCGTAAAGAAGAATATGACAAGACAGACTACCAAAGCTGGGTTATGAAAAATTACCAACAGTTTATGAATAATTTCTTAAAGGTTTACAGTAATGACCTTAGCCACTTTGACTCTAGCCTACGTTACACGCACCTTTGAAAAAACAGAAAATAAGTATCCCATCTTGCTTTCGTCAGGACTGAGGAACTTCAACTTAGATTTCTAAGCTTGGTTATTTACATGTATTACCCTTTCTGCAACCCCACCCCCCAACTTTTTTCCCCCTATGCTCCACATCTCTGGCGGAGATGAGAAATGCTGGACAAACTGGTGCTTATCTTATTTTACTCTTGACGCCACTTCCAATTAGTCACACAACAGGGGTTAACAATTCTCTCACAGATTTTCCCAATCTCACATTGAATCAGTTGCCAGATTTCTGTTCACTTGTTGTTCACAACAACGCAAAAGAAGATCAGGATCTGTGCATTAACTACGAGTCTGCACCCTAGCATGAACAAAAGTCCTAAAACACGTTCCACTGATATTCTTCCCTTCATATTCAACTATATCACCACCACTGGAAATTGAGAGAAATCATTCATTTATTCCTCAATACATGACAGCTTTATTTAACATTTCTGGTTATAGACACATCCGACCATCCTACATGTAACAATAAATTTTTTGAATATAATTTATCTGCACAAAGTAGGTGACTTACAACAGGGAACAGCTGAACTCCTCTGATAATTAAACTAAAACACCAGCCCCAATCTGTTATGATGGAATTCGAGATTCCCCTCTAATAATTACCCCCGAAGCTCCCAAAGAAGCTGGGTTTTTCCCTTCATAATCTATATAAAAAGGTGGTTAAAAGAAAGAAAATCTCTGATCTCCACTTTACAAGTAACAAGAAACAATTCATTTACTTAACCCAACAATGAACAAATTAACGAAATTACTAAAAACTGACATTCTACTGGAATGCTGTTTAAATAAAAACAAGCCCCACTAATATAAACCCAATTAATAAGAAGCAATAATTTATAAATTAATCTCTCCAAATTTGCAAGACTGTCGCACTGAATCTTTTGTCTTCTCCACTCTCTTCACAAACACCTTTCTTCTGATAATTCTGCTGCCAGGGATCTCTATAATTTCTTCAATAAGGACTTTGAGCTAAAATACCGTGATACGTTTGATCAATTAGATGGGCTCTCTCAGAGCTGAACGGTGCTAACTCTGGCACGTAGCGGATGGCTCTCTCCGATTTTCCAAATGCCCTCGTCTTAGATACCCATAATGACATCATCAAATTCTTATATGCATGGTTTCAGGTTGTCAATACCATCACATTTAAATTCAATTGGCTTTCTGTATATAGGTGCTTCATTTAAATTAATTGGTTGAATTCAAACTCAGTATCACAACATCAAAACAAGACTGCTGTTTTGCCTGCCACCTGTTAAGGCTTTTTTGATACACTTGTTTCACTTTTTGAGGGCTTTCTGTACTGGCAACTTCAGCTGCTGCTCACAGATACGGAATTTAAAAAAAAAGTAAGTACAGGTACATCACAACTCTCTTAAAAGAACCATACATTTTAGTTTCCTGCCTTCCACTCCACAATTACTCTATCCAACTTCACAACACTTACACAACACAACTGTGCGCTGGTCAGAACACTTATTAAAAATACTGCATCCTTTTAGCTCTTCTGTCAATTAATTTTAATAGTACTGTAAGTGCCAAACAAAACAAATACAACTGTCTGTATAGTTAAGATTGAAATGATCCGGGAGTAATAAGCTGAAGATTGAATTGCCATGACTAAACTTCGGAATGCCGCTCAAATTGATACAGGAAAATTAGTCAAGACTAGTTAAGGAATCTCTCATTAATTTGATTTACAAAAGTTGACAAGTACAACAAAATCGTGAGGATAAAAACATTTGAGAGAATACGAGCAGGACTCAGCTGTTACTTTGCACAGAAAAAGCAAACTATATGGTATACAATGAAATCTTACTTTCTTCATTTATGTACTTATGAAACTGAAGAAAATCTAAAATTCACATTTTTGATGACTCAGCATCAAATTATATAAGGAAATTCTAAACACAAACGTTATAAAGACATAGCAGTAAAGAACACATCAGGAAGAAAAGTTTTATTATCTGCCTTCAAAGTTTTTAACTAGAATATAGTGTTATTTTATAGCTTCTTTAGCTACAGAGAGGAGGATGTAGTTTATTATAATGTGAGTAGTTAAACTAAATGCTCAAAAACAAATTAGCACAAGAAATTCTAAAAATATAGAACTGCTTCTTTAATAATCAGTCGAGGTGGTCAACATTTTCTCAAAGCTGCACAGTGCCGGAGACTCCAGAGATAGCAACAGGCACACTGACCCTATTTGCAGCACTGACTTCCAATTTTGGAAGTTGCTGCTGTGTATGGACCTTGGGAGGTCCAAGCAGAGAAAACAAATTGCGGGAATGCTGGTGGAGGGTAGAGTAGGTTAACAGCCTGAAATTTCTAGTCACAACTGGAAAAAATTGATGAAAAGTTCTTAAATGGTGACTGATCTTTCCCCAGTATTTTCAATTTATTTCCATATTGTAACTACACTGACCAGCATATATGTTGCTGAAACACAAGACTATAAATTTATGTGAGGAACATTTATACAGAATGCAGGTGAGAAAGATAAATGAACAAACCTGTTACAGGCTTAGGTTGGACTTGGTTCTTCAGAGGTT
This sequence comes from Rhincodon typus, assembly GCF_021869965.1. Lineage (NCBI taxonomy): Eukaryota > Metazoa > Chordata > Chondrichthyes > Orectolobiformes > Rhincodontidae > Rhincodon > Rhincodon typus. The sequence continues at coordinate 69,197,210 of NC_063334.1, forward strand.
GCTGGGCACCTCCCCCAAAAACTGCAGCCCACATTTTGCTATTGAGGGGATGAGCTACAAGGCGGAAGAGCTCATTGCTGGAGTGCGTTCCCAAGCCATGAGCAAAAAGACTAAGGTAAACCGCTGTCAATACCTCACAAAGTAGGACTGTCAATTTGGGTTTATCCTCATCTCCAGCAGAATTCAAGAGATGAATTAGTTCCTTTATACCTGTGAATTGAAATATTCAGAAATTAATGCATTTCAGATTTCTTTGACAAAGATGCATCTATTCTTAACTTTTAAAAAGGAATATCTTCTGGAAATACTGTGTTCCTTGGTTATTTTTTCCCCCCTTATCTCTCATCCTAAACAGCAACACTACTAAACAATGCTAGAAACGGTAATAATGTAGAAAGAGCATGCAGTTACGAAGACAAATATTCATTCGAAGAAAGTAGTAGACTATTGAATCATGAAAAGTAAGAACATTTCCAGAACAAAGATAACTAGCTGGAAAAAGTGTAGGATACATATGGTAACAAGTCAACTGTGTTCATTTTTCCACCCACCTTCAAATTTGCAGCAATCTATTCAGTGGTAAGGGAGGTCAAACATAATAAGCAATTTGAAGTTAAACAATACATCTGCTGAACAGAAGTATATATAGCTATTACCTGGCCATTGGTCTGGGGAAGTGTTGGGAGTTACAGTGCCATCTAAACTTGCTGCTCTGTTTGAACGTTGCTGCGCAAACAGAAAACTCTGGTATACCATCCCAGTGAACTGGTTTGCATACGAAGAACTGGAAAAAAATAATAAGGGTTTACTTTCGTATTACAGCCATGGCTAGGCTGATACCACTCTTGTTTCTGAGCCATGCATTTCTAGTTTCAAGGTCCACTCCAAGGATCAGAGTACAAACATCCAAAGTGACATTCCAGAGTAGTGCTGACAGAATTTTGCTCAGTCAGAGGGGCAGTCCTCTTAAACGGACATACAAGATCACATGACAAAATTTCTAACATGTAGGTAGGAATTATTCATGATGTCTGGCCAATATCTATCTTTCAGTTAACCGAAGAACAGCTGACCACTACCACATTTCTATTTGTGGGAGCTTACTGTCTGCAAATTCATGGCTGATTTCTAAATTTACAGTAGTGACCATACCTTCGAAAAAATTAATTGACTCCAAGGTTTAGAAGTGGCCACTATTTCTGAAAGATATTACAACATCAGGGCAGGTTTTGCTTTTCTTTCATTGAAATATGAGCTGATCCTCAGAATGGCCATCAATCCAGAGTCTCAGATCAAAAAGGAAGTAATCAAAAGAAAACAAACAGCATGTCAAGCAGTGATATATACAAAGTACTGAGATTAAGACAACTTCTGAGATGATGAGTGGGGATGGCTGAATGGAAAAGATGAACAGGCATTTCTAATTATCCCATCAATTTTAATTGACAAGTAGGCAATCACAAAAGCATATGTATATGTGTTGCATGAATTGTTCAGAACAAAATTGAGAACAATCGTTGATGGATTTGTGGGCCTGTTTACAATTGCAGCAAGAGTGCAATGCAGCACAGCAGGCCAAGAATATGCAAAGCATATAATCTAGTTACGTGAGGGTTAGGAAATGGTGGGCGAGGGTTCTGACAATACAGTGAAAAAATGTAGGCAATAATGGCAAATTGAACAGATCAATACACACATGAAACAGAGGGGTAAAGGTGAGGGGAGGAGCAGGCACAGAATTGGAGAGAAGCATATTCAGTCAAGTGTGGAACAAAAAGAAAATGAAACAAAATCACTTAAAGTGGACAGTGAAACATGGGCATGTGGAAGAGGGACAATTATGGGCTTCAATTTTCAATTACAACACAGAACAGCACAGCATAGGAATAGGCCTTTTGGCCTGTGTCTGTGCTGACCATTGTGCCATTCTAACAATCCTATCTACCTGCACATGGTCTGAATCCCGCTATTTCCTACCTGTTCATGTGTTTGTCTAACATAACTGCTTCTGCCATCTCCCCGGCAGTACGGTCCAGACACCGATCATGCTTTGTGTAAAAAAAAAAAAAAACAAACTTTCCTCGCTTGTCTCCTTTAAACCTTCCCCCTCTCACCATGACCTATGCCTGGTCGATTTGACATTTCCACCCTGGGGGAAAAGACGACCGACTATCCACCCTATCTATGCCTCTCAATTTTCTATACTTCAGGTCACCTCTCAACCTCTGATGCTCTAACAAAAGTTTGTCCAACATCTCCTTAAAGCTAATACACTCCAATCCAGGCAATATCCTGGTAAACTTCTTTTGCATCCTTTCCAAAGCCTCCACATCGTTCCTGTAGTGTGCAGTTCTGGTCCCAATACAATATTCAATTAATTTATTTTGTGCAAAGCTGAGTGAGCAAGAAAAGAAAGCCATTTGAGAGTGTTATAACATAAGTCTAGGTAACTTGATAATTGGAACTGGGAATACCAGTGGATTAACAGTTCAGCCATGATGTGGGAGGCAAGGTTCAGTTGTTAAACTGAAGAGGTCGGGAAGACATTTGATGGATGAGTCTATGCATAATCAAGATGGGGTGGGGGAAGGCGAGAGGAGCAAGCAGGGAGAATATGATCACTCAATCAAGAAGAAAGAAAATGCCAAAAGAGCACAGGATAACCAAATGGACAAACTAAATAAAAAGGTACAATGAATAGAAACAAGAAGTACAATGGAGAAAATATATCCAACCAACAGCAGATGGTGCACAATGAATATCTATCATTTGTACGGAAATGTGTTGAGAGATGAAAAAACAAAACTAAGGAAAGATTTTGAGATTTCTTAGCACTGTTCAGAGTGCTCTGAACTCAAGGCACCTCTTGTGCAAAGTCTGAAAGAAATCATATTCATTGTGGGTTATCGTAAATCAGAATTAGTTTAAAATTCAGTGTATTTGAATCAAAAATAGTCCTCAAACCAGTACTTAAACAGGTCAAACATATCAGTCTTATGCCGAGGGGGCTACTGCAGGGTGCATTGAGCCTCAACCTTCTTTGAGATAGACAAGTGAAAAACGACAGGATTCCCACTCACTACCAAGTAACTTTGCTAGAAAGTGTGTATGTGCAGACACAATGATTCTACACAAAAATCAAAACTTCTGCGAAGACTCACTGCTTGTAAAATAATCACTTGGTACCAGATTTTGCACATTGCCTGGCACTCATGAAATTAGTATGCTGTGAGGATGAATATTGTCACAAGAGGGAAGAGGAGCAAAATGATCACAAAACAAGTTCTGCCTCAATACACACCATTTCTACTTACCTGTAACTATGGCCATCACAAAGGCATTGGTACAGGCATGCAGACAGAGAAGCTGCTACAGTGTGCATTACATAGATCTGAAAGAAAAAAAAAGCATCAAGTATCCGGTTGGAGCAACACTATATCACTAACTGCTACAGACAATCCTAGAAATTCAATTTTCTATTTTAAACACAGTGTACAAATATTTTGTTTGAAAGCACAAGATTACATAGTTGTGAGATGAAATACAACATTCTTCATTCATATTTTAAGCCCACTTTAATGCGCCAATCAAAATAAGAAAGGCATTTTGTTTTGCTTGTCATTTAATTCCTAAAGAACCATATCAAAACACTAGTGGTAAGCTAATGAAAAATTTAAGGAAACTCAGCCCTAAGGCTTTAAAGCTGCACAGGCCATTCCAGAACAACGAAGTGCAGTTATAAAGTTAGTTAGACTATGTCACACTAATGGTTTACATATGAAGATAGTCTCCAGGCTGTGAAACGGTTCCGTTCTGGAATCCATTTGCAAGTTGGACCAGAATGCAGGATAACATAAAGCAGCTAAGTACAGGAAATGTCATATGTTGGGTCTTTAAAATTAAACCCCTGTATGGGATCATGATCTAAAGTACAGGTGTTCATAAGTCAGGGACCCCCATTTACAAAAAGACAGTTAAAGAACAAGAAGAAAAGAACAGAAAATGCTGTAAACACTCAGATTGGAAGTATTTGTGGAGACAGAAAAACAGAATTAAGTGTGACAAGTCTGTGACCTCCACTGGACAGTTCTTCAGCACCAGTGAAATTTAGGGAGAATCTGAACTACTTGTGCTCATCATATTATGGCCCTAGATGAACATTAATGCTGTTTTAACAGGTTCTTGCAAGTCAAGTGGTAGAATAAAAGAATTAACACAAGTGATCGCCAAGAGACAACCACGCAGGATAGACTCCATGATAGTCTCATATCAGTAGAGATGGGCAGGACATGTCTTTAGAAGGTTGGTCTCAGGACTGCCAAAACAAGGGCTTCACAGACTTGCGCCAGAAGTCCATTCACAAAAGGAACAAAAGGAAGATTTTGAAGATCCACAAAAACCTTCACAAAAATCTGCTCTATTAAAATCAACACATGGGATACAGATGCTTAATTACAACCAAAATGATGAGCCAACAAATAAGAAACAAAGAGGAGTAGGTCATTCAACTTTCAAATCGGTCCTTCCATTCAACAAAATCATGGCCGATCAGCCAGCTGCAACTCCTTTTTTGTGCCAGCAAAGCAGAGCTGTCAACTCACTAATACTTCAAAAGTCTACGTACTGCCTCTTGAAATGCTTTAAATAACTAAGGCTTCACAACTCTCTGAAGCAGACAACTCCAGACTTTCATTACCCTCTGTAGAAGAAATTCCTTTACTCCAGTTTTAAATGAGCATCTCCTTAATCTCTAAGTATGTCCCCTTGTTCAAGACTCCCCCACTAGTGGAAACATCTTTTGCACATCTACTCTGTCAAGCCTCATTAGAATCTTTCAGTATGATCATCTCTTATTCTTCTATGGATTCAAAAATATAGCGTCAAGAACTTCCAATCTTGAAGGGGAGTCACAGAGAGAACAGTGAAAGAAATATAAAGATAGGCATGCAACAATCATCACAAGGTCTCCTGGTTAACAAACAATTTCCTCACTGAGGATCTGCAACGCTGTAATTGGGACTTAGAAGTCATTTGTGAACTCGCAGTCAGCATTGGCATATCACTTCCAACCAGTTATCCACAGGATGCCAATATTGCAGTCACATGCACAATGGAACTGGAGTTAACTATACTTCATTTAGGTCTGTTGAATTTTTTCATGATGACGCAGTTTGCTAATACCTTAAAAACATTTTCATTTAGTGCTACCGGCTTGTCTTTATGCCACAATAGATAAAACCGCCATTATTGTCCATCTGATGGGTTACTGACTAACCCAAGCGCCTTCCTTGTGCCTCTATTTGCTCATCGTCATTCAGGGGGACTCCACATTTATGCTTCTTTTCTGTTTATTCATGAACAATGATCTGAAAGCATAATGAGGTACACGGTGCTCATCAATTTAAATTTCAACAGTGAAGAAATAACAATTAATATAAACTTGTCTTATTTCACAGCTATTGGATCAACACACTTACAATCATTGCTAGCTAAAAGGCCAACAGCTTCCTTGGGATAATGGACACTTTCACTATTACTGGTCTGGAAGCTGCACTGACAAGATAATTTTGCTGGGGTAACAGTGTGGAGTTGGAGTAACACAGCAGGCCAGGCAGCATCACAGGAGCAGGAAATCTGACGTTTCGGGTCAGGACCCTTCTTCAAGAATGGGCTTGACTTGGGGGGTGGAAGAGGCCTGTGTTTGAAGGCAGGCACCAGCAAAGTTTAGTGTATTTACTGCTTTTAATGTCAGATAGGGTGGAGTGAAATCGTAGGTCAAGGTTGTGGATCCTGCACAGAGGTCCTTTGCAGGTCTGGGAGAGGCAAGCTCTGAGCTGGGGTGGGCTTGATTGTAGGGCCAGAAAATGCCGGCATATTGCTGAGAGCATGTGCTTGAGGAACCGCAGAGAAAACCGTTTTTGGAGGATCTGGATGTTTTTTTATGTAGAGGTTGTTGTGGTGAGGGCCAAATTGGGATGGCCTGAATGCAGATTGCAGTCCATTTGGAATGATCCGGTTCTGCAGGCAGGTACTGAGAAAGGCAACGTGGCTGTAGCACCTGGTTTGCTTCAGTATGTGGTCGAGCAGTTTCAGGGCCGAAGAGATTACCAGAGGGTTTCAGTAGGAGAGAGATCCACTGATGTCTTTCTGGAGGAAGGAGGATAACTTCAAGGTAGGCATCCCTAGAAGAGGCTTCGCAGTGGGGTTATAACTCACTCAGTGATAGTATTGACTTGGGGGGGTGGAAGAGGCCTGTGTTTGGTGGCAGGAGCCGGTAAGTTTAGCATACTTAAGGTTTTTAATGTCAGATAGGGAAGGGTCCCAGCCAGAAACGTCAGCTTTCCTGCTCCTCTAATGCTGCCTGGCCTGCTGTGTTCCTCCAGCTCCACACTTATCTCGGACTCCAGCATCGGCAGTTCTTACTTTCTCTGGCTTTTGCTGGGGTGACTGACTTGCCTTGAACTGAACTAAAAATCTTCCACTAGGAGAGAAATTCAGAACTGACCTGCAGGAGTATCTGAACTCAACAGAAAAATTTGCTTCTGTGCTGATTCCTTATTCTGAACTGAACTAAAAACAGAACTACTGGCCTTAATGTGTTGACACTGCTGTCATTTAACACAAATTAGAAACATTTTTCCATCATCACCGCAGAGGTCTGGAGTGACGTTGTCTGAGTAAGGCCGGTTTTAGGCCACTGTTCCAGAATGATTAGCCGATCTTTTGGAACTGATCCACAGCAATTTGCTTTTGCTTTTTTAAAATATCCAACTTTTAAAACATGTGTTACTCATCACAATGGTATGAAAGGCAATATGAAGTAATCCATCTTATGACAAGAAAAGCATCAGTTTTTTTTTGCATTTTGGAATGGTGTAATACAGGACATTGAGATAATTTATTCAATTCTGTGCCATCCCCTACTAAATGTTAATCAACTGTGTTCTAGCACTGGGTTTCTAGTCAAGATTGACTTAGTTTTGTGATAGTACCATTAGAATTTAGTTGTCTGTCCTTTCTTATAGAGTAAGATTTTAACTGATGCAAGTAGCAAAATCACAAAAGCACAATGGAAAAGTTCATTTGCATGAAGGATATAATTGCCCAGAGGTCATGACATGTCAAGAAGCAAAGAAATAGACAAATTCAGACATGCTTAAAAGTCTTGAGAACGTGGATTACCCCAAGGAAGTTGTTGGCCTTTTAGTCAGTAATGACTAAGCATGTTGATCCAATAGCTGTGAAAGGGGACAAGTGTATATTGATTCTGTTATTTCTTTATTGCTAAAATTTAAAGTGATGAGCACCAAGTACCTCATTATGCTTTCAGGTCATTTCAACAACTACCTGCATTCCCATAGAGCCTTTTCTGTAACAATATATTCTCAAGTACTGTAAAACACATTTTATTTAAATAATTACTTTTCAAGTACAAGTTGCTTCCTTTGCTGGTAAAGGTGACAGCTATTTGAATAAAGCAAAAATGAAACAAATATAAACATTCACTCCCTCTGTCATTGATGCTTAGAAACAGTGTGTACCATATACAAGATCCACTGCACAAATTCAATGAAGTTCCTTGGTCAGCACCTTCCGATCCTGCGACCACTACCATCCATAAAAGGACAAGGACATCAAATACACGGGAACACAACTATTTGCAAGTTCCCCTCCAATTCAATGATCCTGACTTGGAAATATTCGGTTCCTTGAATGTCGCTAGGTCAAAAATCCCAGAAATTCCTCTCCAAAGAGCATTATGGTCAACCTACACTAAATTGACTATAGCAGTTCACCAGCATCTTTGACAGCAACTAATTGGGCAAATGCTGACTCAGCCAGCAATACCCACATACTGTGATTTTTAAAAAATTGTAAGGTTCCATGGACTGTGCTTCAGAGGTTTCAGCATCCAAGAAACTTACAATCCTGCCACCACTTCATGATAACTCTAACTACCCTGAGACGGAGATCCAAATCAGATATGTTCAAAATTCAGACCAAGGTCAAGCAAAGTTTTGTGATGGCCCGCATGCTACAAATGGCCACCTCACAATAGCTATTCACTTTATCAGTGAGAATACTGAATACCATCTAGATGGAAAACTAACTTCAGTGCCAAAACCAAACTGATTGGTTTCAGTCACACTAAAACCCACAGCAGAAACTACTCAACCAGAGTTGATGTCAGCATCAATTGAAGGACAGTGAATGAGAGATACATTGAAGCATTGATGGTTAGCGGTGCTGCAAAGGTTGGTATGAATGCCACTGGGATAAGAGAGAAACTGTGGAAATAAGTAGCTTTAGATAAACGCGAAGTTTTAACTCTGCTGTGGGTGAACCTACAGATTAGAGACATACGTTTGGTTATAGAAATTATGCCCAAGCATAAATGTTCAATATATCAATAACTATAATAAAGATAAATGTGTGCAAGAAAACAATCCTTATAACAACACATTATACACAATAACACAAGCGAACTCCATTTTCTATATCCTCTTAGCTTAAAATGAATAATGCAGTTGGCTACCCATCACTGCAATGGTCAAGTCCAAGGGCAGACTTTTTCCCCCAGAGATGTTGTGTTAGTTGTTGAGTACTTTCAGCATTTCCTATATTTGTTCTAGCTTTCTAGTATCCAAGGTACTTTGGCATTTGCCTCACCAATTTAAATGCTGCTTCATGAATATTATATGAAGCATCAAGGGAAAACAGCAAATAGATTAAGGAAATGTGGACAGACAAAAAGCTTTTCAAAAGCAATAACCATCTCGTGGGGAGAACAGTAATCTCTAACTTCTCTCTTCCTTGAGCTGGAATTTAGTAACCTCACCATAAATTTGAAATGAGGTGCTATCAATTTGTACCATTCTCCATACCTTTTAGGAGAAATTCCAAATTTTCAATAATCTCAAACCCCACACACTTCAATTTCTACCGTATTCATCATATTTCTTCCACAAAACCCTGGGTCCAACTTGAAGTACTGTGAGCAGATCTGGGCACTACATCTTAGCAAAGATATATTGGCCTTGGAGGGAGTACAGCATCGGCTTGAAGAATGATACCTGGACTTCAGGGGTTAAGTTTGAGGAGAGATTATACAAATTATGCCTGTTTTTCCCCTAGAATTCAGAAAGTTTAGGGGTGAGCTGATTGAAGTTTTCAGAATATTAACAGGAAAAGACAGGGTAGATAAACAATTTCCACCGGTTGGAAATTCTAGAACTGGCGGCAGAGTCGAAAAAATTAGGGCCAGACCATTCAGGAAAGACATTAGGAAGCACTTCTACATACACGGGGTGGTAGATGTTTGAAGCTCTTCCACAAATGGCAGTTGATGCTGGATCAGTTGTTAAATTTTGAATCTGAGATAGATACACTTTTGTTCAGCAAAGGTATTAAGGGATATGGGGTAAAGGTAGGTACACAGAATCAGGCCACGATCTCATTGAATGGCAGAACAGGCTCATGGGGTTGAATGGCCTAATCCTGTTCCTATGTTCTTAAAACACTAAACCATTGCTGTACCTTTGGCTGGAACAGAAGGTAACTCTCATTTCAGAACTGCATAAACGACTGATGACCGAGGTGCCCATCTCAAAACATGAAAGAAAGGCTGCAGAAATTCTGTCATATGTAATGTGGAGCTAGCTAAAGGCAGCAGCATTGATGCATCGCTACTTCAATCCTTGTTCACCAGTAGTCTTACACAGAGTTTTTGCTGGATCTATAAATTTGTTAACCTCTGGATTTTTTGCCAATTAATTTAATCAGTGCTGTCTGGCTACTGAGTCTAATACCACCAGAACACCTTCCCATGATCTGAAGGTTCATGCTCTTGGTGCTATTATAAATTCCTACAGCCGCATTTAGAAACGTAAAAGCTTGACAAGATGTATACACATTAAAAGAAAAATCAGCCCAGTTTTTGAATCCTACTTGCAATATTAACTTTAAGAAGCCAACTCGCTCACAAAGCAAGGTTAAACAGAAGACAAAAGTTGCAGAGGCTTGAATCCTCTGCATAATTTCTAACTTAGATCACAAGATGTAACAGCAGAAGTAGGCCAGCCTGATTTGACTGAGACATTTAATGTGATTATGCTTGATCTAAAATCCTCAACCCTACTTTCCTGTCTTTTCCCCATAATCCTCAATTCCTTTACTGATTAAAAATCTCAGCCTTGAAAATTAACAATGCAGCCTCTATGGTCATCTGCAGTAAAGTATTCCAGAGATTCACTATCCTCCTCATCTCCATCTTAAATGGACGACTCTTACTCAGACTATGCCTTCTGGTCCTAGATACAATCTCATGGAGACACATTCACCTTGTCAAGCCCACTGATGTAATGTACCCTGAAGAATCCTGTAGGTTTCAAGAAGGTTGCCTTTCACCCTTCTAAACTCCCATGACTGCAGGCCCAATCTCCGCAACTTCTCTTTACAAGGCATCCCTCCATACCAGGGATCAAGCTAGTGAACCTGCACTACCTCCCACGCCAATATAGCTTTCCTTAGGTAATGTGACAAAACTGTTCAGAGTTTTGTGAATATGTTGTGATTTATCATTATAATTTCTTTTTAAAAAGTCTTTTTAACTGGAGTGATATTCAAAAAGCAATACAGAAGGTGCAAAAAAAAAATTCCAGTGTGACAAAGACAAAGCAACTCAGTGATGGTCAAAACACTGGATCCAACTAGTTGCTACATACAGTTTATTTGTTACCATCATACTGCATTGTCAACTCTACTGCAGCTTGAGATACTTTCATGAAATAACACCTACCTTGTTATTTCGCATGTCTGGATGTGGAGGAGAATCAAATTCTACAATAGTATGCACAATGTCCTGGGTAAGGTTGCTCAGATGGAGTCTAGGGTTAGCCACCACAGTTTTGGCACTTGCGGTGCAGGCAAACAGGAGGGGTACTGATGCAAGTTGCATGAAAGGACTTGTGACCTGTTTCACCAAATGCTCCTAAATACAAAAAGTTGATATAGCTTGAAATTCTGCATAGTTTAAAATTTATTTTCACTATTGTAATGTCAACATATATAGATCATTAAATGGTAGAGGCCAGAAAGAAAGATGGTTGAATCACGAGAAAAAAGATAATTTAAGATTGGCCAGAGGCCTAAAAATCCTTATTTATTTTGTGAAAATACAGACTTGGAGATATATGCAGAGCACATCTGTGCCTACTAATACCAGTTGCACTAGCCCATCAATATAATGCACATGCATCTCTGGACTTAACTTTCAGCAAATAAAAATTTTTGATTTGAGACCTTAGATCATCCATGGGCATACCAAATGGCTGAGCAGATTCAAAAGGCTGAAATAGCTTACTTGTGATGTTAAAGATTTCTAGCTACAATTAAGATAAAATATGTTTTTACAGTGAAACATCAATTCTGCAGAGCTAGTTTTAAATGGAGCAATTATAGCAAAGCACTGAAAATGACCACATCAATAATCCATTTGAGATTGAGCTCATCATAAGCTGGTTTAGGGCACATTGGGCTCCATCTTCCAAGGAGTTGCAATCAGATTGCAAATCTGTTCTTTTATACTTGCCTAACCCAAAATTCAGTGCTTTTGGTCCAAACTTTTCAGTTAGGTCTCTCGAAAAGCACACTATCAGCAAATCTTCCAGGCCTGGGGAGTCGGGGGTGGGGTGGTGGTGTTGGTGAATGAAGATTAGAGCACAGGGTGGTGGATGAGACAGAGTTAAGTATCAGGTGTTGTAGGGTAGAATGCTTGAGTTGGGAAGTTAGGAGGATTTAGAAAGAGCAGCTAGGAATGGGTGGTCTGTTTCATAGTTGGTCAAGACTTAGAGCACATTTCAATCTCTAACCTTTCCTAGCTGACTATTAAAGTACTTCTGCATATTAAAGTATTTGGGCAGCACAGTGGCTCAGTAGTTAGCACTACTGCCTCATAGCACTAGGTACCCGGGTTCGATTCCAGCCTCGGGCAACTGTCAGCGTGGAGTTTGCACATTCTCCTGTGGGGTTTCCACCAGGTGCTCCAGTTTCCTCCCGAGTCCAAAGATGTGCAAGTTAGGTGGATTGGCCGTGTTAAATTGCCCATCGGGTCCCAGGATGTGCAGGCTAGGTTAGCCACGGGAAGTGCAGGGTTATAGGGATAGATCTGGGTGGGATGCTCTTTAGAGAGTCAGTGCGACTCAATGGACTGAATGACCTGCTTCCACATTGTAGGGATTCTGTGATTCAGATACTAGGTAACTACCCATCAGAATTTTAAAATGTTCCACAATTACTGTGTGGTCAGTGCACAAAGACCTCCAAGTAGTTTCCACATTATATATTTATCTTTGTCTATCTGGAGGCCAGAAGATCTGAGCTTATACTTACTGAAAGAAATTTCGTAGCTTATTTTCCATGCATAATCTACAATAAAGTTTATTATACCACTGTCGCATTGACAGTCAAACAGCTGGCACCACAACGAGAACCGTTTGTTAAACAACATAGGGTCATTATGCTCAACTGCAGCATAATACTAAACTGATTTGTTTCCTTGAATTGAGGCTTGTTAAATAATTTTTTAAACCATATTAAATTCCCAGTTCTTTCTACTGCATGTGCCCATCCCATGGTCATCTCCTTTTAACGCTAAAAATAAACTGAAAAACATAGGTTTTACATTTCTCAATTAAAATGAATTTTAGTTAATACTTATTAAACTCTGACATTTCTATGGGAAAATATCGTTTTTGTAAACCACATTCAAACTAGACATATCAAGTTAAAATGCCCCCAAACTGCAAACAAATGCAAGGCTTTAGAATTTTAAGATTTTTACAAAATCGCAATAATGCTTGTTGGTGTTGACACTGTCCAAATAAGAACACAGGAAAAAAAAACCCAAAACTGAATAACACCTTACTAAATTGACTATCAGGAAACTGCACTTGTGAACTGCCTGGTAGATATTTCTGATCAACTTGTTCTAGAGCAGATAAGACTTGAATCTGGGCCTCAGACGTAGGGAATCTACCATGGTATCAAAACAGCCCTCCTTCAATTCAAAAACCATTTGGAAGAAATACATTACCAAGATCTGGAATCATGATCTCCAGTTTTTCAGACAGGCAGGCTAATCTGCTAAGTCACAGTGCCATCCAGGGGTGAACTGGATGACTTCAATTTTAAATCATGCTTGTTTGACATTATTTCAAATGCTCTTCAAATTTGGATACTGAACTATTGCAATGACAATGGCTGAATATGTGGCAAAGTCCAATTACAATGAAAATAGTAACGAACTTTGAGGATTTACAGCACCACTTAGAAATCAAATAAACAGATGCTCCCTACATGGAGGTGGAGAATATACCTATAATTCTGTACATTGCTGGTTTTGGTTTCATACAAAAAGTTCCAACTAGATTAAATGCTTCAGAGATATTTTCACTAACTGAACATTAGTCAAGACCCAGTTTCAGTACAAGGCACTGTCCTGAAGTATAAAAACCTTACTTTACAGCAACAATTACCTGCTGCGATTCCTGTAAAAGAAGAATCAACTCCATCCTGACTGACGCCAGGCCTCCACCATGAGACCCATGGAGACTACAGTAACTAAGAAACATCCTTAGGAGTGGTTGATTTTGCAGAAGCCACAGTCTCCTACGCTGCAAATACTCTTGCTGATGTAATGACTTTTCTTGGTCAACTATGCCATTTTCTGCCTGTTCACTGTCAGCAACTTCAAAACCATCTTTGATAGCTTCAAGATCAACATTGTAATTACATGTTTTCTGTAGGGCTGTAATTTCTCTCTCAAGCCATTTGTACAGTTGGAAGCGGAGTTTTCCACCATCAACCTCATATCCAGTAGACAATGTACGCAGCTCTGTAGTAAGTATCTTCAAACAAGCTCCAAATTTTAACTGCGCTGCAATGACATCTTCCGATGGACTTAAAAAATCATCAGCTGAACTCGAGAAATTACAGTAACTTTCTCCTTCAATCTTTGCAGCAGTGGAGCACGGTGGATTTATTTCCTTCATTGACAGGCCAATCTCCTCCTCTTCATCTTCCTTATCACTATCCCATTTTAATTCCAATGGCTGGTCCTCAAAAGTTAGAGATGACTGACTCCAATCAAAACTAAGAGATGAAGTGGATTGTCCGTTTGACAGCCAATCGGATGGAACTTTTGATCCCAAACCGTTGACTATTGATGACGAGCAATCACAATGCAAAACTCTATGTTCAGATTCTTCAGACGAAAAATTAACTGTCAAATAAGAGCTTGCTTCATTCTGTAAATTCTTTGGTTTCACTGTGACTGCTGGCATCTTAGACAAAACTTCAAGAGCTAACATTGGGCAACCGGCTTTGAAGTGTGCATTTGCAGTTGAAAAGAACAACCTTCTTTCAGCTAAGCTGATCTTATCTGCCAGACCACTTTCCACTGTTAAACCCATCTGTGACATTGTCTTCTCTGAAGAAGCAAAGTGTCGTCGCAACAAAAGTGGATGGGTTCGCAAATAGTTGTAGAAATTAAATACCCCAGGGTTGCATGACGTAGACTTGCTGTGTTCTGAAGATAAATAAGTAAAAGTTAAGACATTGTTAGACATTAAAATATTTCATTATGATTGCCTACACCATAACAACGCCTACATCTCAGAAGTGAAATGATCAAAGACACATGTTAACACGATACACAACCGTATACCTTCTTAACCAGACTAATCATGGACAGCAGAGGTTGAGCTCGGTGGTGTAAGTTTGAATGGTGAGTTCAAAGTCGAATGAGTTGCAGAAATTAAAAAGAAAGAGAGAGTGTGGTTAAAGAAATGGGATAGAGATAGAAGGTAGCAACATAAAAGGAATACTTTATGAAATTCTCCAACATTCAGAGGAATTTGAAGAATGAGAATCCACATTTGTTAGAATTTACTTTTCAGTACTAGAGAGGTTATTTGGCCATCATATGACAAAGAACATTACCAAGAAGGCACTACAGAGGAATGACTTGAGTAATGTTATCTAGGTTTTCAGTACAGAAACATCAAGCCATTTGATACATTTGAATGACAACTGAATTGGAATATGCAGACAGCACCTTGACTGACAACTTTTGGATTTATACCTTTGATTGAGCATGTATTTTTGCAGGAGGGTGCTAGCATATAGATATCAATTAGCCCTTATGGTTATTTTCCTGATTGGCAATATTAGGCAATATCCTTTTCCTCACCCCGGCAGCACAAGAACCACTTTAATTCAGAGCATCTTTATATAGAAAAGTCCGTCAATGCAAAGCAGCATTAAATTTGCAGTATCAGCAGTCCTTAACTAACAGTTGCAGTGCAAGTGCACCAGTAGCCTACTATAATCTCAACTGTCTCCAATCCTGTTCCCAGGCAACTGATAACATGCCTTTAGGGAAGTTAGCTGACATACGAAATGCTTTGTTGGTCTTCACACTTCCTTTCAAGTAGTACAAAAATAATAAATAAATGTCACAATACAAAATTAAACGTTTTCATAAATTTCATTCATCAAAAAGCATTACCTGTCACACTGGAATTATCATTTTCTTTCATCCCCTGTTCCAACAGAGTGTTCAGAGAGTTGGTGTAATCTTCTAATATCCAATATGCCATACTCCGCAATACAGGATCAGAATTTCTTAGAGAAAGGTTAAAGTCTTTGCTCTTTGTATCATATCCCAGGATTCTTCTGACAAGTATAGACTTGTAAGTGGATGACACTTCAAATTCTGATTCATACAAGCGTGCTATTACAAGAGCTAACTGAACATCATGAAGTCTTTCGAGACAAACCTATATAAATAAAGAGGGTACATTATCGAGTTGTAAGCATTTACTTTTGTCAAATCCAAATCAGATGTCGTTTGTATAACTTAATGGTTCATATTGAAGAGTGCATTAGGGTCCATCCAATCTGATGTCATAATGGTTTGGATGGATAAAAAGGCAGAACATCTTGGGATCTAAGTGCAGTCTTACATCCACTGCTCTCCTTAATATCTGAGTAATAAAGTCTTACAAAATAATGTAACTTGCACACAATTGGGACTGTGAAATAAATTACATTACATTAAAAAAAGAGCATCTTCACATTAAGATTCACTTGTGGTTGTTCCTCTATCACTTTAATCCAAATAGGCCCTTAGACTCAGCCAATGAAGAATAGTAGTGGGCAATATTCTTCTACCCACAAATACCACATTGCCTTTTCTTTTAAAAGCAGTATACAATATGGAAGCTAGATCCTACAACAAGGTTTGACTTTGCACAGATTATTTGCCGTGCAATACAGTGTGTACTCACTTGAAAACTTCTAATTAGTGTTTGAGCGGAAAATATTGTTTCTGTAATGGATACTGTAGAAATAATATTGTGTAAAATTTTCAAATTACACTGACATGGTAACAGAATGAGAGCTTAAATAATCTGCATAATAAGGATAGTTTTCAATATCATCAAGATGTTTAACAAGCACACATTCAGTACCTTATAAATGGGGTATGAATCTTTAAATTGGGTTATATACATGGACCTAAATAGAATTATAATCAATAATTTTCTAAGAACTGTGCATTTCCAACCCAGAAATGTGGTATGGAAAACGTTCAAGATTTGAGACAGAAACCGGAAGGTGAATTTCATTTATACGAACCAAGAAGAAAAGCAGCGATTTACTCGTTCGCAGATGTTTGTGCACCAGACTGTCAAAACGTATGACTAAAACAACTGAATTAATCTGTAGAGATAGTAAGAACTGCCGATGCTGGAGTCTGAGATAACACAGTGTGGAGCTGGAAGAACACAGCAGGCCTGGCAGCCAGAGAGGAGCAGGAAAGCTGACGTTTCGGGTCGGGACCCTTTCTCAGAAACGTCAGCTTTCCTGCTCCTCTGATGCTGCCTGGCCTGCTGTGTTTCTCCGGCTTCACACTGTGTTATCTCGGAATTAATCTGGAGGCAAGTTACATCAAATAAAAGGAGTTTGAAATATCAATATAATGGAATTAGACTAAAGTACCCTTATATGGGGAACGACAATTCTCCATACTTTGAAGTAAAGAACCTAAAATTTTGAAAAGTAGGCCTGGTTATACATTTCGTGCATGCAGAATTTTGCTGTTCAAATTGGCTTCCATAAGGGATTATGATGTGGCAACTAAAATTGAAGAAATCCATTCGGTGTTTGGTCCTTTAGAATTTCTGAAAAGTTTTTGACAGTGCTTTCTAAGTTCTCAAGATGATTTGCATTTTTCTAACTATCAATGTCTACTACAACAGGATCAAGTTCTACATACGCTGTTTACCAGTTGAAAGCATAAAAGTCAGCCATCATCCAAGCTTTTTACTTTGATGATATCATGAATAATTAGAACTGGTTCAGGCTTGAATAAAATGTTCTTTTTGGTTGAATTAGCAAAGCTGTCACTTTACAAGCTACCAGCAACCAAGTACCTCAACAGGTTATCAGCTGAAGTACAAGGGAACAAATTGAAGTGAGGAAAGAACATTTTGCAGCTGCGGCTCGAGTGGTATTCTACATTATAAGCATGCTGTTGGCAAGCCAAATAGATATTATTCCCAATTCACAGGGAAGTAATGGTGCATGAGTGTGTGTCAATGTGATGCTTGTCATGCAGGTAACCTGTCCCACTAAGTAACGAATCAAATCAAGCAGTCCTTCTCTTCAGCAGTTTGTGATCATTAAAGCACTGACTTATCTGACTAAACATTCGTACAAAACTCAGAACATAATATCTAATGTGAGATGAGATCTTACAACTCAAAAACAAGATTGTTTAACAACTGATGTTAAGAATAACTAATTTATACCTAATCAGTTGGAGCGCACAGTATGGCTCTCTTAGAGAAGAAACAAGTTACACATTCACACACAGGAAACTGCCCTTTGCAAATGGAAAGAATGTGTCCAATTATTGCACGTATTTCAAAGCTAGATGGATGCCATGCCTCATGGTAAGGTCTTGACCAGAGTAGACTCGCCTCGCTTGAAGTTAAATAAAAACCTGTTCACTAATGCATTCTCTATAGTAATGTCTCAGAGTTGCATATACTTCTCATGCAGCATAAATTCTTGATGTTCCCTTTGAGATTTGGTTTTCTTGGAATTCTGCCCCAGTGAGGACAACACAAAAACCTTTGTTTGCATATCTCCTACTTTAGCAACACAAGTGAACAATTTCTGAACCTCTAATTATTTGAGAACGTAAGCATGCGAATTTGTTCAGTGAGCAATTATATATAAGTTTACTTTACCTCAACAGCATCCTTAAGGGAACCACCCAAAAGGAAGAAAGCTGCTGACTGCTCAAATCGTTGTTTACCTAACAATGCGAAGGCATTCTTCAACGCAGCCTTCCTCCACCTATCATCACTGAAATT
Source organism: Rhincodon typus (assembly GCF_021869965.1). Classification (NCBI taxonomy): domain Eukaryota; kingdom Metazoa; phylum Chordata; class Chondrichthyes; order Orectolobiformes; family Rhincodontidae; genus Rhincodon; species Rhincodon typus. Next base: position 69,215,653 of record NC_063334.1, read on the forward strand.
TTTTCCAAAAAACTCCATCATTTTTTTATCCTGGAGAGATCTGCACATCAAAAACAAAGTTAATTTAAATTTTGTTCTTGCTCCTTATTCATTGTGCATTCAAAACACAAACACAATATAGATCAAAGTATGTTAAGAAAAGTAGATTATATTCATAAGCCAGCATATTCATTAAGTATGATCTTGGATATTTCATTTTGTCAGGAAAAATAATGATTCAAGAGAATTGGCAAAGTAACATTTTGATGGTTTAATGAATGACTAAGATATTTTAATGCCTTTTTTAAAAATCGTTTCCCCAATCTCATTTCATCTGCTTGTAACAGCCTCCAATCATACCACTTTAAATAAGGTTCAGGAAGTTTGCAAAAGCAAATATGGTTCATTTATTACATTCTTCTTATAGCTAAAGATAATGTTCCAACTTGAATAATGCTTCAATGCTTTCTTCCCTCTTGCCAATGATTATTATGGCAAAGCAAACAGTATTCCTAAATATTAGTGGTTATGGGATGATTCACCAATCTTTTCGATCTACAGTTAAATGATAAGCCTGTGTTTTTGAGCAAGAAAATCGGATTTTCTCAATATGTAACTCAGTACAACTCTTACATTCTTCTGCTACAAAACGATCTGAAAAGGAAAACAAACAAAATCACATGCATTTTCATCCAAGAAAAGCATTATTGCATTCTTGTGGAAACCTGCAAGCATAATCACAAAGACAAAATTTATGGCTTGTGCGATCAGTGGGGAAAATGCACAGAATGCCATAAACAAAACATTGGAATGTCTTACCTGAACAGGCCCCATAATACAGCCTTTTTCTTCATCGCGAGATAAAATATAGCTGCTTCTAAAGGATCATTATTTCTCTGGAATGCAGCTTTAGCAACCTGTGTTTTAGGCAAAAAAGTTTTTACTTGCAATACATTTCTAAGTTTACATATAAACATAGAAATGAAACAACTAATTCTTTTATTATAAGCCACAGAAGTCAGCACTTGTGAATCCTTACAATTGACTTTTTGATCAAAATTTTTAAACTGTTGTTCCTTTTTGCTTGGAATTTACTATCCAATCTTGCACAAGTCGAAAATGCTCAACAAGGTCAGTTTGGATTTTTCCACAAAAATCTTCATACAAAGTCTCGTTTATCATTGGCTATTTCATCAGTCAAAAATGTCTTACAGCAGGATGAATAATCACAATTTGAACGCCTGGATAACACAAATAAATGTCTGGCATTCTCAATGTTTTCCTTGCTTGTACTTCAGGACACTGACAGTTTAGGGAAAGCAACTTGCCATCTGAACCCAGCTTTTCAATAGAATTCAGCCAGGTAACCATTTAGTCAATTAAATACATTTTCTTAATAGGATCACTTTTAATTCGGCATAGAACATAAAAAGATACACCCTATGTATGTCTAAATTACTAATGATGAAAAATAATTTGCATTTCTTGTCATTTTCAACTAAAGGGTGACTTAGCCCTCTTTCAAGAAAAAAAAACAGAGGTACTGAGAGAGAGCATCCTTGCTTCATAATTGAAAGATGAAAAAGATTAACATTTCACAACCACCAGACATCCTAAAATGCTTCATAGTCAATGAAGTACTTTTTTCAAATCTACTCTCAGCTATAATGTAGGAAACATGGCAGCCAAATGGTGCTTTTACCCACAAACAGCAACGTGATAGTAACCAGATAACTAGTTTGTCCTGCTGACCTAGAATTCTTGGCCAGGATGACTCCGTAGCTCTTGTATGAAGATTTCTCCCCGAGAGGACAGCTTGGGCCTTGGTGTAATACCACAGTCAAAAGACAGCAACTCTATCAGTACAGCACTACTTCATGATTCATGATCATAGGAACATGAACCTTAACTTTTGTACTCAAGTCTAGGAATGGGCTTGAACCCAAAAACCACAGAATCATACAGCACAGAAAAGGCCGTGTGACCCATCAAGAATGTACCACCAAAATAATTCACTATTACTTACACTTAGAGTCGTAGTCATATATATAACATGGAAACAGAACCTTCCGTCCAACTCTTCCATGCCGAACAGGTTTCCAAAACTAAACTAGCCTCATTCACCCGCGCTTGGCCCATATCCCTCTAAATCTTTCCTTTTCATGTATTTGTCCAAATATCTTTCAAATGTTGCAACTAAATCTTATTTACAGATTAAGAGGCCAGCTGTTGTTAAAACAAAAACATAGGAACTCCTGTGGAAAAGGACAATGGCTCATCTAGTTCACTGTCTGCCATCCTGGTGCTCTTATGATCCAACAATAATGTATATATTACATAATCATGACAACAGCTTACACGGAGAGTGTAAAACACCAACGGTAAAGAGTTTTGGCTATGTCTCAAGCACAGAGTACGTGTAAAAAGATAAAGGGAAGGATCCTTTTCTCTTCCCCACACATCCCGTGAAGAAAAGAACAAAGTACAGGGCACATGAACAAACTTGCACTAACTTGGCGATATAACTTGGAACTTGCATGCAACGGTATAAATGGATAGTGCTAATCTTGGCTCATTGGTATTAGAAGAGGTATATAAAAGGAAACAGCCTTTTTAGTTTGTTAGATAATTTAAAATTTTCCCAGTTACACCAGCAATCTCTCAAATCACATTTGTCAAAGTAGCTGTCTTTACTTAACAGCTTACAATACATAAATTTATAACAGTACAGAACACACAAGTTAAGGCAAGCATCATTCACAGCCCACCTAAACAGGTTAATCTGTCCATTAACAATTGCAGAAGCTACTTATTCCACTTTGCCCCACTGCCTTGAATATTATAGCACTCCAAGTGCTTATCCAAGCTCTTCGAAGGAGTCAAGGTTACCCACTTCAACTATTCTCTCAAGTTATGCATTCTAGACCCCTATCAACCTCTGAAAAACAAGGTCCTCAAATCCCCTGTAAACCTCCTACCTTTCACCCTAAAGTTATAGAACAACATAGAACAAAGAACAGTACAGCACAGTACAGGCCCTTCGGCCTATGATGCTGTGCCGATCTATTATCCTACTCTAAGATCAAACTACCCTGCATACCCTACATTTTACTATCATTCATGTGCCTATCCAAGAGTCACTTAAATGGCTCTAACGTATCTGACTCCACTACTACCGCTGGCAGCGCATTCTACACATCCGTCACTCTCTGTGCAAAGAATCTACCTCTGACATCTCCCCTATTCTTTCCTCCAATCACCTTAACATTATGCCACCTAGTAATAGTCATTTCTGCCCTGGGAAAAACTCTCTGGCTATCCACTTTATCTATGCCTCTTATCATCTTCTACACCTCTATCAAGTCACTTCTCATCCTTCTTCGCTCTAGTGAAAAAGGCCCTCGCTCCCTCAACCTTTCCTCGTAAGACCTGCCCTCCAGTTCAGACAGCATCCTGGTAAATCTCCTCTGCACCCTCTCTAAAGCTTCCACATCCTTCCGATATTGAGGCGACCAGAACTGAACACAATATTCCAAGTGTGGTCTAACCAGGGTTTTATAGAGCTGCAGCATAACCTCAAGGCTCTTAAATTCAATTCCCCTGCCAATGAAAGCCAATGCACCATATGCCTTCTTAACAACCCTAACTTGGGTAGCAACTTTGAGGGACCTATGGATGTGGGCCCCAAGATCACTCTGTTCCTCCACACTGCCAAGAATCCTGCCATTAACCCTGTATTCTGCACTCAAATTTGGCCTTCCATAATGAATCACTTCATACTTAAGTCCCCTTTTTCTTGACCCCTCAACAAAAGTGAACAACTGCTCTCTATCCACCCTGTCTATATACCTCAATCAGGTTCCCCTTCAACATTCTCTGCTTTAAAGAAAACAATCTGAGCTTATTCAGTCTCTCCCCCATAGCTGAAACGCTCCATTCCAGGCAACCGCATGGTGAATCTCCTCACCACACCCTCTAGTGCAATCCCATTCTTCCTATAGCGTGGGGACCAGAACTACACATGGTATTCCAGCTATGGCCTAGCCAAAGTTCTGTACAGCTCCAACATACCCTCCCTGCTCCTATGCCATGACTGATAAAGGCACATATCTCGTATGCCTTAACTACATTAACCTGTCCAGCCACCTTCAGAGATCTGTGGGCAAGCACCCTAAAATCCCTCTGTTCCTCCAAACTTCCTTGTGTCCTGTCATTCATTGAGTATTACCTTGTAAGCTTGGAAGAAGTAACATTTATCAGGGTTCGATTCCAGCTGCCACTGATCTACCCATCTGACCAATTCGTTTGTATCCTCCTGGAATCTAACACCTTCAGCCTCACAATCAAGCACCCAGCCAATTGGTGTTATCTGCAAACCTACTTATCATCTGCTTCAGATTCTCATCATTTATGAATATGACAAACAATAGCGACCTACCACTGATACCTGTAGGACACCACTGGACTCCAGCCTCCAGTCACACAAACAGTATTCTACCACCTCTCTGCTTCCTGACACTAATCCAAGCCAAATTGGGGTCCAATCTTTGCAGCTCAAGAGCTGAAATTGGTACCTACTGAGCCATAGCTGGCATCTCCAAAGTGTATTTGGTGCTAAGAAGTGGAAAGAAAAATGGGTACAAATCTCTGCGATAGGAGGAAAGCTCCAAAACTTAATCATGAAGAAAATGGTGTAACAAGTTAGGTTAAGTTAGCCAGTTGATAACCGCAATGTGATTGAGAAATATGGATGCTTCTAGTAATAGAAGCTGTTAACAGCAACTTATACTTCCATGTTGAAATTTGTTCAGCATCCATGTCCTAATATTAGATGTCCAGACACAAGCATAAGTAAAACAGCAGAGAGCTGAACCGGCATAAGATACTGCAAAAGTAACAACGCTTTCTTCTATTTTTAATAAAAATATTCAGAAAATAATTCACAATACCTTTTCTATACACCTGCGTAGAATGTTTGTGCTGCGCACCCACCAGCCTACCCCCATAGCTCTAAGTTCTGACCAGTGAGGATCTCCTCTTTGTATTGCAGGGATCATGTTTAGCAGCTCTTCCTCTGCCTCTGAATGAAAGGCCCAGGCAAAATGACAAGTAGATAAACCTGTAATAAACAAACATATTTCTGCAAATCAGGTTCTGCATCTTAATGGATATTGCAGCGATTATGCTCCCAAGATAGTCACCCTTAGTCTTGAATATATAGTGCAGTGCAGAGACTTGAAACCTCACCAGGGCTGTTTATGAATTTGAATATGTTTATAAACAGTAAAAAAGCAACATGCACAAAAGACTAACATCAGTAATTGTCAAAAAGATCAACTAATTAGCTCATTCTGTCTTTCTGATCTCATGAGGCTACCATGTGACTTCATACAACATGGTTGATTCTTTTTTCTGAAATGACCTTGCAAACCACTCAGTTACATCAACATGTTCAAAGTAGTACACTAACAGTCAAACAAGGCAGAGCACTTGACTTTGACTTGCATTGTGGATTCAGATGTTATAAATGCATGCTCAAACTTATCAAATTCGCAAGTCCTCCTCAATAATATCTGGCAACTAATGACAAAGTTGAAGTCATTGTTACATTGACTAGTCAAGCAAGTTGTGATAGAGTTGTACTTAGAATAAGCCACCGTTTTAAACTCACCGTCTTTAAATATCTCTAACTCCACAAAGTACAGTAAGTGGCAAGAAGTGGCCTAACAATAGTTTACAATCTGGAGGGCTTGACTCCAGGAATCCTAAACACCAATGCCAGATGCCATGAGATCTGATGGTTTAAGGTGAAACTGAGAATGATAACCTACCAAATGTTCTCTTACACCTGATCATTACATCACAATGTTGAAGAATACTTGAAAGTAGTCCTGAAGGCATGATGGGGGAATTCAATCCCATTACCCAACAGTACCTTGGTAATACCACCAACAGATGAAGATTGGTTGCCAGACTGGGCAAGTGGCAACAGAATAAGCAGACAGGACTAACAGTTTTTGGATTTTCCCAAACTACCAATACAAATGCATTCGTCATTACATTCTTGGCCCTTTATTGCTCTGGCAGAAGAAAAGTCACCTTTTCGTAAAGAACACTCACTGAAAGTGTTGGGTGACAGCACCATCATACAAAATAGGATAAAGATCAGCTGCAACAGCTCTAAACTAAACTTCCAAGAGGCACTGTGGCCAGCAGTTGAACAGCATCACACCACAATATATAACCTGGTACATTCTTGTCTCTATCATCATCACCAAGCCAACTAGCCAACTCTGGTAAAATGAGGAGGGTAGGAGAGCAAGCCAGGAGAACCATCGTGAAGTGCCAAATAGATGAAACTACAATAGAGATACATATAGAAGCAGGTGCTATGGATAGAGTCGAATAATCCAACTAAACAGATCAACATTTTTCAGCCCTGTCACATTCAGATGTGAAGAAGAAAGACAATATGATAATTACAATGAGTAACCTTAATCTTCATATTGATTAAATCAAGTTGGAAAGATTAACTATGATAAAAAATTTGCCAAGTGTATTAGGGATCATTTCCTGGGGCAACATTTCATGGAGCCAACCAGGGTACAGGCTTTCCTTGATCTGGTCAGACTGGTTTAATAAATGACGTCAGAGTAAAAGATTCCCCCAAAAGTAGCGATCATAACATGGTAGCATTGAATATTCAGTTGTGAGAGAGAAACTTGGGTCAGAAACAAACATGTTTAACTTAAATAAAGAAAATGATGATGAAATTATGGTAGAGTTTACCGAATTGGACTGGGCAGATAGATTAGTAAGAAAGACAAATGTCAACAATCGTTTGACTATTAAGTAATTCATGACTCTCAGCAAAGTTATATCCCAGTAAGGAGGAAAGATTCGAATAGGGGGATAAACCAACCACAACTAACGAAGTTAAGGAGAGTATAAAGTTGAAAGAAAAAGCATACGAAGAGGGAGAAGTTGATGACAGTGCTGAAGATTGGGATAAATTCAGAACCTGAAAGGTGGACTTAAAAGATAGAGATAGTTAAGTCCTTTGTTTATTTTCTATCAAGAAATATATCAACTTGACAATAAGCGCTTCTTTTTAAAATGCAGGCCCCTTAGAAAACAAAGCTGGGTGATAGTTATGGGGAACAAGGACGTGGCAGAGAAGTTAAACAGACACTTTGCATCAGTCTTTAGGGTGGAAGATATTTCAAACACCCTGTTAACACAAAAGAATATGGGAAGGAATTAAGTACCATCGCCATCATTAAAAAGTACTTATTAAGCAAACTAACTGGGCTCAAGGCAGGTTGGTCCCCTGGCCTGATGTTTTGCAGCCTGGCATCCTAAAGGCAGCAGCTACAGAGATAGCAGATAGTGGTTGTAACTTTCCAAAAATCCTTGTATTCTAGAGAAGTACCAGAGGATTGAAAGACGCCTGTATTCAAAAAAAGGGAGGGAGGCAAAAGCAGGTAACTGTAGGCCAATGAGCCTCACATCTATTGCAGGTAAACTATTGGAACACATTAGTAACGAAGTAACAGCACATTCAGAAACCCATAATGAAATCAAGCAGAGTCAACATGACTTCAAGAAAAGGAAATTGTATCTGACTAATACAATAGAATTTTAAAAGGAAGCCTCAACCAGAGTGGACACAGGGGAACTCGTAGATATACTGTACCTGAACTTCCACAAGGCACTTAACAAGGTACCTCACGGAAGGTTAAATCAAAAGGCATTATCTCATGATGCTGGAGGCAATATACTGGTGTGGATGGAGAATTTGCTGATGGACAAAAAGTAGGAAGTGGGGATAACCTGTTTTTTTCAGGTTGGCAACTTGTAACCACTGATTCCAGACTTGCAACTATTTACAATATGTATTCATAACTTAGAGGGAGGAAGTGAACATACTATTGCTAAATTTGAAGAGGTTAAAACAGGTAAAAATGCAGGTTGAGAGAGGAATGCAAACAGTTTATTGAAATATTGATAGGGTATCTAAGTGGGCAAAAAGTTGGCATATGGAGTATAATGTGGAAAATGAGAAGTTGCTCATAAAGGAAGACAAAAAGAAGATTATTTAAAAGGAGAAACATTACAGAAAGCTGCAATAAAAGGCATTGGGGGTACTTGTGCAACAAAACTTAATCACAGGTACAGCAGGCACTCAGGAGCATTAATGGAATTTTGGCCCTTATTTCAATGGGGTTGGAGTTTGAGAATAGGAAAGTCTTACTGCAACTGCAGGAAATATTTGTAAGACCACATCAGGAGTATTGAGAGCACTTTGGTCTCCTTAAGGAAAGATACTGCTTAATTGGAGGTAATTCAGAGAAGGTTCACCAGGATTATCCCTATTATGAAGAGATTATCTTATGAGCAAAGGCTAAACAGGTTTTGGACTCTACTCACTGCAGTTTAGAAAAATAAGTGATCTCACTGAAAGATACATAGGAGTCTGAAGGGGCTTGACAGTGTACATGTTGAAAAGATGTTTTTCTCATGGGAGACTAAGAGCAGAAGTCAGAATAAGGTCACAACTGAAGACTGAGATGAGGAGGAATTTCTTCTCTCAGAGGCTGAAGGAGCTCCTTGCCGCAGAGAGCTGTGGGGACAGAGTCCTGTGTATACCCAAGGTTGAAATAGATAGATTCTTGACTAACTGGGGAATATCGCAGGAAACTGTATGCGAGGAACATCAGATCAGCAATGTTCCTACCGAATGGTAAAGCAGGCTGAACCAAAACTGCCTACACCTGTTCCAATGGTCTTATTATGATTGAAATTAAACAACCATCACAAATATCCCCAGTCTCAGTGGTGGCAGAGCCTAGCATGAGAACACAAGAGGCAAGGCTGAAATATGTCTTCTAGCATTTGCAGCCAGAAATTCCTATCATATGGCCTTACCCATCATGCCTTTCTCCAGGAATCTCCAGCATCACAGGTTTTCAGCCAATTTTATTCATTGATGTGATCGCACGAAATGGCTAAAGCAATTAGTTACGGCAACAGTTACAGGACCTGAAGTGATACTGGCTACAGTGCTGAAGATCTGTACTTTGGCACCAATACCCCTCCAACCAAGTTGCTGCAGTACAGCTAGAACAATGGCTCCTCCCAACAATATGGGAAATAGCCTGTTCTGTTCACAGAAGCAGAACAAGTCTCTCCAGGTATCACCTTAATATGGTCCTGTCAGGTCATCAGAAAAGGAATGGAAGGTGTCATTTACAGTGCTACTAACTAGGTGTTCTGGATGCATGATTCACATATTGGGTCCCCAAAGCCTGCCTGCCAACTTCAAGACATAATTCAAGTTCATAGTTTAATGGAAACACTCCACTTATTTGGATAACTAGCACTCCAGTAACATTCAAGAAGCTTGACACCATCCAGGACAATGCAATTTAAGTCACTGATAACTCATTCACCACCTTAAAATTCACTCCCTCACCACTGGACTATTGAGATAGCTGGTGGTGCACATTGTATGAATTGTATTTTGCAACCATTTGTGAAGATGTATTTTGGTAGTACTTTATCATTCCTGTGATCTACACCATCTAAAACATATGTGCAGACAGGCACATTTGAACAACCTCCAAGCTTCTTTCCAAGTCATGAGCACATATAATTTCTTTCACTGATGTTGGGTCAAAGTTCTAGAACTCTATTTGACAGCACGCTGGTGCATTGTTACGACACTGATTGAAACAAGTCAAGGCAATGATCATCACCTTCTGAAATGCAACTAAGAACGAGCATTAGATGCTGAATTTGCAAGCTGTGTTCATGTTCTGTAAATAAATTGGTCAAAAAGGAACTTTAGAAATATCAAAAAGTATATTTAGCCATACTGAAATAAAGATATGCGTTTCAGAAAAGCTTCTACATTACGAACGAATAGGGTTGTCAAATGCAGAACGAACAAAACGTACCAGATTGGAGGTTAAAAGCAATAAATACATAGCATATTTTAACACTTGCCTTACGTACTGTATAAAGTAATGATAGCTTTTGAGGCTACAGTTCTATTTTGTTTACAGGAATTTTTTCATATTTTCACAGATTTACCTTGACGAAGAAGTTGTGCTCGATAGACTGGAGGTAATGATGTCAACAGGAATGTATGGAGCCGCATGGCTAAAAGAAATCTCAATCCACATTCATCAAGGGTCTCTCCACCTGGTAAAAGGAAACATCGGACTTAATTTGTACATTTCAATTTCCAGAATACATGGGCTATTAAGAATTGGATTGCGAATGGAACTAATGTGTGGGTAATCACAGACATTGCAATCTAAACCTGCTGCTCCACTCTCCCGCTAAACTTTGCATCTTCCTATGCCCGAAATGTTTACCAGATGTTCCTTTAAAAATCCTTTTAAATCATGCATGAATCACTCCATGAAGTAAAAGCATCCCATGTTCTAACGTTCAATTATTGTTCTGAATATAGTAGCACAAACTGACTAACAGGAGCTTAGCACTTCTGAATTCATCATTCACTTCACGTTGGAGCAAATTTCATGGTTTGGCACAGAGCATAGGATAAAAATACACATTTGGAATTTGCATACTAAGAGTCAGCACAACATTCATGGTAATCAACAAACAGATTTTAGTTAGAAAATAATGTGGACTGTGCAAAGACTGCGTGTCCTCATAATTTTTTCTGCATTTTTAACATGGACTGAAATGAGAAGTTTTAAAACTGAAGATTGCTGAAGGATTATTGCACATTTTTTTTGAAAGCAAGTAACCTGAAGCTCACTAAGCACCGCTTACATGGCCATTGCTCAAAGCTGTAGTAGGAAAAGGCATATGGTGCTAAGGAGTATTTACAAATGGAGCTTTGACTAGCAACGAACTAATTGATAACTGCTCACTAGTTCACAGACCAATTACAATGTTCTTTTGTTGCCAGCAGTTGTGAAATTAGCTTTCAATTAACTTAAAGCTTGGGGCAGTGAACAGGATAGAGAAAGTGTATCAGATCTTCACCAACCCAGGAACTGTCTCTGCAGCAAAATGCATTTTAAGTCTAAAGAAAACCAGTTTATTTCTGCTTCAACTGTTGCTCCTGTCTGGGACTGACTTAGGCGAGTCGGGAACTTAATGTTGCTGTGAACCAGACACCCTGCACCTCCTGCAAACCAGTGAAAGCATCTGGAGAAGCAGCACATTGATCAGCAAAATAATCATCTCAACAAGCTTGTGAATAGAAACCCATGAATTGTCTTGATAATTAATAAAACTGAAAGAACTGCAGATGCTGTAAATCAGGAACAAAAACAGAAGTTGCTGGAAAAGCTCCGGTGTGGCAGCATTTGTGAAGAAAAAAATCAGAGTTAACGCTTCTGGTCCAGTGACCCTTCCTCAGAGCTCAGTCAGCCGACCCAAAACATCAACTGATTTTTTCCTTCACAGATGCTGCCAAACTTTTCCAGCAACTTCTATTTTTGTCCCTGAATTGTCTTCCTACTCTGCATTTCCACTCATAACACCAGTGTTCTTTTTTCCTGTCTCTGCACGGGTGCAAGAGGAAGCTTAAAAGGAGCTTTCGAATTTCAATAAGCAGAGTCACAGGCCAATGGTGCATACTAGCTTACTTGTAGATTAAGTCTATTTACTTGTAATAGTAAACATTGTTAAGTACAGAAACTTGATCGGTGTTTTCAGTCAACCTGAGCCTAAGGGGCAGGTAAACTGGGAATTGTGGGTACTCAATCTTTACTTCTGTGATGTCTCCAGGAATAGTAGGGCGACACTTCCAGTGCGGCTCTCCAATGAGATCAAACAGCTCCAAATATGATATGATGAACACTGTGTAAGTTTATATTTGAGCATGGACTGCCAAGTTTAACTTGTGTTTTTCTGTATTACAAATATATTGCAATTACTTAGGAGGCCCAACTCTAATACCACCACCATCCAACCCCCGTACAATGGTAACACCCTGTGGCACATACACATCAACATGCCTCTCTCCTCCCCACCCCGAGCACAATGGCCCAACACCACTCCACGGCTCTCCCCATCCGACTCAAGGAAATCCCCAGAGCTCACGTAGTCATACTATTCACGTGGCTAATTAGTTATGTTTTCGGTCAATGGTAACTCCCAGAATGCTGACGAGTGAAATCAATGATGGTACTGTCACTGATTGTCAAGGGGAGACTGTAATTGCCTGACACTCTTGTGCCACAAATGTCACTTAAGCCCAAGCCTGAATGCTGCTGCACAGAGGCACAGACTGCTTCAGTGTTCAAATCATTGCAAACGATGCTCAACATTAGCAATCAGTGAACTTCCCCACTTTGGACATAATGATTTAAGGAAGATCATTGATAAAGCAGCTCCCATCAACTTTTTATCAAAGCTGAAGTTAATGGAACAAGGGGACAGAGACGGTGACTTCGAGAAGAGATCAAGACAGATCATCCTCTTGGCACTTCTGGCTCAAAATACTTGTGAATTCTTCTGCCTTGTCTTTTGCATTGATATGGGTTTAACTGTCAAACGCTTGCAAGGCTGTGAATGGGCTACAGTTATTTGCCACACAAGAATGGTGCACAAATATCTTGCCACAGGACTACACATTCAATTCAGGACTGATTGCACCCTCTCAATGAACAAAGGCGCTGTGCTTGCTCATATGTACTCAGTAAACGTTCATAGAATTGTAGAATCCCTAGTGTGTGGAAGCAGGCCATTCAGCCCAGTGAGGCCACACCACCCCTCTCTGAAGAGCATCCCAACCAGACTCACCCCCATACCTTATCCCTGCATCCTTGCATTTCCCAAGGCTAATCCACCTAGCCTGCACGTCTTTAGATTATGGGATCAAACAGGAGCATCTGGAGGAAACCGACACAGACACAGGAAGAATGCGCAAACTCCAAACAGACAATTGCCCGAGGCTGGAATTGAACCCAGGTCCCTGGCACTGTGAAGCAGCAGCGCTAACCACTAAGCCATGGTGCTGCTATTGGGTAACCTCAGAACACAACTAGGAGGCGGTGGCAATCCAGGCCCAAGCCTGCACTGCCTTTTAATATGATCATGGTTGATCTTACCTCAGCCTCATTTGCTTGCCCATTCTCCATAACCTATTAGCCCACTACTGATTGCAAATCAGTTTATCACCTCAAATTTACAGAAGTCCTTGCACTCATCACACGGAGGTTATGAATTTCACAGATTCAGGAACCTGTGAGAAGTAATTTCTCATCTGTTTTAAGTTTATTACCACTTAGCTTAATAACTATGACCTCTCAATCTACATTTCTGTAGATGAGGAAACATCCTCTCTACCTCCACCTTGTCAATCTCATTTAGCATCTTATATACGTCAATTAGATCACCTGTTATTCTTCTAAATTCCAGACAGTACAGGCCTAAACTTCTAAATCTCTCTTCAGAGGACAAACCCAAGTGGAATACGAGTTGCTGTTCCTGCAACCTTCGGGTGGCATCGTTGTGGCACTGCAGGAGGCCCAGGATGGACGTGTCGTCTGAGGAATGGGAGGGGGGAGTTGAAATGGTTCGCGACTGGGAGGTCCAGTTGTTTAGTGTGAACCGAGCGTAGGTGTTCTGCAAAGCGGTCCCCAAGCCTCCGCTTGGTTTCCCCGATGTAGAGGAGGCCACAACGGGAACAGCGGATGCAGTATACCACATTAGCAGACGTGCAGGTGAACATCTGCTTGATGTGGAAAGTCTTCTCGGGGCCTGGGATGGGGGTGAGGTGTAGCACTTCCTGCGGTTGCAGGGAAAAGTGCCGGGTGTGGTGGGGCTGGAGGGGAACATGGAGCGGACAAGGGAGTCACGGAGAGAGTGGTCCCTCCGGAAAGCAGATAAGGGTGGGGAGGGAAAAATGTCTTTGGTGGTGGGGTCGGATTGCAGATGGCGGAAGTGTCGGAGGATGATGCGTTGGATCCGGAGGTTGGTGGGGTGGTACGTGAGGACGAGAGGGATTCTGTTTTGGTGGTTATTGCGGGGAGGGGGTGTGAGGGTGAGTTGCAGGAAATGCAGGAGACACAGTCGAGGGCGTTCTCGACCACTGTTGGGGGGGGGGGGGGGGGGGGGGGGGTGTGGTCCTTGAAAAATGAGGACATCTGTGATGTATGGGAGTGGAATGCCTCATCCTGGGAGCTTCTCTGATGCTGCTTGGCCTGCTGTGTTCATCCAGCTCTACACCTTGTTATCTCAGATTCTCCAGCATCAGCAGTTCCTACTATCTCTGAAACAATTAGTAGACTGCCTGTATTTATTTGATGAAAAAAGGTTTTTGTTCTTTAAAATTAATCAAGGTAACAGCAGAATTAGAACAGAAATATCAGACTTAAAATCAACAGAACTAAAGCACTTCATAACCAGAGCCAACTATAACATTCTTCTGACAACTGATATATCAAAATTGAATAGGAATTCAAGTGAAGATAATGTAAAACATTAACAAAAAATTGTGATCTAAATTATATGAACATCCATTTAGATGTATCGAAAGGAACAGCATACCCTATTCTAATTTTTATTATATAGGCATGGAAGTTTCACATATTTCTCCTATTTTCTCTTGATTACAGCATCAACTTAAAACAATTTCAGATAAATTATGATAATTCCACTTGACAAAAATGGTGGTTCCTGCAAAAGATCTACATGGTTTCTGTTAGCTCCAACAATACATAGATGCTCGATTTTTTTTGCATAACAACAAAATTGTGGCTCAGTCTGCATGACAAGTGAGGTGATAATATATTACAAAAACATAGTATAATTTACCAATATCATTACCTCTAGTACATAACAGCACGACAGAAAAGGCTACATGCATATTTCCACTGTCTTAAAATTAACATATCCAAACATGTTATAAAATATCCAAATACACTGACATTTACATGTTATTGGTACTGTGGTTTGTCAAAAGGTTAAATTAAATTTAAGACTCTCAATAAAGCGTAACAAGTTACCTTGGGTTCTCTCTCTGCTCTCTCCGATGTCAGTGCTGATAGTTGCCACTGTATCTGCCAATGCCATTAAAAACATTTGCTCCATACTGGTAAGACCAGGCAGACTGGAATGCAACAAATGACTAGAAAGGACTCGAGCATGCTCAGGACCAAAGTAGGTAAGACTGTACTGGGAAAGGTCAATAATCTTCAGTTTATTGTCATCATCAACACTGAAGCTATCGAGTAAATCTGTACCGAGGTTGGACGTTGCAAATAATTCATCATAATTGCTTCCTGTTGACTGTCTGCAGTTTTTCTTGCTGATATTAGGTCGTTTGCTTGGTTTTTCAAAAGTGGTATGAGAAATATCTTCATCAGCAGCTAAAAGTGCACACAGAGGAAGAGGGGGGATAGAGTCTATTTCTGTATAGTCAGGATTTTCACTTTTATTTGACGTTAATGGATCTCTTGCCGTGCTGCCACTTGCACTAATCGTCAGAGATCTGAGTCGTCGTTCGTGGCTTGTTTCAGCATCATTTATAGTGATTACTTCTCCAGCTATACATTTGACTAAATGAGACAGGATGGCTTTGGACCGTCTGATTTTACCCAAGTCCATTAACTCCAAAAGCTGCAAAGGATGGTACTGAGGCAGAGGGGGAGACAAATCATGAGACGCTTCAAAAAGGCCCGAGTCCTCCATTTCAATATTCCATTGAAATGGTATCTTTTTACCACCAAATTTCTGAGCAAGCCCAGTCATTGACCTGGTCAGGTTTTTTCTGTACAGGAAAGGGTTGGAACCATTCGCAGTGCCATATTTTGCCAGACTAACCACTGATGGAGTACTACCGCTTTCAGCTTCAGTTATCACGGGATCCAATTTGTCATGTGGTTGCCATTGTGAATAAACATGCATTTCACAATCCATCCCCACCACGAGGATACCATCACGCACCCAAGAAAGTGAAACTGGCAATGACAATGATCCATCCACAGAAGAAACCAAATCCACACTTCTGAGAAGCACCCATCTAGACTGAGATACTTCTTTGGCATTATCCCACAAAGACAAAGATAAAACTGCTGGTGCTTCTTTCTTGGCTTGATTTTGTATCATTCCAGAAACCTGCCCATACATTAGAAGTTTAGATCCAATTCCTATTGTTAAGACATGAGATCCATCCTCCTTGGAAACCCAATCTAAGTGAACCAAAGGTTTTGCTTCAAAAGTCATTTGATGATCAGTCAAATGTGATTCTTGCTTATTGTAAATCACTAAGTTACTATCAATACTGATTCTTGGATCCAATATGGCACCTGTGTGACTCAAGTCATCCAGGTGGATTGTCTGTTCAAGAATCCATTGTGAGCCTCCTGTTGATTCACATTCAAATATACCCACATGCATGGTGAAGTGTTTACTGGAATGTTCATTAACTGGTTTCGACTGCTTGTAAGCCACAGCAAGTCGGCTTGTGTAAGAACAGCTTACATCGACTGGTCTTCCTGGTACACTCACAGAACTGCTGTTCACAACTCCTCCTTCAATCAGTAAAGGCCATTCTTCCCAACAATAGGAAAATTTACTCTCCAAGCTATCCCCAGCTGCAGATGATGCTGAATGAGCTGACACCTGACATCGCCAGAATCTGACCTTTCCATCCGAGCAAGAAGTTGCTAGAAGATATGGAGCAAGGCAAGCTGGATGAACTGATGAAGAACTCAGGTGCCCTGCAGTAAGAAAGGAAGGTTCATGGAAATAAAGATAACAAGAATAATAAAAAAAAAAAAAAATCAATAGTGAACCAACTTTTCACATTCAAAATCAGATCAGAACAACTTTACGATGGAAGTGAATGGGACGTTTATATTTTTTAGTTAAAATTACCTTCTTAAAGAAAATCTGTGCAATTGCAACTCAAGTTTCTTCACTTTATGGTGATCAGATAAGACAGAGGGAGCAAGAATGGTGAGGACTTTTAGTAAACACTACACTTAATGCACCATGGATGCAATACTGAGAACACTGGACAGCAAAGTCCCAAATATCATGCCAAATCTGTGATCAAATAGTTTCTCTCAAATATTCCTCTAACTGAGTTTAACGTTGCTGAAAAAGACTGGCATTCAGAGTGGAAGGAGCACAGCCAGGAGCATCTTTCACCACTTTGCACTGTCAGTCACTTTCATCATTCAATGATATTACGGCTAATCTTCAACTTAACATACCTAATTTCCTCAATATCCATTAATACCTCGAGATACAAGAAAAAGTCTCAGATTTAAAATTATTGACTTAGCTGGCAGCAATTACCATTTTTGGAGGAATATCAAACTTCTCACACCTATCGGATGCAAGTATTTGCTAAATTCACTTCTGAAGAGGCATGGTTCTAATTTTTAGACCTACCTAGTCCTGAATTCCTCAGCCAGCACAAAATTTTTCTGAATGAACCCTATCTACTTTGCTAACCTGTTAACAATTCAAAAATTAGGATTCTACTTCCTGAAATTACATAATCCTTCCCCATAAGTTAGCCCTTCACTGCACTCACTCATTGTTAGAGCAGAGCATTTACAAATATATTACTCCATATCAAAGTCAGCATAGTTTCCTGAAGGGGAAACCATATCTGACAAATTTATTAGAATGTTTTAAGGTAATATGGATTACAGATAAAAGGATTGTAATTGGCGTTTTATAAGGTACCAAATATTCAGCTACTTCAAGCGGTAAAAGTCCATGATGTTGGAAGTAGTATATTCATGTGGATAGAAGGTTGGCTGACAATTAGAAGACAATTGGGAGAAGGGGGGTGAGGGGAGGGGTCATTTTCAGTAAGGCAACCTTAACTAGGAGTGCAACAGGAAGCATCATCGCTGATTTTTTTTTTGCTGCATAGACCTCTCAGATCCATGTGCAGCAGCAACATCCAGGAGCAGGAGCTAATGCTGTAAATTCCATGCACAAACTCTTGCAGTGGCTGCACATGTGCATAGCCTAGAGAGAACACTGGCCACAGGGATCGGTGCTGGGGCTACAATTATTTATAACACATTAATAACTCGGATGACTGAAGTGAATATACTATTGCTAAGTTAGCAAGCAACACAAAAATAGTTGGAAAGGCAAATGGCAAGGAAGACAGTCACTCATGGGTATAGACAAGTTAAGCAAGTGGGGAAAAATTTGGCAAGTGAAATATGGGAAAATGTGAGGTTTTGCATTTTGGCAAGAATAGGGAAGAGGATATTATTTACATGGCGCAAGACTGCAGAATGCTGCAGCACAGGGGGATTTAAGTCCCTGTGCATAAATAATGAAAAGCTAGTATACAAGTTAACAGGTAATAGGGAAAGCAAATGGATTGTTGGCTTTTGTTTCAATGGGAAAGAAGTATAAGAGTAGAGAAGTTTTGCTAAAACTTTACAAAGCACTAGTCATACCACAGGTGAAATACTGTAAACAGATTCGGTCCCCTTATTGAAGAAAACTATGCTGGCATGGGTTACAGAGCAGAAACAGGTTGATCTCTGAAATGGAGGGACTGTCTTATGAGGAGACGTGGAGTAGGTTACGCCTGCACCCATTGGAGTTGAGAAAAATGAAAGGCAAATGCATTGAAACAGACAAGATTCTTCAGAGACTTGACAGGATAGATGCACAGTTTTTTTCTGCAGTGGCCATAATCAGGACTGTCCATTTAAAACAGAGGTGATAAGTAATTTCTTCTGAGGATAGTGAAACTGCAGAATTCTTCACCGTAGATGGCGACTGAGGCTGGGTCATTAAGTATATCCAAAGCTGAGATGAACAGATTTTTAATCAGGATGGGAATAAAAGGTTACAGGGAAAAGCAGGAAAGTGGAGTTGAGGATCATCAAAACAGCCACGACTTCACCAAATAGCAGAATTGACTCGATCAACTGAACGGCCTACTTCTGCTCCCATATTTATTGGCCTAACATTTTCTTACTGTGTTCTCACATTATGTAAATTGATGTCGTGAAATTTACCAATTTGTCTAAATCTTTAAATTAGGTCTGTGATTATACACTTAATTGTCTGCAAAGTGTTTCCAATGTTCTGAAATCATGATCTGTCCATTTAAATGTAATTTCCTTCTTTCTTAAAGTCCTTTGCTAGCTTCTGGAAGCTGCACAAAATCTTCTTGGAAATGGAAGTCAGTCTTACATTTTGAGACGAGTTGTGCTCCTAATTACGGACAAAATGCACCACTCTTAAAAATAACCTCTGTGATCCAACTGTGGATGTGTAATTGCATTATAGAAATCCATCTGCACATGTGAAAGTTGCACACCTGACATGTTAGGCTAACAAAAAAAATGCCCTTTACTTTCAATATACAAAGGTGGAAATCAAAATAAAACAGGTAGAATTAGAATTTAAATCACCCCTCTCTTCTCTGCCACTTCCTATACTAGAGAGTATCTTGCACAGTTTATGTAGTGAACAACTTTGATCAACATCTTGGGTTCTTTGTCTACATTACAACTAGACAGAAGGTCATATCAAAATGCGAGCTACATCGTAACTGAAAAAAACGTTATCAATGCAACGAGACTTGAAAAATCATTATTCACAGGTTCTGCTACAAATGTTTTTCATTTAATAGTTAGGCTTTCAGTTTCCTAGAAGGCTCCAGGAAGTACTGGCCACAAATACAGCCTGCTTATGGTGGCTATCATAATGTTGGAAACAACCCAAGTGCTTTACAGTCAACAAGGCACTTTTTAAAAAGTGTAAATTGCAGTACAAGTTAGGAGATATAGCAACCAATTTGCACACATAATGCACCACAAACAGGAATGCGATACAGTCTAGATCATCTGTTTTTTCATGTTGGTTGACGAATGAATATTTGCTTTGACATCCATGAGAACTCCACTTCTTTGAAATGCTGTCAAGGAATCCTTTAGTCGACACAACAAATGGCATTTCAAGTAAGAACCCGAAATGTTCATCTTGTATTCCTTTTCAGACATTAATTGGACTGCTATAGACTTTCAGCCTTTTATCTTATTTCAGGTGTAAACATTTTTGTTTGTTTTTCTTGTATGTAAAATGAAGAGATACAAATTTATCTAGAACTCAAATAGAACATAGAACAGTACAGCACAGTACAGGCCCTTTGGCCCACGATGTTGCACCCACCTATTATCCTCCTCGAAGATCAAACTACCCTGCAAATAAATCAATTAAGCTTAATATAATATAGATTTCTGGTTGCAATAACTTTTCAAATTGACACAACTGAAACACAGAACTGCTTATATATAACTGTACAAACAGTAAGCTTAAACTAATTCAGTGTGACTTTGTTTTAATCATAAAACATACTAACCTGCAGAAGGAGTAGCTCTAATGATTTCCACGCCCTCTGGCAGAGCTAATTCTTGGCTATAAACTCTTTTTGAGTTCAGAGCTAATCGACTGGCGCTTTGCAAATTTGCTTTACAAGCCTGGTATTTTTTGAAGAAAGGAGAATGCAACTTCTCAGAGGCAAAACCATTCTGTTCCTCTAGAGGTGACAAAGCAGTTTCAGTAGCATTATCTAAGAGAAAACATTTTCATTAGTTGATTCAGCTAGCAGTTTACAGCATTATCAAAGTCTCGGTACACTGTACCTGCTACCATAACATAAAGCATACTGTGTAACGTGAGTAGATTGATAAATATGTTACACTCCATAATAGATCAAAAGGTCAAAGTAGTAGTAGTGAGACTGACAAGCAAGATTTATTTCTGGCAATCTACTGTTTATATTTTTGCTGCAGAGCCTCAAAATTTAACACAGCATTCTGGTCCAGCATCAACTAGTAGAAACTGAATTCTAATAACGTCTTTCAAGTTATGTAATAGTTGCACTTGTTTTTGAGCCAGATTAAAAAGCAAAGGATTTGGTGGTGATGAGGATGCAAGTGGATCTCTCCCTTTAGTATTGTTATTAACGGGAGGTTAAATTAAATGAAATCCTTTCACTCACTCTAAGCAAAAAGCAACAACTTATTTAACTCTAACAGTGAGCAAATTAACAGAACCAGAAACAAACCGAACACTTCTCCCTTAACTATTGACCATTGCCGAATAAAACAAAATCCTAATTGTATGCTGTTCTAATAGATAAAAGTACTAATTATATAAACCAAATTAATAAAAAAAATCTTAGAACTTAGTCTCTGAAACTATAGCCAGGATAAGCCTTCTGGAATGTTCTTCCCCTTTTCCGTTGCCCCCACTCAGGAACGCCTTCCTCTATCAAATTCGTGTGTCAGGAATATTAGCTAAGAGTTCCACAGTACCTTTTAAGATTGTTTTCTCTCTGGCTCTCACTAATCTCTAAGATCACAGTGATTTACTCTTTCTTTAGAGCGGATAGCTGTTGACAGCTGTTCTCTTAACAAATGGCAGTTTACTCTCACCCCCATTTTCAAATGCCTTCTTCTTTTACATCCTTGATGACCTTGAGGATGTGAAAACCATCAGATTTAAATTTAATTGGGCTTTGGTATCTCGGGCCTGGTTGAAATTAATTGGCTAAAGTTGAAAACCTGGTGTCTCAGTAAAATGCTACTTTGCCTGCTAACAAAATAGCCTTTTGATACAACGTTTCAATTTCAAGAACTCTCTAAATCTGCTGCTGCCTGCAGAATTTTTTTTTTAAATCTCCAAGCCTAAAAAAACCTTTTTTAGAGGGACCATGCACTCTTCTAGTCCCCCCTCCCCCACTATCATTTTACAAGCTAATTGTAATGCCCTGCCTTCTAATCCATAAGTACTCTACCAACTTCGCAACAGTATGTTCAACCAGAATTCTGGCGCTTGCTCCAATTACCAGTTTAGAGTATTTTCAAAAATTCTTTCGAGGGATGTGAGTATTTATTTCTTATTAGACTGAAACCTTGGGTGGCAGGACTGACGTGAACAGAGTGTGGATCAGGACTATGTTCACTCCATTTTGAAGACTAGGGTTGTGGGTGGATCTCAAACTTGTAGAATTCTAATAAGATTAGACAGGCTAAATGCAAGCATGACATTCCTGATGACCATAAAGTCCAGAATCAGGGTCACCATCTAAGGATATAGTGCAGGCCAACAGGAATGATATGAGAAGAAATTTCTTCACAGTGGTGAGCCAATGGAAAACTTTACCATAAAGAAGTTGAGGCCAAAACTTTGAATGATTTCAAGGAGGAGCTAGACATAGCTCTCAGGGCTAAAGAGATCAAATTGTATGGGGAGAAAGGAGGAACAGGGTACATAGTTGGATGATCAATGACCATACTGAATGGGGGACAGGCAAGGCTGAATGGCAAAGTTGTGCTCCTATTTTCTATTTTTCTGCCCCTATCCCCAACTGTTTGGGAAGCGGTGAGTCATCCTATTGAATCACCGGACATGTGTGTCTTGGCATTAACATGTCTCCAAGTACACAATGATGGGAGTGAACACTCTTTTCACTTTTTAAAAAAGGTGATTCTTCAACAACATAGGGCTATGTGATCAATGGTTCATTCACCTCAAAATATCCAACTATCTGTCTCTTCTGCTACATCTGATCAGTGTTTCCAGCATATTCTGGAAAATAAATTCTGAACCATTGAAGAAATGAAAGTCCAGAAGGCTTTATTAGTTTTGACTGTTCTGAACCTGTTTAAAGAATTCATGATTGAAGACAAAAGACAGAGGCAACAGAATTGTGATGGTATGCATCTAGAAAAACCAAAACCATAAAGTACGTAACTAGTGAATTTAAAAATACAAATTTTCCTGTATAAAAGTGACCTGCAAAACACAGGAATTCAAAATGCAAGTTGATTACTAATAACCGCTTCATCTACAGATAATTCCTGCAGGTTCACAGAATTAAATTTTACTTCTTTTCTAAAAACAACCAATCTTGTCACATCTCCTGTGAAAGGTCCTGTGATAAGTAATTTGAAACAGTCGCAAAGTGAAGAGGTTACAATACTGACATCAAAAATTAAGTAGATCCAAAATTAGCACATCAGCACTGCAACATTGGTACATGTTGTCTTTGGGCTGGCAAGGTTAAGTTTCACGAGGCAGCTAAATTCATAATTTTTGAAGCAGTGAACTAATCCTTCAATCTAAAACCATCCAAACTTCTTCACTCACAAAATTGCTGTTTTGAGAGGTTACTTTCATATGGAAATTCAGATCTGCTCTGGTTAGTTTGACCACAGTGGATAATTCCATTCAGTCCCTATATTAAAGTCAATTTAAACTTGTTATAATGACACTTACCAACAGATATTGGATCCGATTTCAGGTGTAAATGCCACATATGCAATACTGAACGATTGTTCTGCTTATGTTCAATGACCACCAAAAAGAACTTTTCTGAAAAGTCATCATGTGGTTCTTCTGTAAATTAACAATAATTAAACAGTGCTTCACATAATCTGGATCATTACCTAGAGAATAGTACATCAGCAAACACTAAAGAAACAAGAGTTTTTTTGGGCAGGAGGCCACTCCCATTCCCTGCTCAGCAGATCCTTTCATCCATCCCGAACACCCTTTCTCCACCAGGACCTTTCCTTCTAAACTCTTACTTGTTCTTGATCTTTTCAAAAAGCACTGTTTGCTGCTCCTCCTAACCACTATAAATTACCTTGCTTTAAACTTGCCACACTTCATAGTTTCAGGTCTAACGTGATCTTTATGTTAAACCTGCTGACAAGAATACAACCACTTGAGATGGCATACCAATCTGTACCCTGCAGAGGCAGAGCCTCAAACATGACGTCTCCACACCCACTACCCCGGACACTAACCCCTTCACTGACCATTAAACCAGTGTTTCCAGGATGGTCAGTGAGCTTTTCATCCCTGTGGCTTTGGGTACCTGCATGGGCCTGAGTCATGTCTGTTTGTGATATGTGTAAATTCCTTGTTTCAGCCTACTCAATACCCCTCCTAGAACTTATCCTCCAGCGTATTGATGATTATACCTGCAGCACATCTTACTCATCCAGAAACCTGGTAATTTGATCAATTTTACTTTCAACTTCCACCACTTGTCTCACTTTTATCTGGTGCAAATGACTTTTCCCTTCTGTGCGACTTCTTGGTCCCCATTTTCTGGGAGAGATTATCTATTAATACTTATTACAACAATCTAATTTCACTGCTACTTTGACGGCACTTCTTCACACATTCCTCTTACAAATGACTCCAGATTCTCTATCTCCATCACATTTGTTCTGATGATATTACCTTTCAAAACATGTTTCCAACAGGTCTTCCTTTTCCATTAAGCAAATATCTCGTCTCCCCTACTCCACCCCTACAGTCATAGTTGATAGGAACCACGTTTATGTCTGACCCATTTCTGCCATCACCCATTCTCCCTGCTATTTCCAACATGATGGATCACCAAACACATCTTTCCTTCCTCTTTCAGCATTTCAAAGCGACCATTCCCTCCACGGCACCCGGTCCGTTCCTCTATCACCCCCAACACCCAACACTCTCAAGTGGTGTAATAGTTTTATTTAAATTGTCTTTCCCCTCACTGGCTAAGGCTCTAAACAGTCCTACCAACTGAAGCAGAAATCTATTTATACTTCTTTCAATCCCATCAACACCAAATGCTGCTGCAGAATTGTCGTCTCCTGCCTTTGGTCTCCCAAATATAAATTAGGTAGAACACTTTTGCTTGGTTTGCAAGCATAACCTCAACCTTCCCATTGCTTGCCATTTTTATATACCCTCTTGCTCTCACTCATGTTTTTGCCCTCAGCCTGCTGCAATGTTCCACTGAAAGTCAATGCGAGCCAGAAGAACAGTGCCTCATTTTCTGATTAGGCATTTTTACTGCCTTCTGGACACCACATGGAGTTCAACAGCTTCGCAGCATGAACTCTACATTCCTTTTTGATATTTGTTGTTCTCCCCTCTACCCTTGCCATATTGTTTTCGTGTTCTTGCTTTCAGTCAAAGATGACCTTTATTCTGCCATTAACACATACTTTGGACCAATGCCCTTCTCTAGAACTATTACCATTCCATTTGCCTTTTGTTCTATGACACCTTTAATCTCTAATCGCCTTCTAATCTTTTCTTCAACTTTTTTCCTGTTGTTTACTGCTCCCCCTCCGCATCTTCTGTATAGAAACCTATAACCTAAACGCTGTAATGTTCTATGTTCTATAAATACCACCCTTTTCCTAGCTACCATCAGTTCTGAAGAAGCGTCACTTGACCCAAAATTTTAACTGATTTCTCTCCACAGATGCTGCTGGACTTGCTGAAATTTTCCAGCAGGTTGTGTTTTTGTTTGTATTTGTATTTAGTATTGTAGTGGCATTCATTGACATGATGTGGGAGTTAATAGATAGGCCAACACTTACTGCTTACTCTTACTTGCCCCCAAGATGGCAGTACTGAGCAGCATTCTTGAACTGCTTCAAGTCATGCAGTGTAGGTACACCTACTGCACTGTTAGAAAGAGTGATCTTGAATTTTAATCAAGTAACAGTGAGGAAATTGGAATATGGTTACAAATCCAGATGGAGAGAGACTTGGAGAAGAGCTTGCAAGTGATGACATTCTCGTACATCTGCTGCCTGTGTTCACCTAACTGGTGGAGGCTACAGCTTTGGAAAGCACTGTTGAAGCAGCACTGGTGAGTTACTGCAATAAATAATTTACATGAAATGCTGTTGCCACTGCGTTAGTAATGGATGGAACGAATGTTGAAGGCGTGGATGCGGTGCCACTCTAAGTGAGCTGCTTAGAGTCTGTGAAATGCCAAATTGAAGTTTTAAAATGGGACTATGTTGATAAGTGATTACTGTTTGATTAACTGCCTTTTCCCAGAAATTTCCAGTTACATTTATTGTCAAGTTAGGTAACATACAAAGAAGGAGAAATAAAAAGCCAATGCTTCAGGCCAAGTACTGAAGGGTCATGGAGCAGACATGTTAACTCTGTCTCTCTCCACAGGTGCTGCCTGGCCTGCTGAGCATTTCCAGCATTTGTTTTTATTCCAAATACTGCAGATTCTGGACACTAGAGTTGTAAAATCTATAATAATGTCAGAAAACAGATTTACATTATGGCAATTTAAAAAAATTACCAAGCATCTTAGCAAATTTCAAAAGCATCTTGAGGCACATCAGGGTCAATTATATTAGTAACAACACTTAATCAAGTAAGCATGGCATAAGAAAAAAAGTAAACTTAAATTAAATTCAGAGATAGTAGGAACTGTCGATGCTGGAGAATCCGAGATAACAAGGTGTAGAGCTGGATGAACACAGCAGGCCAAGCAGCAGAGGAGCAGGAAAGCTGATGTTTCGGGTCTGGGCCCTTCTTCAGAAATGGGGGAGGTGAAGGGGATTCTGAAATAAATAGAGGGAGAGGGGAAGGTGGATGGAAGATGGATAAAGGAGCAGATAGGGGGAGAAGAGATGGACAGGTCAAGGAGGCGGGGATGGAGCCAGTAAAGGTGAGCGGAGGTGGCATGTTAGGGTGGGGATTGGTCAGTCCAGGGAAGACGGACAGGCCAAGGAGGCGGGGATGAGGCTGGTAGGTAGGAGGTGGGGGTTAAGGTGGGAGGAGACGATAGGTGGGAGAAAGGATGGACAGGTTAGGGAGGCGGGGACGAGCTGGGCTGGTTTTGGGATGAGGTTGGGGGCAGGGAGATTTTGAAGCTTGTGAAATCCACATTTATACCATTGGGCTGCAGGGTTCCCAAGCGAAAGGAGGTGCTGTTCCTGCAACCTTCGGTGGCATCGTTGTGGCACTGCAGGAGGCCCAGGATGGACATATTGTCCAAGGAATGGGAGAGGGAGTTGAAGTGGTTCGCGACTGGGAGGTGCAGTTGTTTGTCACGAATCGAGCGTAGGTGTTCCACAAAGCAGTCTCCAACCCTCCGCTTGGTTACCCCGACGTAGAGGAGGCCACATCGGCCACAGCAGATACAGTATACCACATTAGCAGATGTGCAGGTGAACATCTGTTTGATGTGGAAGGTTTCCTTGGGGCCTGGGATGGGGGCAAGGGGGGAGGTGTAGGGGCAGGTGTAGCACTTCCTGAGGTTGCAGGGAACAGTGCCGGGGGTGGTGGGGAGTGTGGAGTGGACAAGGGAGTCACGGAGAGAATGGTCCCTCCGGAAGGCAGATCAGGGTGGGGAGGGAAAAATGTCTTTGGTAGTGGGGTCAGATTGCAGGTGGCGGAAGTGTTGGAGGATGATGCGTTGGACCCGGAGGTTGGTGGGATGGCACGTGAGGACGAGGGGAATTCTGTTTTTGTCGTTATTGTGGGGAGTGGGTGTGAGGGATGAGTTGCGGGAAACGCGAGAGATGCGGTCGAGGGCGTTTTCAACCACTGTGGAGGGGAAGTTGCGGTCCTTGAAAAATGAGGACATCTGGGATGCCCGGGAGTGGAATGCCTCATCTCGGGAGCAGATGCGGCAGAGGCGAAGGAATTGGGAATAGGGGATGGCATTTTTGCAGGAAGGTGGGTGAGAGGAGCTGTATTCTGGGTAGCTGTGGGAGTCGGTAGGCTTGAAATGGATATCGATTTCCAGGTGGTTGCCAGAGATGGAATCAGAGGTCCAGGAAAGAGAGAGGGGTATTGGAGATGGTCCAGGTGAACTTAAGGTTGGGGTGGAAGGTGTTAGTGAAGTGGATGAACTGTTTGAGTGCCTTGTGGGAGCACAAGGCAGCGCCGATACAGTCATCGATATAATGGAGGAAGAGGTGGGGCATAGAGCCAGTGTAGCTTCAGAAGAGGGATTGTCCCTACAAGGAGGCAGGCATAGCTTGGGCCCATGTGGGTACCCATGGCCATCCCCTCTGTCTGTAGGGAGTGGGAGGAATTGAAGGAGAAGTTGTTAAGGGTGAGACGAGTTCAGCTAAACGGACAAAGGTGTCAATGGAGGGAAAACCTTCCATATCAAACAGATGTTCACCTGCACATCTGCTAATGTGGTATACTGTATTCGTTGTTCCCGATGTGGCCTCCTCTACATCGGGGAAACCAAGCGGAGGCTTGGGGACTGCTTTGCAGAACACCTACGCTCGGTTCGTGACACACAACTGCACCTCCCAGTCACGAACCACTTCAACTCCCTCTCCCACTCCTTGGATGACATGTCCATTCTGGGCCTCCTCCAGTGCCATAACGATGCCACCCGAAGGTTGCAGGAATAGCACCTCCTGTTTCGCATGGGAACCCTGCAGCCCAATGGTATCAATGTGGACTTCACAAGCTTCAAAATCTCCCTGCCCCCAACCTCATCCCAAAACCAGCCCAGCTCGTCCCTGCCTCCCTAACCTGTCCATCCTTTCTTCCACCTCCCCACTCCTCCCACCTCAACCCCCACCCCGACCTCCTACCTACCAGCCTCATCCCCGCCTCCTCGACCTGTCTGTCTCCTCTCCACCTATCTGCTCCTTTATCCATCTTCCATCCGCCTCCCCCCCGCTCTGTTTGTTTCAGAATCCCCTTCCCCTCTCCCATTTCTGAAGAAGGGTCCAGACCTGAAACTTCAGCTTTCCTGCTCCTCTGATGCTGCTTGGCCTGCTGTGTTCATCCAGCTCTACACCTTGTTATATCAACTTAAATTAGCTGCTTTTCCATTTGAATATTAAACAAATTTGAATGACAAAGCTCTAAACCGACTTCAAAAGGATAGCTCCAACTTTGTGGGCTGGATAGACAAATGGTAGATGACGTGGTAGATAAGTGTGAATTGATGCAGTTTGCACTCAAGATTGTGCAAAGATAATCAAACTAAAGGACATAATTCTGAAGGAGGTGCAAGAGCAGAGGGACATGACAAGGGTATTGATACACAAATTGTTGAAGGTGGCATGGAAGGTTCAGAAACCAGTTTGCAAGTATGGGATGCTAAGCAAAGTTGCAAACCTTTTATGAAACATGAGATCAATCTCAATTAGAGTATTGTGTCTATGTCAGGACAGCACACTCTAATAAGGATGTGAAGACATTGGAAACAGTGCAGAAAATAGTTATGAGAATGGTTTGAGGGCTGAGACACCACAGTAATTTGGTTAAGCCTGGGGCTGTTTAATTCAGAAAAGTCAAAGTTGAGATGAAATTTAACACAGGTATTCAAAACCCTGGTTGGGGCAGCTAGGGAGTCAAAAGAGTCAAAACCAGAGGACACGGATTTCAACTCATTTACAAAACAAGCAAAGACAAGAGGAGACACTTTTGCTAAGCAGAGCATAGTTAAAATCTGAGTGATGGAGGCTGCTTCAAGTGTTGCTTTCAAATGTTCACAAGAGAATTACTTTGGTAGAAAAGAAAGTGCAGTGTTGAGGAAAAGGCTGGGGAGTGGGACCAGCTGAATGGTTCTTGCAGAGACATAAACGTAAATGGCTTTTCATACTGCAGCCATCATACGATTTTTGTAAGACCATCAGAAACAAAGTAGGTTTTTGCTGTTCTCGTTAGTTTCTGTTGACTGAAAGCAAATTCTGAGCATTTGGTAATTTTAAACAAACACCCTTTATGTGCTGGAAACACGCAGCAGCTTGAGTCAACAGCCACAGAAAGAGAAAAAGAATTAACATTTCAGGTCAATAATCTTTCACCAGTACCAGAAAAATATTACAGATGTACCTGTTTTCAAGCAAGTAGAAAGACCGGAAAGGCTAACTTGAAACCGGAAATCTGTTTTGCTGCATGGATTTTGCCTGAGCTATAGACTTGTTCAAGTATTATTTGTCTTTTCTCCAGACATTTCATAGGTTTGTTTTAAGTTGACTTGAAGGTTTTATAACAGGATTATCAGGTCAAACAATATTAAAGAATTTTCAGCAAGGGAGTGTTTAGTGACTTTGGAACTTTGGGGTGACTGCACGTAGACTCAGATGACAACATGTATATGTACTGTTCCAGGCTTTGTATATTTCTATGTCATGTGTAAAAGTCCACACTCTGCACTGAGCATGTGCACATAAAAGGCAAGATCTTGAAAACGGAAATCAAAATCAGACCACAGGAGAGACAATGGAGAGGCTGCGTTATGGAGGGGGTGGGGCATGGCAAATAGAGCAACACAGAGGATGGACAGGATTGTTTTTTGGGGGGGGGGGGGGGGGGGGGGGAGGGGGGAGAGAGCGGGGGGAGGGGGGGGGTGGGGGGGGGGGGGGGGGGGGGTGTGGAGGCAGAGAGAAGAACGATCAGGTTCATGGTGTTGGGAGGGTGCAAGAGGGAATGATCAGGGCTATGGTTTTTGGCTGGGGGTGGGCATGGGAAGCAAGTCTGTCCA
The DNA here is from genome assembly GCF_021869965.1 of Rhincodon typus. Classification (NCBI taxonomy): domain Eukaryota; kingdom Metazoa; phylum Chordata; class Chondrichthyes; order Orectolobiformes; family Rhincodontidae; genus Rhincodon; species Rhincodon typus. The sequence continues at coordinate 69,245,915 of NC_063334.1, forward strand.
ATTTCTTCCCCGCCAGCTCTCCCTCTCCACTGACTAATCGTGTCACCCAAACCCCTCTCCTCCCCGGCCTGAGCTTGCTTTTCAACTTAAAAACGTAACTGCTTTGCTCCACAAATGCAGCTGGAACCAAAACCGACTAATGTTTATTAGAAGCAAAAATAAGGTTAAACACTTAATTTGCAAAAGTTAACAAAAAAAATGACATATTATTGAAGTAACAATAAAAATACACAGCAAAGCACTAAAATATTACCAATTTATTTGCACTGTTATGTAGGTGAAATGGTTGCTATCAAAAGACAACCCTGGAAACAAGTGTTTTAACATGTTAGAAGTAACGCAACACAGGCAGCATTATGCTACGAAGTCAAAAATGTGCATAGACAGCGCATGTTAAATTACATTTTCATGGAGCTGTTGGTGCAATGAAAGAACAATGAAAGAAATATTACACTACACAAATAATTTTGGTTATTAAAGCATTCCACGTTCTGAAAAAGCAGATTTGCATTGAACAAGAATTTATACCTGCTTCCTGCTGAGGACTGTTTTCAGTGGAAGTCTGTCTTCCCTTTTGCTGCATTTTCTTGGATTGATTAACTAATATAAAATCCTCCTTAAAGACGTGAAGTAACTGAGTCTCTTTTCCATACTAAAATAAATCCAATGTTCAAGTAAGTAAATAATAAAATGACTGATTGCATTTGTATCATATTTTCATAACCTTGGGATGTCAAAGTATTTTACAGGCAATGAAGTCAGTTTCCAGTGTAGTTCCTGGTTATAAAGTACAGCAGTGGATGTGCACACAAGGGCCTGCAAACATGCATATGATGTTGACCAAGTAATCTAGTTTCAGGGATATTAGTTTAACGATAAATATTGAGCAGAATACTAGGAGAATTGCCTGCTCTACTGTGAATAGTACAACCAAATCATCTTAGGGCTCTCCAATATAGCAAAAGAATGTTTGGATTAACAGCTCATCTGAAAGGCAGCATAACAGTAGAGATCCAAAGTTCAACCTCCATTTTGGGTGCCTGGTGAAAAGATTGAACCTTCTGGACTTGGGTGAAGGGGGCACCACAGAGTCAAGGCTGAAGCTAGCAAATTTATCATAGCTGTATTCAAATTTATATTTGTTGCTTTGACACTTAAAACCCAGTATTTTAACTTAAAAGCTGATGGAATACATTTTTGCCTCAACCGAGCAGTACAATTTACAATCTCTTCCATTTGTTTTGCGTTCACTGCCTTCTTACTACACAGATTTATTCCCCCAGAATCAAAAACTATTCTTGTTTCTCAAGATGCAAAGTCTAAGAAAAATTAAAGGGTACCTGTACACTATTTTTGTGTGTTTTTCTGACATGTGTGTGCAGTGTCTGCTATGCAAATCTAGTTTTAATCAAATCTTTTTTAGGAAAGAAATGACAACATGGAGCAGGTAGATTCCCAGAAAGATCAAATGTAGATTTAAGTTTTTTAAAAAACATTTCATGAGTTGAAGTTTTTATGATGGGCTGTCTTAGCATGAAGTTGACAAGCATTTCTACAGTAGCTGATCAGTAGAGTTCACTTGATCCTGAAACAAAGGGCGTTACAGTGAAGGACAGATATTATCCATTCACTGAACTAAAAGGAGATGGGACTATCAAACTGGCACCAATTGCAGTCATTGTTGCATTTCTCTCCATTCAATGACATATACTCAAAATAGTGAGTCCAACGGAACTGAACAGGCCAAAACTGCCAGATCTGTGGACAAGTAGGGCAGGATATGCCATGAAGCAACGTGCCTCAAGTGCAGGATTTACTTTCTTGTCTCTTCCTCTACCAGTCTGTCTCAATCAAAACTCTGGGACAAAGGAGCAATGAGGTTTGATGGACAATTAATGGCTATGCTCAACAACTGTTAATTCATTCGTCGCAATTATCAAGGCCAACGCCTCCCTACTTCACAAGAGCTTCAAAGCCTCCATGAGCCATTTCTTGGTCCTCCCCCAGACACTGGCCATTGTATTGAGAGAACAGGACCTAGAAAAGATGACCGTTTGTGGCTATCTGAATGATATGGTAAATTAACCCCTTTATTCTTACTTGAGAAGTTAACAAAAAAAGATAGCTGCCCAAATTACCATATCCATTTTTGTGCTTATCAATTAAATTCAGAACGGGGTGTGATAATATGTTAAATGACAAGTCGTGGTTGAATTGTTTGCATTCTTGCCTGAAATACTAGACTGTAACCAATTCCAGGAACAAAAGTACATACCTCAATTGATATCTCAGGTGTAGAATGAAGACAATGCAACACTGTTGAAGATATTTAATTTTGAATGTGTTACTTCAATGAGGCCTCTGCCCTATCTGGTGGATGCAAAAGATCACTTGGCAACATTTTGTTGAACAGGTAAGTTTTCTTTCGTGTCTGACCATTATTTATCCCTTAACCTCTGGGCATTCTCATCAGTGCTTTTTTTTGAGAAAGATCACCATGTTTCAATTGCTTGCTGCATTTCCTGCATTGCAATAGTGACTACATTTCAGAGGCTCATTGGTTGCAAAACACTGGCATAGAATGAGATAACTAAAACTGCAGATGCTGGAGTCAGAGATAACACAGTGTGGAGCTGGAGAAACACAGCAGGCCAGGCAGCATCAGTGGAGGCGGAAAGTGTGTGTTTTGGGTCAGGACCCTTCTTCAGAGTAATGTCCGTTTCTGAAGAAAGGTCCTGACCCAAAATGTCAACTTCCCTGCTCCTCTGATGCTGCCTGGGCTGCTGTGTTCCTACAGATCCACAGTATGTGAACTTTGGCATAGAATGAGGTTGTGTCATTTGGGCCACAAACACAGAATCCTACCTTTACACATTTATCACAGTCATACAAATGCATTTAATTTTCCATGCATATACTTAAGTGCAGAGCTGCAGAAGTAGAGAAAAAATGGACCAAAGCTGTCCATGTTCACATGCAACAAGGGGCGAACAATATTCAGGTTTGGGCTGTTAACTGGCAAGTGACAATCATGCCACACCAGTGCTGGGCAATGACCATCTCCAGCAAAACAGAATTGAACCATCTCCTCTCGACATTCAATAGCATTACCATTGCTAAACTTCCACACTTGCAACACTGAGTCAACACTGACCAGCAGCTCATCTGTGTCAGCCTTTGTAGATACAAGAGCAGGTGGGAGGCTCGGAAGTCTGACAGGAGTATTCTCACCACCTGTCCACCATCTACAAGGCATAAGTCGGGAATGTGACTGAATACTCTTCACCAGTCTGGAGCTATAAATTCCAATAACAGTCAAGAAGCTCAACAGGGCGAAGCATTATATTTGTTTAGCAACTGTCACCTTAAACATCCGTTTCTTTCATCAATGTACAGTAGCAGCAGTGTGTACCATTTACAAGATGCACTGCAACAAAACATCCAGACGTTTTTAATGGCATCTTCCAGACCCATGACTTCTGCCACGCAGAAGAACTAAGATAGTAAATGTGCGAGAACATTATAACCTGCAAGGCCCCCTCCAAGCAACACAACAGGAACTATGTTACTATTCTCGTATGCTGCTGCGTCAAAACCTTGGAGTTCATTGGACTTCATACCTAACAGTACTGTGGGTGACTCTACATGGACTGCAGCAGTTATATTCACTGACTCACCACCACCTTCTAATGGGTAATTTGGTAAATGTAGTCCTAGTCAGCAACACACACGTCTCATGAAAGAATTTTTAACAAAGCTACTTACAAGCTCAGTGATTGCATCCAGTTCTATTATGCAGCCTGGTCTTGCTGTTGATTGCTGGCTTACAATATTGAAAACCTCTCCAACAAATCTCTGTGACAACATATGAAAAGCAGGAGAATTGCTGTTCAAGCATATTGCCCTTTGACACAATTTCATGTGAAACAGCTTTTTAAAAGCACAAAAACTTCCATAAATACGTTAACATATAATATTACATCAGTTATCAAAAATCCTTGTATGTACACATCTCTATGTTCAAGGGAAAATAAACTGGCATTAACAAATCAGAACTTTTGCTTTTCCTTCCTCAAAGGAATTATTGATTAATATGTTCACAAAACATACTCTTATCATATTAAAGTGTATTACAATCCTTCAAGGATTGCTGAGCAAGTTGAGATCAAGCTCAGCATCATTGCACAAAGTATGCAAGCAGGTAAAATGGCAAAAATCAACAGCATGAACTGCACACGTTATCTACCATGAAGTGACGACATTAAAATACAGACAAAAATTAACAAAATATGCCCAGAAACTGTATGTACTGAAAAACATGACTTCAGGGCAAATTATTATTTGCAATACTCAAATATTGAGCACAATGAAACTTCACTTACAGCGATTTCTGGATTGGAAAGCTCACTTAAAATCTTTTTAGCGTCAATAACAGCTTGATATAATCTCAAGTAATGGCCATCGCTTGCCACAAAGCAAGCACTAGGAGAATTGCAATATGCGCCTGAAAAGAAAAACAAAATTTCAATCAGATGCCATAAAGCATCCACAAATTTACCGGGGGGAACAGATGACTGGTGACTTCACCAAGGAATAGAATCTTTGAGAAAAAGACATAATAACAGTTCAAGGTAATCAGGCAGAGGCAACATGGTTTTGTCAAAGGGAAATTGTGTTTAAACTAATTTATTGGAGTTATATGGAACATTAACTTGAGCTATGAATAAAAGGGAACCAGTGGGAGTACTGGACTTGGATTTCAAAAGCCATATAAAAAAGGTGCCACATTAAAAGAATATTGCCAAAATTAAAAACTCAGCCTGTGGAGGTTAACATATTGGCATGTACAGAAAAATTAGTTGGCCATCAAGAAACAGAATAGAATAAATGGGTCTTTTTCAAGCTGGCAGGATATCAAATGGCTTTTGGTGCAGAGGCCTCAACTCTTTATACTTCATATGAATGATTCAGATCAAGTGGCCAACAGTATGGTTACTAAATTTGCTGATGACACAAAAATAGATAGGAAACAAGTCGTGAAGAGGATGTAAACTTAAAAAAGGGATATAACTTTGTTGAGAGTGGACAAAGATCTGGCAAATAGAGTATAACCTGGGAAAATGTAAAGTTGTCCATTTTGGAAGAAATAAAAAAGCATATTATCTAAATGTTGAGAGGCTGCAAAATCTGGGTGTCCTAGAGCATGAATCACAGAACATTCATATGCAGGTACAGCAACTATTCAGGAAAGCTAATAATGTAATGTTTTATTGTGAGGAGAATTGTATCCGTGAGTGGGGAGGTTACGCTTCAGTTATAAAACATTGGTGAGATTGCACCTACAGCATTGTGTATGGAAAAATATTAATGCTTTGGAAGCAGTTCAGAGAAGATTTGCTAAAAAAATACTTGAATGAGTGGATTGCCTTTGAGGAAATGCTAGACAGGTCCAATCTACATCCTCAGGAACCTAGCAAAGTCAGAGGTGACTTAATTGAAACATACAAGATCCTGAGGAGACTTGACTGGTTGAATATGGGACAAATGTTTCCTCTTGTGGGAAAATCTAGAATTAAGTGTCACAGTTTAAAAATAATGGATTGCTTGTTTAAGACAGAGTTGAGGAAAATCATATTTTCTCTTCAAGGATTGTCTTTGGACTTCCGTCCCTCAAAAACCAGTGGATACAGAATCTTTAAATACTTTTAAGGCAGAGACAGATTCTTGATTACAAAGGGGATGAAAAATTATCGGGGAATGCAGGAATGTAGGCTTGAGGTTAAAATCATTTAAGCCACAGTTGGCTTCTCTTGTTCTATGCCACATTCATATGTTCTTAATGGTTTTTGTTGAAAGGATTTTCTTCAACATTTGAAGGATGAAACTCATGTTAGCACATGTTTTGGGTTATTTAGAGAGGAAGACTTCCAAATTACAAACAGATTTTGTTTTACAATAAATCAATAATTTTGTGCTTATTAAATGTGGCTGATGCATCTTTTTATTCTAAGGTTAATACAGAGAGAATACAATTGGTCATCTTTGAAACCATGTAAAACAATTACATTTATGTTGTGACCTGCATAGGAGTGGAACTAGAGAATGATAGTGCACTCTTCTCATCCCAGCTGTAACAGAAGAATTACACCAGGATGCACAATGGAAAAACAATGTTAAATTGGAAATGGGAGAGTATTAATGAGGATAGGAGGACGATAGAAGGAAAGACACCAGATTTCTTGCATATTAAACAAAATGGCTTCGGCAGCTGCTGAGACTTTTCTAAAGACGAAACGTTTTCTCTTGATGACTTACAAAACACAAATCACGGCTAATAGAATTTGTGACAAGTTAAAGTTAGAACTTGTAGTGGGATTCGAGAAAGATTACGACAATGATCCGATGGGAGCTCCATGCCACAGAATTAGTTTACATATCCCATTTAGGTTCTAACAGCCAAGATGCTGCATTTGGAAAAAGCAACTTTCATTCAGGTCTCAAAACAAGCATCACCTTCAATTTCCTCTTCAAGACAATTACCATCCTGACTTGGAAATATACTGTTGTTCTTTCACTGCTGCTGGTCAAATCATGAAATGCTCTGCCTAACAGCTTTGAAGGCATACCTACACCAAATAGGCTGTAGGGGCTCAAGGCAACAGCTCATCACCAACTTCAAGGAAAATTAGGGATAGGTAATAAATGCTATCCCAGCTGACAAAGTCATCACGCTGTGAGCCAATATTACAAACACGTAATACTTACCTAGACAGTAACTTGGGATTAAAGTTGGCAGCCAAGCCACATTTGAAAAGGCTGAAACATGGAGAGAATTGATTCTGGCTAACTCCGACACCCCTCCAGAATACGACAACGGCCCAACTGGATCCACTCGCCAAAGAATTAGTTCACTGTATATTGCATTGGAATCCTGGAATGCTGCAGCTGTACCAATGTCTCTTTTATTTCTTGACACTGAACTATGGCATTGTAAAGAGTGAAAATTCCTGCTTTCATTATGCAGATTTCCATCATCTGGTGTCCGTATTGCATTGTGGTAGGATGTAGTCAGCAGTAGTGGCAAAACTGAATGACAAGCTAAATCATTGAGATGAAAGCGGTGACCACAGTAACGTGACTTGTGAGATACACCAAGGACAGTTGAAAATGCAGATTCTTCTGCAAAACTGACAGCCCATTGATTCAAGGATCCATCTGCATGTTTTGAAATCATGAGCACATTAGGTGTGAAGATGCTCAATTTTAAACTACCAGATGATTTATTTTGGCCAGCAGAGATTAACATGCCAGATGTGGAATGTGTCATGCCTGGTGGCTTCAGTTTCCCTTGTTGAATAGCAAGATCTACATTTTTTGTACAGGCATACATAACAATACTCTTGCTGAGAGAGTTTGCATCTCCAGTGGGGAAGGCCACAGGAATTCTCGAGGCAAATGAAACCTAGAAAACAAATTACACATTTTCAAGAAGTACAAATTAAATAATCATCCTATTTACTTGTTTAAAAGAGAGTCTTGATAAATGTTTATTTTGAAATCTGCAACATTGTTCTAAGTTACATGATAAGAAACAAATGAAAGTATTGTGATGAAATTTGCAGCTGTTCAAACTTTCAGTAACTTGCACGAAACAGAAAAAAATTGAAATTCCTTGAGATTACCCCTTTATACGCTCCCTCGATAATTCATTTTGATGTACCTAGATTCTCTCAGCTCTCATTCAGGCATTCAGAGTAGAGCTATGACTTTAAAATCAGAACTTACTTCTGACCATTCAATACTGAGATTTCACTGTTCTTGGAAGAAATTGTAGGGTAAATGCATTTTGCAATTCTGCAACAATCAAAACTTTCAGTAATTGGAAACCTAGTTCCCTGAACACAATAGTTAGAAGCAGAACGGTGTTTAACCTGCACTTGTCGAAACATCCCGGGCTGATATTCATCAAGCCAATCAACATGCCACACCAGTAAGGATCCATCCATTGGGTGGATACTAAAGAGCATGTCTGCATTCTTGTTCCATTCTGCTAACAGCACTTCAATTTTATGATCAATCATGACAGCCGATGAGGTCTTTTCTCCATTACTTCTGTCTGAAAGTACAGATTGCATAAATCCTTTGCGATATTCACTGTTTTCATCAATTTCTATAGAAAGGAAAGAATGGATGAACAGAGCTTAAATTTATGAAAGGTTAACAGTAAGGAGTTACATCCTAGTATGATTAAATACTTAATTGCTATAACACAGACATGACTTCAAATCTTGTGAACTGTACATCTGTAATTCAAATTTGAAGAATTATCGAGCGTAGTATTTAAAAGTATTTCATTCAAATTAAAAAAAAAAGACAGAACATGCATAATCCAAATAGATAACGTATTTTGACTTCCGTTAAACAGGGGGTATTCTGTTCATGACAAATACTGCTGAACCTATCATGATTAGTACTCAGAAAAACAATTCTTGTTAAATAAAACTAACTGCATACACTGCAGGAACTCCTCTTTTCCCAATTCTATTATAAGCAAATAGAATACATTTAATCTAATTCTAAACCTATGTGGTGAATCACAGAGGCTTGAGGAAAACAGATAGGATTTTAAGAGATTGCTAACTTTTTGGTGAATTTTTTTTTTTGAGAGGAGTTGGACCAAACACAAAATGCTGTTTTAAAGTGCTATAAACCAAACTGACTTGCAATCAAAGTAGCTTAAAAAGAATTCTGCAGCAAGACAAAGTTAATATGTCCCAGTCTCAAAAAGTTAAACATGAAATGGTGGACTGAGTAGTGTGGATCTTGCAGTTGCTCCTGAGATTGCTGGCTTATTTGTAAATTTACTTCTAGATTTCTTAGTCATTACATTCCAGTAGTGGAAGATATTTATTTTCATTCATTTTTGATTCTTTTACTGTCAAAAACGTTTCAAACAAAAGCACTTTTTTTTTTTCAAAAAAGGTTGTGTTAAGAGAATTTTCGGAAAGACTTGCATCTCATTTCTAGACTTTTTAGTTATTACATTTCAATTGTATAAAATTTTTATTTTAATTCATTTTTGGTTCTTCTATAGTCAAAAACTCAAAACTCCCCCAAAAGAGAAACACAATTTTTATTTTCAAACCAAGTTCTGCTAAAGGATCTTTTAGAGAGACAGACATGCGGATGCCTCTTTTTCCCCCTAAATTATATGCATAGAAGAGTGTTTTTTTTAAACATCGTTAAAGGGATTTTTTTTAAATCACGGAGGAGAGTGTTTTTTTAAACTGAGTTTTGTTTACGGAGCTTTTGGAGAGGCCTACATGTGGATGGCTCTGGAGTGAGTTTTTTTTTTAAAAAAGGATTTATTTCAACACAAATTCAGGCACAGCTATCCTGTTCTTTTTCTGAATAGTCTACTTATGTAGAAAGACTATGCTCACAAAAAGAAATTGTTTTGAATTGCCAGATCATGCCTTGAGGTCATAATCTGAGTGCCACTGCATTGTTAGGGAGAGTAAGTAACATTTACATTGGCCGAAGCAACATAAACACTGGAGCACTTTGACAGCTTACAGGCAACTTGTGCAACCTGAGGATTAACCTAATATGGTCTGATTGTTCCTTATGCCAAACATATTAACATTCACGTAAATGGAAACATGCCTTATCTATCATACTGCATTCAACTTTTTGGTTTCCTCAAGATTCAAGCTATCAGATTCGGAGATCTGCACTACCACATACATTATTGACAACTAGTAATAGTACAGAAGATTCAAACACCTACTGTATCATTCAACAACTGGGAAATGATTCGTAGTAGCTAACACTCAAATTTAATATTAAATTATAGCATTTAAAGAAGCGTGGTTATTTCCAATTACAATATTTTTAAATTCTAACAGTTGATTTCAAATTGTGCACAATGGGTTTGATGCCAACAACACAATGTGGACATTTTGCTACAATGATCGATCACTTAAAGAGTCATCAACTAAGATTAATATATTCAGGTTAATTAACTTGTATAAAGATTACATGCATGTTCGAGCCAGCTAAAATGAACAATACCATCATCAGATTTGCCGGCCATTTGTCCATCATCTGCTACAGATTCTGGAGATTGCTGCTCCAAGTTCCTTCGTAACTGCTGTAAAAAGACCTCCATTGATAAGGTAAAATGCAATTCCTTGTTGTTTAGCCAATGAACAACAAAAGGTCCATTAGTTTCTTCATTTTCACTCAAACTCAATGAAGTGATGGAAGGCAGCAGTGGAATGTCTATTCAAATGAAAATTAAGAAAACTTCAAAGACTGAATACTGGATAAAATAAAATCAGAAATGTAAGCATGCAAAACAAGTCAGATACACTAAAAAAAAAACTTCCAATGTTTGTGACAGGGATTAACTCACGTCCAATCTTACCTCTTCTCCCAATGCCTTAGTTGATCACACATTCTACCCTAAAGCGATCAGGCAATGTTTCCAATTCTCTATTGCTAAACAAAAAGACGAGTATATCTTTGGGGAAGCAACTGCAGTCAGATGCTTAGGTGACAGTTCGTTTATAAAGAAAAGGGTTGGTTAATAAGAATGACATGAAATCACGAAACTCACCATGTGCCAAATCCTGAGTTATATCTGAATTATATAATGCATGAGCAATGATTGAGTCAGTTAGGATTGTATTCACTGGAGTTAAGAATGGGGTGGAGGGGACAATCTCATAGAAACCTATAGAATTCTAAGACGAGTAGACAGGAAGGGTGCTCCTGACGATTGGTTTGGGGGTTGGGGGGGGGGGGCTGGGGGGGGTCACAAGGCTTTGAGGACTGAGATGCAGAGAAATTTCTTCATCCGGAGAGTGATGAGCTTGTGGAATTTACTATCACAGGAGAGTGGCTGAGACCAAAATATAGTGTTTTCAAGAAGAAGTAAATATTGCTCGTATAACCAAAAGAGATCAAGGGTTATGAGGGGAGGCTCGTTTAGGAAATTGAAGTCAATGATCAGCCATGACCATATTGATTGACAGAACAGGCATGTGGAGTCAAATGACATACTCCTATCTTGAATGAAATCACATCGATCCAATGAGGGTTTTTAATGCTATCAATATTCAAGGCAGTTGTCCTTTACACAACGTTCCTCACCGAGGAACGCAAAGAACAGTTTCCTACATTTCATTAAAATATCCAAATATTCACAATATATACATGTTTCATATGAAACAATCACAAAGAATGCTGGAGGAATTCTGGTCTGGTAGCATCTGTGAAAGAGAGAAACAGAGTTAACATTACTAGTCTGGTCTGACTTTTGTTCAGAATCTCAGAAGAGTTGTATTTGACTCAAAATATGAACTGTTTCTCTCTCCAAGGATGTTGCTAGATCTGTTGAGTTTCTCCGACATTTTGTGTTTGTTTCAGACTTCCAGCATCCACAATATTTTGCCTTTACTGATACACAAGACTTGAATATTGGTATACATTTTCAATTACAAAATTTGACAATAACAAACTTGGATATGTGGCAAACAGTAAATATGATTAACTCAATTGCCACAGAACATGAATAAACAGAAATTGCAGACAACTGGTGGATGGAATTTAACAGATCGAAATGCAAGTTGTTGCATTTAGGCACAACATAGGGAGCTGCAGTATAGGCTTAATGACAATATTCCAAAGAGTACTAAGGGAAATGGGGAGATGAAGCTCCATTGGCACAGGTCCTTGAAGGCGACAGGACATATGGAGGGGTATTCAGCCAAGTATTACTACATCAAGTTCATCTTTTCACAGGATAATCATTTCATGAAGGCTGTTTGAGCCCCAAGTACTGTTCCTTATGGTACTCCACTAATCGGAGTCCACAAACATGAGAAGAACCTACGTATTCCTACACTGTTTTCTGTCTGTTAGCCAATCATTATTCCATGCTAATATATAATCTCTTATCTGATACGCTTCAATCTTTCTAACAAAAAAGTACAATCTTCATACACATTTCTTTCAATTGCTCATTCTTCCTGGCCACTTCAATATCTAGTTCTGGGAGATTTCATGTGGATTTCTCAGTTCAAAACAGATTAAAGTAATTTAGCTTCCCTGTCATTTCTCTTTCCCTCTTGATAAATTCATGTAACTCTGCCATAGTAGACCCAATTTTTCCATCCAAACCTTTCCTTTTTACGTGCTAATAAAAGCTTTGAGTTAGTTTAGATTTTTTGCTACATTGCATTCACGTTCGGTTTTCTCGTCATTAGTTTCTAGTTTCCCTTTTGATGTATTCCAAAAAGTTCAATCTTTAGAATTACTGCTTATTTGGCAAATTTATAAGTTTTTTTTAAAATCACACTTCAATCCTGAACTTTAATATTGTTTGAATGACCCTTTTTGAGTTTGTTATTTGAAGGAATGTATAGTTGCTGCTAGTCATGTGATCATTCTTTAAGAATGATTGTCTACATACAATCATGCCTTTCAATGTACTTTCCCAACCACGTCAGCTGATTTGTGCCTCAATCCTTCATAATTTAACATCTTTGAAAGTAAAGTAAATCATTCTGAAACAATACAAAATATGATGATGTTGGAGTCAGTCATCAAGAAGTTCTTTTACAAGATAGTTAATTAACCTTTTTTTTAAACTATATAATACTAGACCTAAAACAGCATGCCCTCCAGTTGGTTCCTCAACACAATGTTCTAGAAAACCCATTCCTAACACTCCAGAAACTTGTCTTCCATATCTTTGATGCTCATTTGGCTAACCCATTGTACGTGCTGATTAAAGTTAACCATAATAATGGCTTTGACCATGATAAGCATTGCTCTCATCTCATGATTAATATCATGCCAAACATGACCACTACCTTTTGATAGGCTACAAACAGCTCCAATTAATGTAATAAGCCCCTTTCTATAACTTGGCTTCACTCAAGAAGATTCCACATATGGTTCTTGTGATTTCAGATCCTTCCTTATTAATGTGCTGATCCTATACTTTAGCATCAGTGCAGCTCCACCTGCTTTCCCTTCTTGTCTGCCCTTCCTGAAAGTTGAATATCCTTGAATATTCAGTTCCCAGTCCCGGTCGCTGTGCAGTTGTGTTTCTGTAATCACAATATATCTCTAACTTACATTTACATCTATCTTCTTGTGAATGCTACATACAGACAGAGTGCCCTTAACTTGTTTTTTTTGGCATGATTCCGCTTTCGAAGCGCACTCTCTGCCTGGCTTTGTTTCTCCTGTCTTTTCATCTCGACAGCATCTTTTTAGCTTCCTGTCACCAACTTCACTTCCTTCGAATTTGGGGGTTATACCTCAGCTGGTCAGTGGATTGTCATTCTAATTTAAACCAGCACGAGCAAATCTGCCTACGAGGATATTACCTCAGTACCGTTAAGGTCTGAGCCATACAAGCTTGTACAGGTCCTACCTGCAACACAGCCTGTCCCAATCCCTCAGAAATGTGTTATCCTCCTCCTACACCAGTTCAACAGCCACTCATTCAATGATTCAATACATCCTTTTGTTCTTAGGCTTACTAGCATGCAAGACTGGGGGATCCATGAGATTATTGCTCGAGGACTTCCTTTAAATTTCACTCAATTCTGAAATCTGTCTTACTTCATCCCTTTTCATAATTTGATGCTTGTACCAATGTGGACTACAACCTTTGGCTGAACCCTTGCCCAGAAGGATGACCTGCAGTCACCATGACATCTTTGACCCTGGCATCAGGGAGGTGACACACCATCCTGGAATCACATTTAATGCCACAGAAACACCAGAGTTGGTCATTGTACCATGGGCATGGCTCTGGCTCCACTTCCCAAGGAGCCACCATTTCTCTGGTTTCCAAAATGGAATATGCATTCGCAAGCAAGATACACTCCGAACTCCTACAGTGCCTGCCTTGTTTTCTTAGGCTGATTCCCTCTGCTTGTAAACTTCAAGTTTGCTATGACCATCTCCCTATATATCCTACATATGTAGTCCTCTGTCTGGGGATGCTTAACAACAACTCCAAGAGTTAAATATAATTTGATCTTTTTAGCCTAAAAGGGTATGGGGGGAAAATGGGAACAAAAAAGGAAGAGAATTGAAGGATCAGCCATAATCATGCTGAATTGTGGAGCAGGTTCAAAGGACTGATTTGTCTCATCCTGCTCCTAGTTTTAGTGTTTATATGATCAATGCCTCTTCTAATTAAATAATAAAACCTCATTAGTCTTCTTGATCATGTGGCATATTTGCATGCTAACATGCAGTAGAACATCTAAATCCTTCATGCATTTCGTGTTACGGGGCACTATCACCATGCTAAGTGGGCCAGACTTTGAACAAATCTGGCAATTTATGACTCGGCATCCATGACATGCTGTGGTAGTTGTACTCCAGCACAATCTTCGACCTCATGGTCAAGCATATCCTCCGCTCAACCATTGTCACCGAGCTAGGGGATCAACCCTGGATGAATACTGAGTGCAGAAGTACATGCCAGAAGCAGCAGCAGACGTACCTAAAAATGAGGCGTCAACCTGGTGAAGTTACTAAACAGGACTACTTGTATGCCAAACAGTATACACAGCAAGTGACAGGCACAGTTCAAATGGGCCCACAACCAACTGAACAGATGTAAGCTCTGCAGTCCTGCCACATCCAGTCGTGAATGGTAGTGGACAATTAAACACACTGGAGGTGACCCCACTAATAATCCCATCCTCCATGATGGAAGAGCTTAGTACATCTGCGTAAAAGAGAAGGCTGAAGCATGCGCAGCAACGTTCAGCCAGATGTGTCGATTGGATAATCTACCTCGCCCTCCTCTCGTAGTCCCCAGCATTATTGATACTAGTCTTCAGCCAATTCAATTCACTCCACGTGATATCAAAAAGCAGTAGTTACAGACACTGGATACTGTGAAGGTTACGAGTCCTGACAACATTCCAGCAATAATACTGAAGACGCGTGCTCCAGAACTTGCTGTTCCCCTAGTCAAGCTCTTCCAGTACAGTTACAACACTGGCATCAAACTGACAATGTGGCAAATTGCGCAGGTATGCCCTGTGCACAAAAAGCAGGACAAGTCCAAAATGGGCAATAACCACCCCATCGATCTATCACCAGATAATTGATGGAAGGCATCATCAGTGCTATCAAGCAGCACCAGCACCTGCTCAGCAATTGCTCACTGATGCCCAGTTTCAATTCCACCAAGGCCACTCAGCTCCTGACCTCATTATAGCCTTGGTTCTAACATGGACAAAAGAGCTAAATTCCCAAGTAATGCAACAGTGACAGCATTTGACATCAAGGCTGCATTCAATAGTGTGTGGCTTCAAGGAGCCCTAATAAACTGGAATCAATGGGTATCAGCGGGCAAACTTTCCGCTGGTTGGAGTCATACCTGACACTCAGCTACTTCAATGACCTTCCCTCCATCTTAAGGTCAGAAGTGTGGATGTTCGCCGATGATTGCATAATGTTCAGCACCATTCATGACTCCTCAGATACTGAAGCAGTCCATGTTCACACACAAGATCTGGACAATATCCAGGTGTGGGCTAAATACTGGCAAGTAATACTTGTGCTACGCAAATGCCAGGCTATGACCATCACCAATAAGAGAATCTAAACACTGCCTCTTGACATTCAATGATGTTACCATCACTGAATCCACCATTATCCACATCCCAGGGTTGCCACTGACCAGAAACTCAAATGGACTCAACAGTGACTCAAGCAGGTCGGAGGCTAGGAATCCTGCAGCTATTGACTTATGTCCTGACTCCCCAAAGCCATCTGCAAGGCACAAGTCCGGAGCGTGATGGAAAACTCCCTGCTTGCCTGGATGGGTGCAGCTCCAACAACGCTCAAGAAGCTTGACACCATCCAGGCAAAGCAGTCCACTTGATTGGTACCACATTCACAATCACCCACTCCCCCCACAACCAACACTCAGTCGCAGCAGCATGTGAAGGTGTACTGCTGAAATCCAAAGGTGTTCAGACAGCATCTCCCAAACCCATGATTACTTCTGTCTCAAAGGACAAGGGCAGCTGATACATGAGGACACCAGCACCTGCAAGTTTTCCTCCAACCCACTCACCATCCTCACTCGGAAATATATTACTGTTCCTTCAATGTTGCTGGGTCAAAATCCAGGAATTCCCTCCCTACAGGTATTGTGGGTCAACTTAACACGAGGACTGCATCACCACCTCCTTCTCAAGAGCAATAAATGCTAGCCAGCAAGTGACACCCACGTCCCACGAATGAAATAAAAATTTCCATAGTGGTTCTCTGCTAACCAGTTCTCTACGTGCTTCCTGCCTAAGTGAACACCTTCATATTTCCCCACATTACACTCCTTCTGTTAAATTTTTGCCCATTTAATCTTGATCTTTCTGCAAAATATCTAGGTTTTCTTCACAACACACTTATCCAATCTGTGCATCTATTTAAATTTAGCCACCATGCCTTCACTTACTCCCAATCTCAGTGATGCATATTATAAAATAATTGAGGCCCAGCACAGGCCTCTGTAAGACTCCAATTATCATACCTTGCCAAAGACCACTTATGCATCACCTTGATTTTCTGCCAACCAGCCAATCTACTATCTCAACTAATCTGTTGATTCTTTGCTTTGAGTCTAGATGACTCTTCAGAGGGGAAAGGCTGCACAAAGAATGGGATAAGAGGGGGATACTGCAGTAGGTGGGCCCAAAGGCAAGACCAATAAGAGTGATCAGGGAAGGACCAGAGGGGATGGGTCCAATGGGTAGGATCAGTGATGGAAGGGTCACTGGCGGAGGAGTCAGTCAGGATGGGATAATGAATACATCTGGGGAAGGGATAGAGAATAGGTGTCATGGACTGAGGCTAATGAGGACTAGGATGGAGGGTCAGTGGCAAGGAGCCAATGAAAGAGTAGCTAGGGAAGATGGGTAAATGGGAGTAGCACCTCTGCTATAGGAAGGACGTTGCTAAACCTGAAAAGGGTTCAGATAAACATTTACAAGGATTTTGCCAGGGTTGGAAGGTTTCAGCCCTTAGGAGGGGTTGAATAGGCTGGGGCTTTTATTCCCTGGAGCATGGATGCTGGAAGGTGACCTTTAGAGGTTTACAAAATCAGGAGGGGCATGGATGGGGTGAATAGCCAAGGTATATTTCCAAGGGTAGGGGAGTCTAAAACTAGAGGGCATAGATTTAAGGTGAGAGGAGCAAGATTTAAAAAAAACGGTCCTGAGGGCCAACTTTTTTCACAAGAAGGTATTGTGTATATGGATTGACCTGCCAGAGAAAGTGGTGGAAGCGGGTCCAATTGTGTCATTTAAAAGGCATCTGGGTGGGTACGTGAATAGAAAGGCTTTAGAAGGATATGGGCCAAATGCTGACAAATGGAACTTTCCCTATACGAAAGGATCTGATACTCAGCTGAAAAGAATTTAGGATATCTGGTCAGCATGGAAGAATTGGATAGAAGGGTCTGTTTCTTGCTGTACATCTCTAAAAATAGGGACATTTAAATGGCGACAATAATTAATTATTAAAAACAAGCAGCATATATTTACTAGTAACACTTTGGAAGTGATACAATGCCAATTATTAACTTTAGCTACAAAAACTTTAGCTGCTGGAAAAGCTCAGCAGGTCTGGCAGCATCTGTGAAGGAAAAATCAGAG